>NC_082709.1:26235341-26579841 GCF_030144855.1 Hypanus sabinus
TGAGTGCAACCATGTACAGAGCAACAGCCCTTAATGCCAACAATCTGATTTATCACTCAAATTCCAGAGGCTTCAATTTACCCCTCCCCTTTTGCCTCACCATTTGCACTGTGAAGGGTCTGATTGACAGCTGGCAACAACACATTTCAAAGTTCAAAATAAATTTATTATCAAAGTACATATATGAAACTATCTATAACCCTGAGACTCATTTTCCTCTGGAAGTGCTCAGCAAGTCTGTAGAACAGTAACTATAACAGGATCAGTGAAAGATCTACCTGAGGGCACAACACAGTAAACTGCAAATGCAATTATAAGTAACTAGAACATGCGATAAAGTGTCCTTAAAGTGAGATCATTGGTTGTGGGAATATCTCAATGGTGGGACAAGTGAAGTTGATGGTTGATGGTAACTCTTATTGAACCTGGTGGTGGGACTATTTCTAATGATATAGGTACTTCTTGACAAAAGAGCCTTTTACCCTCAAATCTCTTCCTCCTCCTCCTCCCAATCCCCACTCTGAATTTTCACTTAAGTCTGTGGTGCCAGTCTGTAACTACTGTATCTACCTTCTGGAAATGGATTCATCCTTTTTATCCATCATCCTCTTCTAAAATTCAAACAAGTACTTTGCTCCTTGAAACACAGCCCTGCTTCTGCTGCCTAACATTTTAGCTAAGATCCTTTGCAGCACTAGATCTTTTGGATGTTTCCAAGGGTATTGTCTTCTTCAGTTCTAGTCATTTACCATTGTAGGGACACAGCGTTTATCCAGTTTCTCTATTTATGTAGCTCAGGGCTCAATGTGATAATTTTAACGTTCTGTCAACATGACTGCCAATTTCTTGGGTATGTGCACATGGACACCCAGGTCCCTGTTCTGGTATGTATAGAGTGGAAGCCTCTTCTCTTTCCACCCCCCCCCCCCCACTCTGACTTCTCTTTCTTTCCGATCATGATGAAGGGTCTCAGCCAGAAACATCAACTGTTTACTCTTCTCTAGGAGCTGAATTCCTCCAGCATCTTGTGCGGGTTGCTTTATATAGGGTGGAGTTTTGTTGGATCTGGCCTGTTGCCCAGAATTTCAGACTGCATACTCCTTGCTTAGCCTTCCTTGCCCTTAAATCCAGTGCGGGTTTGCCACGTGCAAATGCTTGGAAGGCTGCTGGCAAGGCTTGCAGGAAGCTTTAACTTGGAGCCATTTTAGTTCTGAAAAAGCTCTGACCTTCAGAGGCAACTTGAATTTGTAAAACCTTGGTAAAAATAAATTATTTAACGAAAAGTTCTGTTTAACTTGCGTTGCTTTACATTTTTGCCTCTGAGTTCCAGGCCTAGAATCTCCATTGAAGTAGGTTGGCCTAGCTCCTAGAATTGAACCCATCTGGCACGGGATCTGGATTGGTGGAGCCTGCTACTGGTCTCATTCAGAAGTGAACAGGAAATAAGATTTCACTGCTCTTGTTAATAAGGCGGAGCAAATTATCTCCATGGAAACTAATCCTTAACGTTCCACAACAGTCAACTTAAAATGATCCCGACAGTGTTGCTTTTATGAAACATAGCTCCAGAGGTACAGCGGTGAATTCGTCGTGAGCATTGCCTTAGGCATCTCTGGTTATTATTGCAGTAGAGGAGGATGAGAGATTCTGCTGGAAGTCTTGAGCAACACACGAAATGCTTGAGGAACTCGGTAGGTCAAGCAGCATGCAGGCATGATAACATTTTAGAAGTTTGTCTTTGCATTGCTATAATTCTGACATCTTGCACATTGGTAAATAGTTTATTATTGTCTTATCAATTGAGGTACACTGGATCATTTCACCACATTAGTACATCCAGATAGTACAAGGGAAAAGCAAGATAATGTAGAATATAGCATTACAGTTAGAAAGAGTGCTCCGTAGGTATAGGGTAAGGTGTGTTGGCGCGTGGCCTAGTGGGCAAGGTATCAGACTAGTAACCTGAAGGTCACTGGTTCGAGCCTCAGCTGAGGCAGAGTGTTTGTGTCCTTGAGCTAGGTGACATTGCTCTGTGACGTCACCGGAACCAAGCTGCATGGGTCCTAGTGCCCTTCCCTTGGACAACATCGGTGGCATGGAGAGGGGAAGCCCTGCAGCTTGGGCAACTGCCGGTCTCCCATACAACCCTGCACCCTGGAAACTCCAGGCGCAGATCCATGGTCTCTCGAGACCGACGGATGCCACCATTAGGGTAAGGTGCAGGGCCATGAAGAAGTAAATTGTGAGATAACCCATTTTAATTGTTCCACCACTGAAACTATGCCTCAACTAACCAGTCCTCTTCCTTCTGGAATTTTTTCCCTAAACTTGTTTGCCCTCAACTTACTTATTAATATGCTTCTTATGAAGTTTACTTCCTAAGAGATCACCCAGTATTCTTATGTGCAATAACATCATTTGTCTTTTGTTTCATAACATACATTGTGTGTTGTCTTTAGATGTTTTTATGGCTGCAAGTTCTACCCAAAGTAGCAGCCAAGAGAGATGTATAAAAGGTTGGGTTGAGTTGATCTCTGCAATCCATTTGCAAATGTTTCGCCTCCTTACAAGGAGACCTCATTAGAAACGATGACCGGAGAACAGCGCAACCCAAACACCGACCACCTGAGCAACACATTTTCCAAGTTATTTTCAGATTATTACAGAGATTCTCACTCTATTGACCTTCTTCAGTTACCTCCCTTTGACTGTCCGGTTCTTGAACCAACTAATCATTGCAGTTTGACCCCTTTTGCACTAAAATGGTCTTTTTAATGTTTGTATTACAAATAATGTATAAATTATGTTTTGCTTGTGAATGTGCTACTGTTGATAATACAGTATGTGCTTGCAGTGCTGCTGGCTGCTGCAAATAAGCTTTACATTGCACCTGTGTATGTACTTGTGCACATGACAAAAATCTTGACTTTTGACTTTTAAAAAAATTTGACTTTAATTTTTTCTATTTGAAGGGCGAAGTTGAAGTGAAATATTTCTTCTGTTGAGGTGTTGCAATTTTACCTAATTTATGTTCTGTTTGTTTTACTTAAACGTGCTCAGTTGATGAGAGTTGTTGAAAAATTTAAGTTTTGTTACCGGTGAGAGCTGGGTTTAGGTTCAGACTGTTTGAATGTTGTGCAAATGTAATTTTTTTGAAAAGTCTGGGAAAAACTGATTGCAGCTGAAGTTATACTTGGGGTTTAAACTTCTATCGGTGTAGTATACAGTGCTAGAGAAGAGATGTGCAAACATTTGAGTATTCAGATTACTCCAGCAAGAAATGTACCAAACTTAATAGTTAAACTAAATGCTCTACAAGTTGGAGAAGACTTTTTGAAAGATTGTAATAAATTACTTGTATACAGTAAGATTCCATGACAAGGCTGACAATGCCTAAACATAAAGTGGTGTAAGTGGGTATCTGGAGCTGGGTATGTCGAGACTGCGTTCAGAAATGAAGTAGCAGGCTCTGAATGGCCTTCTATCAATTTAATATCAGTTGACCATAAGGTAATTAGCATTGAACCAAAAGAAAAGTGTTGCCCACAGTTTGAAAAGGGCTTTCACCAGCTTCTTTATTGGTACACCTCTTTCTAAGAAATCAAAGATGTACTTTTAGAAAATAACTCGTAGTCGCAGTTTTTAATATTGATCTTCTTTGTCAGATTCATAAAGTATGTTTAGGAATACATTTGTGCACTTTTTAACATGCTTTTCAGAGATACTAGAGCACTGGTAGAAATGCAGTGACTAAAATTTGGATTTCTTGCAAAGGGGGAAAAAAATTAAAGTCTCATTAGCAGAAGCCCTGGATTATTGTTTAAAAATCTATCTAGTCCAAGTGCTCTTGCTGACTAGTCGAAGCTTGTTGCTCCTACTCAGCTGGCTTGTATATTGCACTCCTGGATGTCCCATTGCCATGCCACCATCTGAAATTATGCCAACAATGGATGTATCATCAGCAAATTTATAGATGCCATTTGAGCTGTGTCTAGCCACAGTCATGGGTGTAGAGAGAGTAGAACAGTGGGCTAAGCAGACATCTGTGAGGTGCTTCAGTGTTGATTGTCAGTGAAGTGGAGATGTTATTTCTAATTGTGCTCATCGGTAAAGGATCCTGTTTGTATTGCTCAGGCTGTACAGTTATATAACCTTAACTGGGAATTAAATACTTGCACTGCTAGAATTGTCCATACTGCATGTACAAAAATTAGAAGATAAAATTTTATGTTGTCACAATTGCAACAGTGTATATTTGTTCAAATTCAAAAGGACAGAATGGACAATTGCAGATGTGAATGTTTTTTTCTGGATTTTTTTATGTGGATGTGATTGATCTCATTAGCCAAGTGATAAATGTTGAATTATACATTTGTTCTTCCCACTCCAGCATGTGTACAAAGTAGCTTTTATTCTGTCAGTGCAAAATGTTAGCAAACGAATTGAGATGGATCAGGCCCAATTAAAACCTACAGATATGGATCAGGCCCAATTAAAACCTACAGATATAACGTGTAAGGTTTTCTTTTAATTTATTTAGTTGCAGACCAATTTTAAATGTTTCAGCTCATCATACTTTCAATATTGGGAACTTATTGAAGTGGCAGCTACTGGCTGTCACTTATTTACTGTTGGAAGACTATCTTAAACGTAGTTTCATTTTATGGTCTGATGGAAAATGTGTTTAATTGGTGTATAGTGAAAGTGTTTGTAAGCCAACCACACAGTTAATTTCGAATGTACAAAACACGTGATCCACCTTGAGCTCCATCTCAAACCCCACTTTTGATAACTTTCCACCTCTTTCACCTTTTGACTTTTGAGACAGAGGGCCGCTTTGACATGCTTCTGGTATATTCTGTTCAATTCCAACAGATTCGTTCCAATGTTAATACGAAAGCAGAAGCAAAATGTTGAGTGGCTGCCTGCTGTTTTAATTCGCCATCCCCCTCCCATACTGACTTTCCTATCTGTGCTCTACACTGTATAACAAGAGCTTGTGCCAGTCCAAGGACCTCATCTAGTTAGTGGAGGATCATGGTGCTGAATTTAAAGATCAGCCAAGACTTATTGAATGATGGAGAAGGCTTGAGGGCTGATTGGCCCTCTGCTAACTCCACCAGGTGGTCTTTATTTAATTCAGTGCTGACAAATTTCTTTCTGAGACTGGGATGAATAAAGAAGTTCCACCTCTTCCCCCCCCCCCCCCCCCCACAGTAATACCACTTTCTGAATCGACAAAGCTTACTATTAAAATAAAAGCAATACACACAAAATGCTGGAGGAACTCAGCTGGTCTGGCAGCATCTATGAAAATTAACAAACAGTGTTTCAGGAAGAGCGAGACTTCTTCAGGACTAAAACAAGATGAGATTTAGTTAATGAAAGTCATTGTTTTGTAATCTTATTAGACAACCTTAACTGGGTGTTTATTGCATTATATTTCAATGCAGAAAGTAAATATACTGAAATGTTTTCAAAACTTGAATTCCACGTAATAATTTCTAGTAAAATCTTGTTAGTGTTTAAAAAGGATTAACAATGTTGGGAATAAGAGACCATCATTTCTCAGGTGTAAACATCTAAAATGCTAATCTCCTTTAGTGAAATTAGACCCCTGTACCTTTGTTGCTTGTCCCACCTTAGGCTATCATTTTCAAATGTCAGACAAGAACAAATGATTTAAAAACGGATAATGCTGGAAACACTCAGCAGGTCAGGTAACATTTGTGGAAAAAGCAAGAATTGACATTTCACCTCGAAGACCGCCTGTCAGAAAAAAAATCCTGACTGTGCTTGAATTCTACTGAAAGTCTATGAGCTAAAATGTTAAGAACTACTACTTTTTATACAAACACTGCCCGAGCATTTGCAGTATTTTGTGTTTTTATTGTATTTTATTTCAAACAAACAAGGACAATAAATATGGGCTAAATTATGGGTTTTTGGGCCATGATGAGGAGTAGTTGGATCTTGGAGATGCTGAACAATACGACAGGTGGCAAGGGTGGTTTAGAAGGCTCACTTACTCGCCTCTGCTCCAGTCTTAGGTATATGAGTAAGGAGCTCCTGCTGAAACTGCACGAGACACAAGTTCACAACTGGAATAATTTCAATCAAGAGAGAATTTTACTTCAGAGTTGCTTTTATTGTGGTAAAGAAGCTTAACCATTGGGTTGCGTAAAATTATCATAACCCTGGACAGTGGAGTGCCTCATGTGCGAATTGTTAATAAAATAGGGTGGGATGGGAATCATCTTTCACAGAGTATTTGGGGTTGGTGACGGTTTGTTTTCAGCCCCACTTTACCCCATGAGTGAGGTCTGATGTCCAGATTGCCTGTCCAGAGGTAAGCCAGGTGTGGTGTCTGGTTTCTGTGTGGGAGGGAGTCTGTACCTTAGTCTGCAGTGCACAAATGCAACTGAAAGTGCAACTAACACAGATTTTGGGGTGGGTGGTGTGTTTTCTCAAAGTGCAGTTGCAAATTTTGGCAGGAAGGGTGTGCCTGCATGTCTGGGATTAATTGGATCAATAGCAAGGGGATACAGACAGCGGGAGAGTGGAAGAGGAACGTTAAGAAGAGTTATGGGGATCTGAAACACACTGCTTGGGGGAGGGGGGTTGCAGTGGAGATGGAGACTCCAAAGTGTCACTTGTATTCAGTAACCCCCGCCTAGGCAAAGGATGAGTGCTGGGGTTTGGGAATGGCCGAAACAGCTGTTTGTTTTTGCACAGCATGGGAGGATGAATTGAATGGTCTCTTCCTTTGTTCCAGATTTTAATTTTGTATTTTAAGTTTTTTTTGAAAAGTTGTGCGAATATTTATTTTTAAACTGGGTGCTGGTAAGTTCAGTGTGGGGAACTGCCTGGAGGAATTAATGATCTTGACATTATTAGGAATTGAACTGTCAGAGTCAATTACCCAGGGCGCTTAAACCATTTCCCCTCATTTTAACTGCACGTTAATTCAGTTTCCTCACATTATCAGGTTTATTAATATCTCATCAGTGCTTGCTGTTAAAGAGAAATAATCAACAGAACAGGAGATTGATGGTCAGTTTTTAATATTGTCAGTAAAAGTCAAATTCTACTTCATAGGGACTTACAGTTTGCACTATTGTTTTTGTTCTAGTGCACCATAAATGTTGGTAACAAAAGGTACACTTTTCACACTCCGTGTGGGTGTCCTGAAATTCCCCAATTCATTTCAGTAGATTGGTTGGTTGTGTTAACACAGGTTGTATTCCCTCGAGGTCAGCTCCATTCCTTTCAATGCCAAGTGTTTGAAGTTCTATCAGACTGTTTGAAAAGCAATAAAATGTAAATTCAGGAAATACTCAGCATGTCGTGCAGATCCGTGAAGAGAAAATCACAATTAACATTTTGGTCGCTGACCTTTTTATCGGAAATGAGAAATATAGTCTGTAACTGGTAGCATGTTTGATTTCTGTTTTAAGTCTTGACATTATATATGACTGCACAAGTTAAGTTTTGGGTAATTTTTTTCATTAGATTAAGATGACTGATTTCCATCTTTGCAACATGACTCTGGCCTGCTTGAGCTCCTCCATTGCTGAAACTTGCCCATCTGCTTGTTAATCAAGACCTCTAACACCACTTTTGACAGGACATTTGTTGGCCCCCTTGCCTCCCAGCTTTATTTGCCCATCACCTTTTGTGCTCATTGATTTACGCTGCCTCCTGGTTAAGAATCTGATCTTTGTTTTCAGCTCCTTGCCCTTCTATAATCTCTTCTGGCATCTAGCCACCTGTGGATAATTGTGACCTCATCAGTTTTCCCCAGATTAAAATATCCTATCAATGGGATTGACTCACATGGCCTTGAAGTTCTGGAATTCCCCTCCCAAAAACCCTCTCCCACTTCATCTTTAAAACACACCTTATACTGACTCGTCTACCCTGATCTCCCTGTGATTCTGTATCAACTTGTTTAACATTTTTGTGAAGCACCTTTGAGAATGTCCTTTATAATGTAGACTACTGTGGTTAGAGGCCCTTGGATTTATTATTCTGCAAGAAAATGTGCAGAGCGAACACTTTCTAGGTAGTGTATGGGTTTTGCGATTTTTAAACATGTGCATCAAACTTCAAGTAACCCGGGAACGCCTTGCAGCCTTTGCATGGTGTTAACCTTTTAATAGAAATCTAAGTTGTACAGTATCTTAGAATCTGAGCTTGAGGCTTGGTGTTGGAAAGGAAAGGTTTCCTGTGTGGTAAAAGGAAGAGTGGTTCCATGCCCTTATGTTTTTCTGATGTCTTTTGCTGATGAAAACCCTGTAATGATCTAAGAGGCCTAGCAGTATTACCATTTCAAATGTGAAAGCCCAGTGGGACACCAGGCATGTTTTTTTGTGTGTTGCTTGTAGAGATCCTTGAAAAGACTTGCCGCTGTCATGTCTGTCGGAAGCAGTGAAACCACCTTTGGGTCAGGGTGTAAATACAGGCTGTCCGTGACCTGTTTTCTTTAGTTTGTTCAATTCTCGCCATGGTGCAGCTGTCAGTTACACTGATATAAAGTGAAAGTTGGGTGATTTGCAGCCTTGACATTTAAGATTTTATTTAATTGCACATCTTGGATATTGTGCTTGAAACTGGTAACTTTATTCTGTAAAATCTCACATATTTCCAGTATTACAATGAAAAGAGTTTAAAAAAAATATCGTTTGAAAAATCTCTCTGCAATCCACTGGGTGCTGTATGTAACAATGAGTTTTAATAAACAATGTTATTTCTATGTGAAATTTGCAATCAGGGAGCAATACATTTTGAAGTTGTATTGATTTGCATGCAGGTCATGTTACTATCATAGATTAGCTGCTTTTCGTACCCCCCCCCCCCCACCCCCCAACCAGTTGTCAGTGTTCCAGCTGGTATAGCAGATTTCTGTATGGAACAATAAAACTTTATCTGTCTACTTTGGTTTCTCAAACTAACCAAAACATGCTGTTTGAATATTGAATAAGCACAACTGATGATAAATATCTACAAATCTCAAAGCCAGCCTGCGAAGCTCAAATAAATTGGCTCAGCATTCCATTTACATAGCACAAAGCAGATTCAGAGTAGAACTGTGTGTTATGCTAAGTGAATTCCTTGCAATTCGTATCATTAAAACCTGACACTAAAAGAAATTATTTAAAAGGTATTCAAGATTGTATTTTTTTTCTCTCTCTCTTACAGCAGATAGACCTTTCTGGAAAGGAGGAATTTAAAGACTTCAGAAATGTAGCATTGGTTCCCATGGAAACATCATCATCAGATGATAGCTGTGATAGTTTTGCTTCAGACAATTTTACGAACAGTGTAAGTGTAATTTAAGATTGTGAATGCAAAAGAAGTCGACTACAATTACCTGTAATATGATAGTTGCTATATTATAACAAGTTTTCTATTTCTTCTCAGAAAGCTAAATTCAGAACAGAGATCCTGACAGATGAACTGGCTCGGATTTTTAATGAGGACTCTGACGATAATGAATCATTTGATGGCTTTTCTGAAAGCGACCTCAAAGATGTAATGGAAGCCATGGTATTACTGAGCATTGAAACTTTTTAGATAAACTGTGAATTTTATGTTTAATCTATATGAAGTATGGAGCTAGCTTGCATTAATGCCTTTTTCCAGTTTATTAATAGTTTGTCTGAAAGTTGTTATTTGGACTGAATCAGTGATTTTGCTGAAATCAGGTTTCTTTGCTGCTTTTGGAACCATTCTGTCACAACATGTGCTGTAAACAGTGACGTGTGAAATTTTTTTTGTAGAATTTCTCTTTGCATTTTGTTGGGATTGGAATAAATTAAGAGAAGAGGGATCATATAATGTCTTGCTTTTGAACACTATAGATTTCTTTTCGGGGGTTTTCTTTGTTCGAGGTTTTTCGAATATTCAAAGAAAACTGCTGAATTGAAATTTGTCCATCTTATTTTGGCTTGCAGTCTTTGGATGCGTTCCTAGTTAAAAAATGAATACAGCATTTTGTTCAGGAAATCTGATAAATCTATTATTTGTTTTGTAGATTGTTCAATCTGAGTCTGAGGAGGAAATGAGTGATGAAGATATTGAAGAGAATTCAAAAGTGCAGCACAAACATTCTTTTCCATTACGCGTGGCTTTTAGGTTTCCATCTCGAAAAAACAAAAACGTGTCTGTGCCAGATTCTACTGTCGACTTGAGTAATCAATCAGACTCTGAATCCGAATCTGACTCAGACCTTGATGAACCCAGAGGATCGAACTTTCTAGAAAAGAGAGCTCTAAACATTAAAGAAAACAAAGCCATGGTAAATAGTGCATGTTTCTCTGTAATTTATTTGTTCACTGACTCGAATAGATTGCACAGCTCTAAATCTCCCTGAGGCTTCTGGTTTGCTGGGCTAGAACAAGAATAGTGGAGGCTTTGCTACTTTGCTGTAGATCAGTAATTGCATATTGCCAAAAGGGAGAAGGTGGAACTGAAAGGGATATTGACCACAATCCAGCAGTTCAGTGGGCACAGTTGTTTATCCTACCCACTAGATAATTTTACTGATAGAAATTTCAGCACAGGGAAGGATACCCCTGCAACAACAGTGTGTCATCTTGTCTGAATACTGTTTGTATTGTAGATTAAAATGCTGGGACTGACCTTTAAAGATGGGGGGGGGGGGGGCGGGGGAGATAGGTGATGGTAATTGCCTATAACTCTGACATATATGACTATTGTGAATGAGCTGGGGATTTTAGCAAGTTGGAAATAATGTGACTTGAAAATTGAATTTCCCCTTCCGGCTATTTGCCCAGGGCAGAAGTTTGACCTGGTTATTTAAATTTGACGTAAGGTGTGCTGAGTTTGAGGTATGAAATACTAAATGGCAAGGAAGGTAGAGAGACTCCATCTTGTAAATCAGATCTGATCTGTGGGCAAGCAGGTAACCTGTGTCCCAGTACATTTGTAGTAAACAGCCCCGAAGTGGTGGTTTTCTATAATGCAAGGCCGTGTCATCTACACATGGCAAAAAAGATGAATTGAACCCATTCTTTGAGGTTTATTTTCTATCTCAAGTTATTGAGGAGGTTGTGAATTCTGTAAGGGTGGATTTCTGTAATGCTGGGGTTACCTGTGCAGTATTGCAGAATTGAATGACTTGTTCCATTGAGTTTTCTTTCTGCACTGGAGCGCAAAGCATGGTTTCTGAATTTGAGATTATTCAAGACTTGGAATATTATGAACTGTGAAGGAGTTGGTGATTGCAGTGAGATAAAGCTGAGCTAGTGGAATGAGCAGAAGTGTGTTAGATAAAGTTTAATGCAAAATTAAGTTTGAAATGAGGGTGGATGTAGGTTAATATTCTAAAAGGAGTGAGGGAGCAGGGGGAGCATGTGCAAATCTTTTAAAATGGTGGGGCGGATTTAAACGGGTTAAGACACAGATTATTCTGGCCTTTACCATTAGAGGCATAGTATCTAAAAGTAAAGAGGTCATGCTGAGTCTTTATATTGGTTTGGCCTCACCCACGGTATGTTACTGTATTGAAGGAAGGATGTGAAGGCATTAGCATCCAGAAAAGACTTAAAAGAATGCTTTTAAGATGGGCAACTACAAGAGTGGAATACAGAGGTGGTATGGTTTTTGAAGACAAGACTGAGGAGGGATGCTTTGCTAGAAGTATATAAAACAATGAGCAGTCTGGACAGAGTGAACAATAGAGGCTATTCCTGTTGGAATAGTCAAGGATGAGATGTTGGGTGTAAAAGAAAGGGGAAATGAATTAAGAATGATGTGATAAAACTATTTTATGTAGTACATGTTTGGAATCTGGGAAGTGTAGACATCGGGTTTAGTGGTCTTTGAGGGGAAAATTAACTAAGAAGGTAGTGGGTGGTGCGACTGGATTTCCTCTGATAACGAAATGGCACAAAGGGGATGGCTTCATGTGCATTTATGTTTGTTATAATTCTAAAATATTTGTAAGGTACACTGGAATAAACATACCGAAGGAAGACCGTATCAGGAACGAATATTTGGAAAAAGCTAAAATTCAGCAAGGTGTTTTTGAGAAATTGCTACCCATGGTGTAATGAAGATGTGGTAAATGCTACCACACAGAGTGGTTGAAGTGAATAGCACTGATACATTTTTAGAGAAAATTAGTAAGTACACGAAAGCAGAATTGATAAATGATTGGGTGCCTTTGTGGAATATAAAAACGAAAGTGGTCTAGTTAGCCTGAATGATGTGTATCTGTGCTGTAAATTCTGTCAATTTAAAAGGCTATTGCAGAATCTTCTAGAGGTAGTAAATGTCTAAATGTAAATTTTTATTTATATTTTTTGTATTTATTATAGCTGGCTAAGCTGATAGCAGAGTTGAAAACTGTGCCAGGGCTCATTCCACGGAGAGTTTCTGTTCAAAGGACGCCATCGGTAAGTGGTGACAGGATATGCTTGCTTTTTGCTTGTATTTGCTCAAAAACTCTTCAACACTGACACGGAAGTTCTTGCAAGCATTAGTCATTTAATAATTTTCTGAATTGTGATATCTTAACAATGAGCATATTGAGCTGAAATTGTTAGGATTACATTTAAGATTAATAGACTTACTTTACTAAAGTGGCCACATTTTATTTACTTAAATAGAAACTTTACTATATGAATATGTGATTTTAATATTGTGAGTGTGTGGTGTGTCTCATAGTTTAGCTTTACAAATTGGCTTAATTGTTTCTAGATCATCATCTACAGTAAAATAGACTTCCTTAAGTCTGCAAAATATACTTAAAAGATTTTTATTAAAATAAGGGGAAGATGTATTAAAGGTTAAAATTTTGTTTTCTTTGACAATGTTTTTAAATTACAGAAAATATAGGGTTTGCTAAAATTTTCTGTATTTTTAAGTACATTATCTCAATAATGTTTATAACATGGATATAGAGGTTGAAAATAACTGTGGCTTGTTGTTTTCTTTAGAAACTAAAACGCCCACCAAGGAATTCTTTTACAGAAAATGTTTCTAGACAGAATCCCGAGCGCAGTGCTCGACCTCGCACTCGGTCAAGATCCTTGGTTGATGGTCCTCCTTCTCCATCATTTGAGCAAGAAGATAATGTCAGCTTTATGAGGAAAAGAAAGTTTCTAGATAATGACTTCTCTGAGGTAGAGCCATTAAGTCATTTGTGCTGCTATTAACAACACCTTTCATGGTGCACTGACTTTGCCAGCTTAATCTGCATTTCTGGTGGTCACTTGTAAAGTCTAATAACCTTTGCAGTTAAAGACTTCATGTTCATAAAAATTATAAGAGATCTATTCCAGTGGTGTCTGCAGTGACTGCAATTAAACACTTGGGAATAAATGCCTCATTAAGAAATATTGAAATATTGAAAGTCAATATATTTTGTTTTGAAGCTTTCTGCAGCACTTGATGTTGCAGGTTGGCAGGCAGTTTGAAAACTAGCATGTTGAAACGATTGGCCTTGAGTATTAGTTTATCCAAAAGAGGCATGATATGATAGCTTTCATGATTTAAGCAACAGCTTTGCAAGGAAATATTTCAGTTCATCCTTAAATTTCACATTTGTCAAATCCTGGCAAGGATAATTAAATTAATATATTGCCTTTTCACAGACTGCTCGCATAAGCAATCTCTGTGACCATGCTGACCTTGCCGCTCCATCAGAAAGACCACCTGCTTCTAACTCTATAATGCAGTTTGCCCATCTGCTGCTAAAATTGGCATCTGTGGCTTTGTTGTCTACATGCTTTATTATTCTCATGCCAGCTTCATGTCTTCCAGAAGCTTCAGCACATCCAGAGCTGCAGCCTGTCCAGAATAGCTGGTCCTTGCAGTATCCTTTTTGACGTCATGGAGCTACAATGACATTTATTATAATAAATATAGGCCCAAGAGATGAAAACGAGGACATTTCATCTCCGCTGAGTTCTGTTAGCTTGTTCAGCCTTCTAGACCCAATACTGCAGGATTTCCCGATATACTCTTTTCTATCCAGTGCACTCCTTTTAAAATCTTACTAACCATCTCTAGACTATTTCCTATTTTCTGCTTTGGCCCACGTACTGTGTTTTATTCTTACTATGTTTTTGTGGAAAAGTTTGTCCACATCAAAGGTGCCACATAAACTCAGTTGACTCTTTACTCATAAATGCACAGATTAGGTGCTGGTGTAGGTCGCTTGTCTTCTCAAGCCTGTTCCACCATTTGTTACAGTCATGACTGATGTGATTGAAATTTGAATTCTGCATTTCTGCGTACCACTGAGGTAGTCTGTCACTTACCAAGAATCTTATCAATGCCTACCTTAAATCACTGTGACTCTGCTCCCATGACCCTTTGAGGAAAAGAATTGCAAAGGCTCATTGGTTTATGAGAAGAAAACATTTATCTCCTCATTTTTTTCCTTATTTTAACTGAGCCTCTAGTACTAGTTCTCCACAAAAAAATTTTAATACATCTCCACATCCACATCAAGACTAGCAGTGTTTGTCCCCTTTTACGTTTCTGGGATTTTCTAAAGATAGAAACGTGGCGTAACTCTTTCATAAGACTGTTCCAGATATTACTCCATTAAACCTGCTTCCAGTGCGTTTTAATTTTCCCTCATAAGGAGATCAGTGAAGTACACAGTACTTCAATGTGGTCCCACTAATACCGTCCATATCAAAAACATAACTTCCTATTTTTGCATTAATTTCTCTTAACTGTAAATAATAATATTCTGATACCCAGATTCCTTGTCATCTCAAGTTTTTCAATATATATACTAAAATGGACAACTTCACCTTTTTACCACAATGTACCCTTTTTGCCAGAACTTTGTCTATTTATCTGATCTATCTTTTATACATCCTTAAGTCCTCTTCACAGTTAGTTTTCCTTATCTTTACGTCATCATAACATTAGCAATCATCCAAGTCATTTACACAAATTGTATCAAGTTGAAACTGGCTTGATAAATCTTGCCAACCGGAGAAAAGCCGCTAGCGCTGCTGCGTATTTGTTAGTCTGCTCTCTTCTGTCCACACCAGTATGATGCCAACAGCGTCAAGTGCAGTGCATCGAATATTGTTTTTATCCAATGTATCTGGCACTTAAATTCTAGCAGTGCTGCTTTTTTTTTAAATGCTCTCTGGTTTTGTGAGAATATATTTTGCCTTGCATCCATTAATGCTCCCAAGTAAGGCAGACCAAAGGGCAACTACCAAGGAACATTTCCTTGGGAATTCTGGCAAACATGCAATGTTCTTTTGCTAACTGAGAACAAGGTGCACCATTTGTTTTCCCTGTGATCAGGTGAGTTTCTGCTAGGTGCTTCACTATTCTTCCAATTGTCTGTTAATTGGCTACTGTATACTACCCCTTAAATGTAGGTAAATGGCAAAGAACCAAAGGGGAGTGGGAGATTGGGAATGGGGTTGCTGTGCTGAGAACTACCTTGAACCTGACAGGCTGAATAATCTTTCTGCATCACATTTTTTAATGATGTAATCCTACCAGTGAATAGTTTTTGTTTCTGATTGATTGAGCAGATTTTTGTGGCTGCTGCATTTCTGCATTGGGTTGACAGGATACTGCAAGTCAGTCCCTCTTTTATTGTTACCTTGTTTGTTTACTGAATGCTGAGGTGTATAACCTCAAGCCTCCTACAGCTGAATGCCAGCCCATCAGTGAATTTGCATATGTGGAATGCTGTGTGCAGACAAAAGTAAACTTCTGTTCATTTATTTAAACGTTCAGATATCAGATTAGGAATCTGAATATTTGTTTTGTTTCACATGTAGTTTTGAGAAGTTTTTGTATTGATGCTGACTTTACCCTTGCTGCTCTGTCTGCCCTTAGGTGGATGTACCTCTGCGTAGGCGAAGCCGTCCCAGTGTACTTGCCATCCCACATGTGGTGCGGCCAGTTGAGGACATCACTCAGGAAGAGTTGGAAAACATTTCTTTTTCAGCAAAAGAGAAAGTTTATAATCGAGCTACAGTAGGTTTTTCCTGTTCAGCTTCTAGAAATGGGGAGAAAAATTGGTTTGTGCTATATGCTAGATTGGATTGGTTTTTGTGACGTTTGAGGCGAAAAGATTTATTTCCCTCATGGTTACGCAATAAGTACACATTATTGGATGTCATGTGCCATTGTCATTGTCAGAAGTCTGACTATTTGAGTGGAACAGTTAATTTGTGGTTTTAGATCCAAGTAGGATTTGTCGGGTAACATCAAGGTAAACTAGAACTACTAACCCAGTGCCCTTATTCTGTGCATTTATAACTACATCTCCTTATTTGAAATAACAGGATTATTCAGTTTAATGTGTTTTCACTTACTACAAGATGATATAATTTGCATTGAATACATTTACACGTTAAAAGTTGCAGACTCTTAAGTCACCCAGGATGCTAACGGTAAGCTGATGTACTGACCATGCAAAGATCTAGTCTCTACTGTTGTTAAATATGGAAAAAATGCTTTTGATTTAAATTCCTATTCTTAGTGCCTCCCTCCCCCTCCCAAAGGCATGCTGTGGGGGGAAAAAAGGTAAGCGTTAACATCTGGCAAAGGAGAACTGAAAAAAAGGTGCAGAGGAGAGAGAGAGAAGCTGGAAGGTTTCCCCACTCTTATTTCTTCAAGCATTGAAAATTATTCTAATGTAAAATTATTAGAATCATTTTAAGTTTATACTTTAATAAAATCCCAGTTAAAGCCAAAGCTTTAAGAAAAAACTAAATTTAAGTGCAATAAAAAAACTCTACTTCCAACAGTTGATCCTTTTGCGTGGGTTTCACAGCCTGAGAACATTGGTGGTGTCTGAAGCAACACGGCTGAGCTGGCCTTTGGTTGGTATTCTGCTGCATAGCCTTTGCTTGGGAATAGCCCATTGTCAGTATTGGCTGGTAACTAGGTGGAGGATATTTCCTATCAGCAATTTTTCTGTGATCTTAACCCAATATTTGTGAAGAATTGCTTAAAAGATATCAGTGTGAATGTACTGAAGTGTGAATCACTTTAGCATAATTTGTGTGCTTTTGTTTATAATCTTGGCATTTTCATTGTAGATGTGATGTGATCAGAAACATCTTTTTTTGCCCTGCAGGGTACAACTTGCCATCAATGCCGTCAGAAAACAATTGATACGAAAACAAACTGTCGCAACCCAGAATGTGTAGGTGTCCGTGGACAGTTCTGTGGGCCGTGTCTTCGTAATCGATACGGCGAGCTCGTTAGGAATGCCTTATTAGATCCAGTGAGTGATACGTTGATTTTTCACCATAGCAATAATGAAACTTAACAAAAACACAATTCCTCATTATTAAACCAGTTAATTTTAAAACTGTCAAGTACTTAAAGCCATCCTGTTCTTTTCAAGTTTAACTGCTTGATTGACAAGCTAGTCTGCCTTGATATTTTAACATGTTAGCAAGAAAACATTGAGTTAATTTGAATAGTTAATTTGTGAAGTTTAGTTACCTTTGCTTGGATATGTTGAACCCCTTGTTAAAGAAGAGATTTGAAAATAATCAGCATTGTTACTAATTAGATAAATTATTTTGTTGCCATGTCATTCTAAAATAACATAAGCACTTGGCTGCAGAATCAGGAACACCTAGTAGGAAAAGCTGTTCTGTGCTTTGCTCCCCCTCCAGAACTGGCAATGTCCTCCTTGCAGAGGAATCTGCAATTGCAGTTTCTGCCGACAGCGTGAAGGTCGCTGTGCTACAGGTGTTCTGGTTTACCTGGCCAAGTATCATGGATATGACAATGTTCATGCTTATTTGAAAAGGTAAGTTTAATTGATAGCTTTTGTTCATTTCATACAAATCTTGATGTGCAGCATTTTAATTCATGAAAACTTTTTTTCCAGCCTGCAAAAGGAACTTCAAGTGGAAGACTGAAAAGATGCACTGACACACAGTACAACACATTGAATGGTTTACATTTAACTTTCAGAATACACCATTTTAATTTTTGCTAAATGATATGAGCATTGATTACACAAAGCTACAGTAAAATACTTGCATTGTTTTCTTTGCTATCCTAATCAATTAGATCTCAGAGGAGAGGGTGTTAACAATTTTGCATTTGATTTTAAAGATTTGTTGTCAACTTAAGTCTATACTGCCATTGACGTTTCATAGATACTAATGTCAAAATTATTTGCACAATGACCTGCATATTGCAGCAAGTAAATCCCTCATTCCGTGCATTAATACAGTTAGTCTGTTTTTAAACATCCAGTTGCTCAATTTTTTAAGTTTCAGATAATTTTGTATTTCAGTTTTAGACTAATTGCTTCATATTCTTAACCTGCAGCTGGCTAAAGTAACAGGGACGACGTTCACTTTTTAAAAAAATCATTTTTGAAATAAAGCCATAAGTAGTTCATTTAAAATGTTATCAATTATTAGTCTAGCAATTAACAATATACACATACTTAGCTTTGCAGTGGTGCAGCTTCTATTGAATCGTGTTTTGGGGGGTGGGAAGGAAAGAGAAGTGGCAAGTGAAAAAACATTTTTTTTGCAATTGTGCCTTCTGCCTCCCCCATTATGCTTGCATTGTGCGTGAAGGATTTACATCACAAAATGCACTCTTGTTGAAGCCATACAAAATTTGAGATAATTTGCATCTAAAAGGTACTTGAATGTCTGGGAAGGAGGGAGAAATACTGGTCTTTTGCATTTTAATGCTATGTTTTCCCACTTGCACCATGGTATTACATGGTCGCCTAATTTTGGCTATTTGCACTCAGATGAATTTAAGCAGGAAGACATACATCGGATCTTAAGCATGTTACCAGGTTGGCAAAAATCAGGTTTTTTTTATTTGCTAGTATACAAGCACAGTAACATTATAAAAATATTTTTATTAAAATATACCTTGACCATCTCAGATACTGCAACATGTTATAGTTGATTGCCAAATAAAGTTTTTTTACTTGTATACCATGACAAGGTAGAAAAAGAGGTGGTTGAATTATTTCTGCATACTTTGAACAGGTTACAAGATTGCATTAATTTGCAAAGCAATCTTGCCTGCAACTAGATTCATAACACCCTCTCTTTTGATTCGGAGTTGCCGTGTTTTTGGTCAGTAATACGCCTATTTTGCTAATGAATGCAGGAAGACTTGGGGTAAAGTCCTCAATAATTGTCATTCTCAAACTTATGCCACACATGCTGATTGTTGCAAATCGGTAACCAAAGGCACCACTGCACTACAGTACATCTACACACTTAACAGTAAAGCAACGCTGGCAAGAATCCATTTTGCAGGCTTCTCTTTGGTCTTCAAGTTGAAAGTCCAGACATAGGTGTGTCCCCTCAACTTTGTCTTATAAACAGGACATTCATAAATATTTCTCATTTCCTGTTTATCAATGGGAATCGCTTTAACAAATATAACAGGCATTATGGGTGTAAGTTCTTTCAACCGCGCTTCTGCTATATGATTACTCTGTGTGTCCCATCGTGCTCCTGTGATGAAACAGGATAGGATTAAAGTAGGCAACTCGTACTAAAAATTTAAATTTAATAGCAAAGTGATAATGAGGTTACCTTCCATATAAAATCCAGAAATATATGCTCCTTCTCTGGCAGGCTGTGTAAAGTCTTCCTTTAATTTTTTGGTGACATCTACTGTTAGATGCATCTTATCTAGGGGCCATGCATTTTTCCTGGCCATACTTTGCATTACAGCTGGAAAAAAAAGGTATAAAATTTTAGCCGGTACTGATGGCATTCAACTAGGTGCACGACAAAAATAGTCAATTACCCCATAATTCACATTTGCAGAGAATTGTCGAGTTTCATTTGGAATTATTCAGCTGCACGTAGACACTAGAAAGGAAAGACTGGAGTTTGTCATTCAAGCCACTTTAATGCCACCAAGGGATTTGGAGTAAAACTGTAATCCGCCGTGCTTAGCACTTAGATGAACTCCAACTTAATTACTTTGATACACACACAGTAGCTGCAAGTTTGTGCCCTCTGGTCCTAGACACCCCCACTGTAGGATATATCCACCATATCTAGGGTTTTCAATAGTTGAATAAACTCCAGTGAGTACAGTCCCAGAGCACTCCTCATATGTTAACCCTTTCATTCCCATGAACCTCCCCAGACCTAATCCAATGCCAGCACATCCTTCCTTAGAAAAGGGGCCCCGAAACTGTTCATAATACTCCCAAGTGCAGTCTGACTAATGCCTTATAGAGCCTCAGCATTCCATCATTGCTTTTATATTCTAGTCCTCTCAAAATGAATGCTAACATTGATTGCATTTGCCTTGATTATCAACAACTCCACCTGCAAGTTAGCCTTTAGGGAATCCTGCACAAGGACTCCTAACACAAGGAAATCTGCAGATGCTGGTGGAACGCAGCAGGCCAGGCAGCATCTATAGAGAGAGGGTCCTGATGAAGGGTCTCGGCCTGAAACGTCGACAGTGCTTCTCCCTATAGATGCAGCCTGGCCTGCTGCGTTCCACCAGCATTTTATGTGTGTTGCAAGGACTTAAGTTGCTTTGCACCTTTCAATTTTCTCCATGTTTAGAAAATAGTGTATGTGCATTTATTCCTTCTGTCAAAGCACGTGACCTTAGACTTGCCAACACTATATTCCATCTGCCATTTCTTTGCCCATTCTCCTAATCCATCCCAGTCCTCCTGCAGACTTGCTGCTTCCTTGACAGTACTGATCCCTTCCCACGAAACCATTAATGGCATCATCCAAATCATTAACCTGGAAAGAAGCAGTCCGGCAGACCCCTGTGAAACACCACTAGCCAACAGAAAAAGCCCCTTTACTCCCACTTTTTGCCTCCTGCCAGTCAGCCAATCTATCCATGCCAGTATCTTTGCTGTACTATCATTGGCCCCTAAGCAACGTTTTCACATCTGGGCTAATTAAATCATGGATATTGTTTACATCAGCTCCACATGGCATGCAGATTAGAATCTAGGATTGGTTTGAGCTGCTTGAATGGCCACTTATCAGGAAGAGAAGATTTAAAAGAAAAATAAAGGAAAATACATTTTTTTTAATTACATTAAAGCAGCCATTAAGTCTCAAAAGTTTTTCGAAGTAATTGTACCACACAGCAGAAAATATCAAGATGGAGTTTTTAAGAAGATCTTAAAGGATTACACTAATCTTTTAGGATTTTTATTTGTTACATTCCGTTATCCATGACTAAACAAACTGCAAAGTTATAATATGCATAGAGTTAAGATTTATTGTATGATATATCGTATTTCCAAATAGAAAATACCTGTAAGAAAAGACTGTGGGTTGAAAAAACCTGAGATCCAGATTACACTAGGAGGAGACAGATCATGTGTCCAAATGTCAAGTTCATGGCAGCGCATTAGAAGATCACTGTACCTGCAGAGAATACAAAAGTTCAATAATAGTTTGGGTACCTTTAGCTGTATATTGCATGCGTGGTATGGATATATTAAGTAATAAATTGTGGCAGACCCTGATGGATGATGGTCTTAGAAGTTAAGATACTTCAGTACCAAAGCCACTCAAAACAGAATATTGAAATGCAAACTATAATGACTTGGATTTAATTGTCTTGCTTTGCAAAGAGACTTTCAGCACAAAAACTGGGCCCTTTTGCCCACTGTGTTCACACAGGTTAATTAGCTGTTTGCATTAATCCTTTATTCTAACCAGATTCTTAACTTTCACCCTGAGATTTTACTACTCACTTATACAGTAGAGGCAAGTTACTAACCAATTAACCTAGCAAACTATACATGACTGGAATGTGGAAGGAGACAGAATCACTCAAGTCCATATTCACAGCAAACATGCACCAGATCAGTACTACATTTATGCAAATTTAGTTTCACTTCCTTTTTATCAATTTAGTTTTGCATCGCAGGGTTTTACTTTATGTTGTCACTGAAAATACATGCAAATAATTTGTGCACAACTTTGTTGCCTAGATGAAATTCACTTAAGTAATAAATGCTTAATCCCATTCATAGTGTATTGCCTTTAAATATATATCCTCACCTGTATCCCAACAATCTATGTAACTTGTCTTTCTGGAAGAGAAACCTGATAAATGTAAGATAGCTCAAACCAGTGAAAGTACAAAGTTACTAGCAGAGTCCATTTCACTTATTAACATTTTGCATTATTGTGGCAAATTATTAGCGAAAGGCTTGATGGATAATCAATTCCTTGTACCTTCATGGTTTAATTTTGAGAGAGAACTAATTAAACAAACCCCAAGAGGTATCTCCATGTTAACTTGAAACTTAAAGCAACAAGTTGCTATTTCCAATTGTAAATTTTATATTTTTTGAAAAGTACAATATCAGCTGTTTCAAACAATTCAATTATGTTTCAGTTGAACAGAACAGACTCTTCAGCTCATGAAGTCTGTGCAAATCAGGATGCCAATCAGATTCAGTTTATTGTCATTTAGAAACCACAAATACAATGCAGTTAAAAAATGAGACAACGTTCTCCGGAATGATATCACAAAAAAAGCACACGACAAAACAGACCACACAAGAAAAACCGCATAACATTTGGTAATCCCCAGTCCAGAGTCCGGAGAGGCTGCTGCGTATCAATATCGCGCTACCATCTTAGCGTGTTCCCCGGAAAGGAACTCCAAATCCATCAGACAAAACAAGACTACCCAGACACCAAGTCAGGAGACCAACTCTACCACCCAACAAATCAAAAACCTACACAAAACCACATAGTTATAGTTAACATTTAGTTGCAACAGTGCAGACAATACCATAATTGATAAAAGACTATCTGACAAAAATCACATGATTTAACATATAGTTCCAACAGTGCAAAGCAATATCGTAATCTGATAAAGAGCAGACCATGGCACGGTAAAAAAGTCTCAAAGTCACGACAGCCCATTGTCTCACATAGACAGTAGAAGGAAGAAAAACTCTTCCTGCCATGAACCTCCAGTGCCGCAATCTTGCCGATACAGGCCCCTGGAAAAACCCAGCCAACTCTGAATCCGTCTGAAAAACTTCGAGCCCAAAGACACCGAGCACTGAGCAGCATCTCTGCCGAGTGCTTCGACCCCAGACCCGGCTGCCAAGCAACAGGCAAAGCCGAGGATTCGGGGCCTTCCTCCCGGAGATTTTCTGATTGCACAGTAGCGGCGGCAGTGAAACAGGCATTTCAAAAGTTTGACCAGATGTTCCTCCGTGCTTCACACATACGTCTTCATCAAATCAGGATTGTACATGGCATCCTGCTTGACAGATTACAGATATTCATTCTGAAATGGCCACTGTGCACTGCTATGTCGCGCCGCCATCTTTATGTACTCTTCTAATCTAATCACATCTTGCTCTATTTCCTGCCTGTTCATGTGTTCAGCTAAATGCTTCTTAAATGCCACTATCATATCTGCATCTACCATTGCCCCTCAGTGGAAAACTAAAGCTTGCCTCAAATCACCTTTAAGCTTTGCCCTTCTCACTGGATCCCCACACCCTTCAGTATTTGATACTTCTAACATGGGACAAAGATTATTATCTATGCTCCCTTTTTATATACTTCTTGGAGGTCACCCCTCACCTCCCTACACTGCAGTGAAAACAATCCAAGTTTGTCTAACCTGTCCTTATAGTAAATACTGTTCAATCCAGGTGACATCAAAGTCTAATCCTTCCTTTAATGTGGTGACCAGGACGGGACACAACACTCCAAATGTAATCCAACTTGAGATTTATACAATTGTAATACGACTTGTCAAATGTTATACTCGGTGCCTCAGCCAACGAAGGAAGGCAAGGATGCTGTACACCTTCTGTACCACCCCATCCACAAAACCAAAGAGCTGATTGTTAGCTGCAGCAGGAAGAGGTTGGAGGTCCATGAGCCGGTCCTCATTAGGGAAATGGAGGTAGAGAGAGTCAGATGTTCTAAATTCCTTGCTATCAACATATCAGAGGATCTATTCTGGGGCCCAAAGTCACCACCTCTATTAGTAAAGTTGGTGTAGATGTGGTATGTCACCATAGTGACAGTAGATGGTCAGGAACAGAAAGAGTCCAGGAAGTCATGGACACAGCCCAGTCCATCACTGGGAAAGTCCTCCCCATTATTGAATACATTTGCATAGAGCATTACCACAAGAAAGCAGCACCCTCACCATCCAGGTCATGCTGTCTTCTTGCTATTCCCATTGGGCAGGAGGTACAAAAGCCTTTGATCCTACATCACCATGCTCAGGAACAGTTATTACCCTACAGCCATCAGGCTCCTGGACTGGTGTGAACAACTTCAATCACGACAGCTGAACATGCTCACTTTCAAGGGCTCTGCAATTCATGTTCTCAGCATTCAGCATTGGCACATTGGTTGTTTCTCAATAACTTAATAGTTTTAAATAAATTGTTTTCCAGTAAATGCAAGAAAATGAATCTAGAAGTAGTACATAGTAGCATATATGTACTTTGATAATAGATTTACTTTGAATTATGTTGCTATTTTCAGAGAACTATAGCTTTACACCTCCCTCTACATCAACACTTAAAGGGACCTGCCATATACTGTGTACTTTAGCCTTGCATTGTGCCTCCCAAAATGCACCACGTAACAATTGTCCACATAAAATTCAACCTGACATTTCTCCACCTTGAGTTTCAACTTTCATATTTATTTTACTTCATAGGAGAAGATGGAGTTACCTCGTCATAGGGTACTACAGCATAGAAAGAGGCCTTTTGATCCATCCATCCATTCTAAGCCAAACTGTTATTCTGCCTAATGCCATCGTGGTGCACCTGGAACGAAAGCCCTCCATACGCTTCCCAACCATGCATTTACCCAAATTTCTCTTAAATAGTGAAACTGAACCCACAACTACAACTTCTACAGACAGCTCGTTCCACACTCACATCGCCCACTGAGGGAAGAAGTTCCCCATCAGGTTTCCATTAAATATTTCACCTTTCACCCTTAATCTATAACCCCTGGTTTGAGTCTCATCCAACCTCTGTAAAAAGCCGCCTTGCATTTACCCTGTACTGTATATACCCCTCAATTTTGTATAACCCATTTAAATCTCCCCTCATTCTCAGAGGAATAAAACCCTAACCTATTTAACCTTTCTCTTCACTCAGAACTTTAACTTGCAGTAACATCCTTGTAATTTTTCTCTACTCTCTCAATCTTACTGTTAACTTTCTTTTAGGTAGGTGACCATACAATACTCCAAATTAGGTTTCACCATCTCCTTATGCAAAATTCTAAATAACATCCCAACTCCTGTACTCAATACTTTATCTCTGAATGCCAATGTGCCAAAAGATTTCTTTGTGGCCCCATCTATGTGTGACACTACTTTTAAAGAATTATGGTGCTGTATTCCCGGACCCCTTTGTTCTACCGTGCTCCTCAGTACCCTGGTCGTGTAAGTCTACCTTGGTTTGTCCTCCCTCACACTCATCTCCATTACATTCCATTTGCCTTTTTTCCCCGGTCCAGATCCTGCTGCAAGCTTTGATAGCCTTCCTTGCTGTCCACTACACCCTCAGTCTTGGTGGGTCATCTGCAAATTTGTTGGTCCCATTTACCACATGATCATCCGGAACATTTATATAGATGACAAACAAGACTCAGCACCAATCCCTGGGACACATCACTCGTCACAGGCATCCAGTCAGAGAGGCAACTGTCATCTACCATTTTTCTGGCTTCTATGAAGCAAATGTCAAATCCAATTTACTACCTCACTCCAAATGCCAAGTTGCTGTATCTTGACCAGCCTCCCATGTGGGGCTCTGTCAAAGGCCTTGCTAAAGTCCACGTGACAACATCCAATCAAGAGAAAATCTGCAGATGCTGGAAATCCAAGCAACACACACAAAATGGTGGAGAAACTCAGCAGGCCAGGCAGCATCTATGGAAAAAAGTACAGTTGACATTTCAGGCCAAAATCCTTTGGCAGGACTGGAGAAAAAAAGCTGAGGAGTAGATTTAAAAGGTGTGGGGAAGGGAGAGAGAACCACCAGGTGATAAGTGAAACCTGGAGGGGGAGGGATGAAGTAAAGAGCTGGAAAGTTGATTGGTGAAAGAGACAGAAGGCCTTGGAAGGACACGTGGGAATGGGAAGTGGAATTAAATTGCTTTTCTTTCACTAACCTCAAAAAAACTCTCAAACTGATGATCCATTCTGTTGTACACATGATAGCTATTGGCATATGCTAAACTAACAGCTCAACAGATGAAATAAAAAGTGCTAGTGAATAGTATTGTGGTGTGTGAGAAGACCATATTGTGCATGTGGTAAAGCCTCTCACAGTGACTACAGTTGTATGAGTTAGATGAAGATAACTAAACACTCTGCTTTATGACTGTTGCTGGGCTCACCACAACGATTGCAGTAGTTTCGCCACAGCGGAGACTGAAGGCAGACTTTACAGTTATCTTGCCAAGACTGAATTGCACCAGGTCTTGCTCAAACTTGCTGCATTGAATCCTTGGCCTCTCCCTTTCACAAGCTGCTGAAATAGACAATGTTATAGAGCAGTAGTTCGATCTGCACACTGCACAGTTCCAGTGATGGGGTTTCATATTTATTCCTAAATGAATGTGCTGTCTGCAGAGCTTGGCATGTTCTCCCTGAAACTGTATGGGCTTCTGCTGGGTACATCAGTTTCTTCCACTCCAGCAGGTTAACCAACTCCTGGAAACTACCTCTAAACATACACTCAGTGGCCACTTTATTAGGTACTTCATGCACCTACTAAAGTGGCGACTGGTGTATGTTCATAGTCATCTTCTGCTGTTGACCATCCACTTCAAAGTTCGATGTGCGTTCAGAGATGCTCTTCACACTACTGTGATAATGCTTGGTCATTTGAGTCACTGTCACCCTCCTGCCATCTTGAACCAGTCTGGCCAGTCTCTCCTGCCCTCGCTCATTAACAAGCCAATTACGCCCACAGAACTGCTGCTCGCTGGATGTTTTTCTTGTTTTCGCACCATTCTCTAAATGCTAGAGACTGCTGTGCGTGAAAGATCCCAGAAAATGAAGAGTTTTTGAGATCATCAAACTACCCCGCCTGGCACCAACAATCATTCCACAGTTTGCAAATGATACAAAGATACTACAGGTGGAGGGGAAGGCAGTTTTGTAGAAACAGGAGGCTACAGAAGGTCTTGGAACAGATTGGGAGAATGGGCAGAGAAATGGCAGTTGGAATACAGTGTCAGGAAGTGTGTGGTCATGCACTTTGGTAGAAGAAATGAAGGGTTGTCTCTTTTCTAAGGAGCAAAAATACAAAAAAAAAGGTGTAAAGGGATTTGGGAGTCCTTGTGCTGGACTCCCTAAAGATTAATTTAAGTTGGTGTTGAGGAAGGCAAATGTGATGCTAGCATTCATTTCAAGAGGACTAGAATATAAAAGCAAGGATGTAATGTTGAGACTTTATAAAGAACTGGTGAGGAATTGAAGAATTGTGAGCAGTTCTGGGCCCCTTAGAAAGGATGTAGCTGAAACCGAAGAGGGTTCAAAGGCCGTTCACAAAAATGATTCCAGGATTGAATGGCTTGTCATATGAAGAGCAGTTGATGGCTCAAGCCCGTATTCACTGGAATTTAGAAGAATGAGGGCTGGCCTCATATGAAGTATTTCCTCATAGCAGAGGGTATAGGTTTAATGGGGATCTAAGTCGACAACTTATTAATCGTGATCTGCATCTTAACATTAACAGCTGTTCTGCGATCACAATGACAGGTTGAACTTGACAAGTTACGTATTCTGAAACCAAATAGTCTAACAGATTAGTTCATATTTCTCTTTTGTTTGGGCCACCTATTTCCATGTTCTCCACTAACGTGCTGAATGCTTCTAGTTCTGTGCACACAGGAACAGAAAGGACAAGGGACATTTGTGATTCATCTCAGCTGAGAGTAGGTCCCATCACTCTTACGTTGTGTGGTTTCAAGCAATGGGAGCACAGATGGAATTGACTCACTGTTCCAGAGCTGTTACTTTACAAACAATACTTTTACATGTACAGATGACAAGCTGACTCATACTAGTTCTCATTAGGAATTTCATGTGCATCATGCTAAGAGAACAGTGCTCCATTATGCAGTTAAGTGTGCACGCATGAGCTCTGCCTTTCCCTTTCAATAATAGATATAGCAAAGGAGCAGCTGGCACTCAGCTGCTGTTAAAAGATTCAGTGCTCACTGTAGTGCAACACAGAATCAACACTCAACATGGGAGGTGGTTTTGTGTGGGGTTTTGCAGTTATAATGCAGACTTACTGGTTCTAATTGAGTACTTGAGAATTCCTAAGTTAAGCAGTTGGCACGGGCTGAACTTGCCTCAGGTACAAGTCCACCTCGTGTCAGCAAAAATCAATCGCACCAACAGATTTGTGAAAGCTGGTCTGGTTATCAGCACCTGCTGTGAATGTTGTTGCCTGATGTTCAGCAACAGCATTCTGTAAGGTCGAGCGTCCAGTCATATTCCTCTGCTGTTACTGAAGGAAACCATTTCGCTCCTCGCAGAGTGCTGGGGTGTGGGGGGAGGGGTGGAATACTGTCAGGTCTAATTCAGCGACAACAGTCTCAGATGGTGTAAGTCACATTCCAAGAACGTGAACATAAAATATAGGTTGATACTCCATTGTATCAACTGTGTTCCTGAAGCCACTGTTTAACAGATTTGGCATAAAACTAAACTCAATCGTGTGCTAATGGATGGTCCCAGTTAGACATCAATCTCTCACCAACTGTCAACATCAGCTACTCATAATAATGTCACTTTCTAAGGGAGCCACTGCATTCAAATTGACCTACGTTTCCTACATTCTAAAATAAGTACTTCGGGTTATAAAGAAAGCTAAGGTTATTGTTAGCTCAAAACATCAACTGTTTATTCATTTCCAAGCATGCTGCCTGACCTGAGTTTCTCCAGCATTCTGTGTGTGTTGCTAAGATTATTAAAATCTTCATTTCGCATTTGTCTGACCCAGTGAAAGGAAATTTTATTCCTCATCTTTCCTCAAGTACAACCATATATTTTGTTTTTTACTTTAAAAAAATTGCTATCAACCCCCACCCCGGTACCAACTCTTTCTTGCCAACCCAACCCCCCAAATCCCTGGCCCTAGCGTGCAAGACCACAGCATCTTTGAACTGAAGGTTTGGAGTAGACACTCTTTTTAACATGGTGTCATTTTTAAAATGAGAATTATGCCAACATAAATATCTGAATTATTTCTTCAAATATCACTGCTTACCACAGGTGTGCCACTAAACTTCCCATCCATTTAATTACTTCCTTTTCCAATCAAACCCTTTTCTCTTGTTTATCATCGCTCGTGCAGTACTGTGGTTTCAAGCTGAATTATGTCTGATTTGCTACAATTTATCTGTCAGATCTTCAATGGCTTAACTATGTGTCCATTAGAAACTCATTGTTCACTCTTTAAATTAAGCACCTATACAGACTTTATGGTGTGTTCTCCAAAAACAGAGATGAATTTTATTCTTAGCATGTGCATCAATTGTACTTCATCTCCATATAAGGTGACACATCCACATCAACAATTAAATATTTATGTCAGCATATAAAGCTAAATGCAATTTTTCAGGTATGAGATGCTGAAGGGTTAAAAGACTGTTGACGCTGGTTATAACGCAATGAAAAATCTCAAACTGAGAAAAATATTAAAGGCTTACAGGATACCAGAGGAACATTTTGTTCTCTGTTCCCTCTCTGAATAATGATATTTATTACAGTTTCAAGGATGTGTTATTTAAATATGGAGGAGGAGGACAGGCCAGGCGAAAGTATGATGCTGTTCACACATGCATCATACTTTGTTTTTGGATAATGAGATTTTGGTCATTGGATTCCAGACCAGGAGATCTATTTTTCAGCACAGCTAATTAAGATAAGCTGATTTCACAAAAGAAAACGGGGTGAATTTTGCAAATTCCCAGCAATGAACTCCAGGAAACCAGGGCTGAAAATTGCATTTGAATTTTAATTTGAAGCAACATATACTTCAACAGGACTTGACCAGAAACGTTGACTGTTGATTCATTTTCCATAGATACTGCTGAGTTCCTCCAGCATTGTGTGTGTTGCTCTCGGCTTTCCAGCATCTGCAGAATCTCTTGAGTTTTTAATTTGAAGGCTGCTTTTGGGTGTATTGATTTTCTCAAGGCAGCCAATCTTGCATTGACATTACAAAGACATGGTTAGTGTTGAGACTGCAGGGAGCATTGCGATATCTCAGGTGCCACACTCCATTCATCCCCATGTTTGCCAGGCATTGTTGAAACCCTGTCTATTTCTCATTACTGATTTCCCAGCTCCTCTTTGGTCTCCCTCTTTCCCTCTGCATTAAAATGTTGGTAGAAGTTATTGTAGCTTTACCCTCTGATTAATAGATACCTTAAAATAATTTCAAAGTAAGCCGTATACAGTAGATTGATGTAGCTCTGAATAGCAATGTGTGGAAACACAGAACTTTGAAAAGTAGGGGTAAGACTCAGCCTGCTCCACCATTCAATTCAAACGTACTTGATCCTACATCTCATTGCTTTGCCCGCACTCTTCTCATATCCCCTCCACGCAATTATGTTTATGGGAAATAGAGCAAAAGGCTAGGGAAGTACTCATAGTGCAACATGTTCTTCAATTTTACACACTTATATAGGACTTTATTAAAAGCCTTCTAAACACCATCCACCGTTTTACATTTGTTCCGCCAGCTAAATCCATAATTGTCCCAAAACTCCTCAGCGATTCACAACTTTCTACGACAACTCAAGTAGGCAATATTGTGTGAGCAACGCCACCACATAACAAACTCCATCCTGATGTGGATGTTCACGGCAGTTCCTGTGTTGCTGCTGGACCACGTTTGGACCTGGCCGCCCAGAATCATCGCAGGAGCACAATGAACAAACACCAAGACTACAACGGTTCAATGAAATGCTCTACCTTCTTCTCAAGGCAGTACGAGATGGATAGCTTCAGCTTTGCCTTTGTCACCCAGGAAGAATAACAAAGATGCAAATCAATCTCCAAAGCTTGTCCAGTAGTTGTTTTGATTTGGGTCCCCTTTATTTTAGAGAATTTTCTAAAACATACAAATCTATGATCTCTACCAGCTGGAAGGATCTAGAAATTTGCCTTCCAAGACACACACCACCCTAACCTGGAAATATTACCACAGTGCCTCCATTCTTGCTGTGTCAAAATCCTGGAGCTCTCGACCTCAATACCCACTCCTCAATGCAAAGGTTCAAGAAGGCAGCTCATCACCACCTTCTCAAGGGCAGTTAAATGCTGGCTGAGCCTGTGAAGTGCACATCGCTCGAGTGAAAGGATACTCTAACATAGTTACACAAAATTTATCTGTAATGAAATGCACAAGACTAAATTGCAACTTAAAAATTGAAAACAATGTTTGCCTTATTGCCACAATAAAATATGGGTCGAAAAATGCAATTCAATTACACTCACATAACAGTCAAGGTTTCTCTTATTCACACTAACAATGTCACTAGAAGACTGGATGGTGTCATTACCACAATAATGCAGAATGACTTGAGGATATAGCAAGTAATTTCACAAGGCAGTTTTCAATCTGCCATCAGTGCGTGAAATGTGATTTGTAGAAGGTAGCCAGTTTCAGGGAAAGCTGAAGTATGCCTCATAACGTTTAGACAAGATTGTTTTTCGATTTCACACTCCAATCTCTGGGTTCTACAGCATTCACTAAACAGCTTCATGTACTGATGATTTTAAAAGAATAATTATATTTGTAAATTATTTTGTCTTCTAAAGATTATATACTGCAAGTGCAGACTATTTGCAGTATCAGTTCTGTCTTACAGAAGAAATGGTGTTAATGATAAGTGGGTCTATTTATAGTGTGAAATCTCAGCCTGTGCTTAAAATGATTGAGCCCTGGCAGATAGCATGCTTGATATAATTGGCATACAACGGTGGCTAGTCTAAATTGTACTTGATTATTAATCAAAGTATCCTGAGAGAACCAGATTTTATTATTGCGTTGCTGATCTCTCAAACTGTTGCCTTTCCTCATCTACAGTCATTTCTGACAATGGAGACAATGTAAATGAAAACATCTTTAGAAATATAAAACTGATGGTCAGGGCTGAGTGTATTTGTGTACAGAATCTGTCATCAGTTTTCAACTTTTGCATCAGTCAACAGCTTAGCCACATTTGTATTCAGAATCTGCAAACCATCTTGAATACATAATTTATCATACCATTTTATTCTATTTCTGGAGTCATACCAAAGTACAGTACAGAAACAGGCCCTTTGGCCCATCAGTCTGTGCTGAACCATTTAAACTGCCTACTCCCATTGTCCTGCACCGGGACCACAGCCCCCCATACCCCCACCATCCATGTACCAATCCAAACTTCTCTCAAACTTAGGAATTGAGCTTGCCTGCATCAAGTTCGTTATTCAGTTTTGTAAATGTTGTACATTAATTCACTTCTGGATCTCAGATCACATAAAAAGTAACTTTTAAATGGAGCTTTGTATTTTGCAATAATAATATAATAGAAAATTTCAAATATTTTGTATTCACTCAGAAATGTGTTATAATCTGATTCAGACCTGAATTTTATTAGAACCCAAGTTAATAGCTTTGCTTGTATAAAACAAAGTCTTGCAGAGTTATTTCAGAATCCAGCTATTATTTGGTGAAGGTCCACAAGTTAAAACTCCAGAAATCGACATTTCACCATTAACGGATTGTGGAAAATTACTTTATCCATCTCAAATCAAAGGCAACTAAACTAAGTTTTCAATTTAGCATTTCCTCAACTTGAGATTTTTTTTGGATAGAAACACTTGTTTGCAAAAGAAACAAAAATGTATAATTAATATTTATCATAAATTCACCCATAAAGGAAAGGATTTACTTATCTCCTTATCATATTGAGCAGCCTCCAAAGAAAAAGACACTTGATTGAACTGAATGTCTTTTTTTCCTATTCTGCACAAATACTTGTTTTCTACAAATTTCAATCTCTCCCCTTTTTCCATACATGCCCAACATCAGCACTGGCATGACAAGATATTACCAAAAAAACCCACAGACAAATGGATTATTTTGCAAGAAAGATGATAAAATATCGGTACAGAAATTAACCAAAGGCTGCACAGTATAATTTTCATAGTTATTATTTAGTGGAGTAAATGTTGCTGTATTGCATGCTGTCATGCACATGAGCACACAAAGTCTTCATTTAGAGTGGATAAGACATTTTCTATTATGACTACTATTAAACATGATTCCTTGCTTGCATTTCTCATACCATAGTGATCCCTGGAGACTCGTTATACATTATGCAAGTAGATACCGAATGGTTTGTGACTAACAGATCACTGTGATGCATAATAGCTACATCAAAACACTGTCGTACTTCGTGGGGGTGGGGGGGGGGGTGTTGGATATATCGTTGCAAATATCCCAATAAAAATACCGAACAAAACTAATTTCCATACAAGAAATACTTGTAATTCGAGTGGAATCTTGACAGACAGGATGCCATGTACAAACTATTTGTGTCTTGACATGTTACTTACCACTGTGCAAGACAGTGCATTGATGGATATGCCAGCTTGGTCCAGGTGTCAGGAACGTTATCAAAGAAAAGTGCTGTCTGCAGTAGCTCCATCTCAGATGAAATTGCTAACTCACCCTAACAAAAGCAAGGAGGAATGAAGATTGCACATGATAAAGAACCCAGCCCTTACAAAAAAGGCTACTGCAAAAACTACAAAAAGTAGAGAATTATATACTTTATGTGCAAGGATTTTTAAAACCTGCAGTTTGTGCAAAATAGGTTGTGGTACCATTTTGAACTCGGATGACTGACGTCACAAGAGAGATTTGGAATTAAGACAGCAATTTGCTTTGCTGGTTTTGACAAAGAACAGAATTAGATGCACGGATTAATGAGGATGTGATTTAAACTTTGATTTAATCAGAAAAATAATAAATTTACGTACAATGGAAACAGCCAAAGTGCCAAAGGATTATACCATCTTAGGTTGTGTCATTCTGTTCAGTCCTCAATTTTCTTTAGATCATTTTATGAACATCAGCAAGCAATTAAAGAAGCTCTAATTTTTACTAATTACAATGCTCTGGAATTGCACAATAAACTTGGAAAGCAAATATTTTGTTCCTGGTTAGAATTACCAAGGAAGTTTTTGGACTAATGTTTAGTCTGTTTCATTGGTACAAAATGAAGTCTAAAGTTGTGCATTTGACTGATATTCTTGCTTCACCTCAAAGTGCACTTGCAATCTTGAAATAGCTTCCTAATTGCCACTGAAGCCCCTTTGAATGCACTAATCTGGGCACTATGAAACTGAAATGAGTCCATTTGTAAAATCAACAGAAAATGCATGGCAAACTGGCTTTGAAGCATTTGTTGCCTAATCAGTGATTAAGAGGTTGTCGACACTCTAGAGAAAGGAAGGTGATCTGTATTAAAACTTATGCCTGTTTGAAGCCAGAAAGTGCAAGTGCACCTCCTGGTTGTGCAACTATCCTGTTGGTGAGCACAGATTGACTGCCAGATTTCAGAAAGGTTCACACAAGCTGGCCACATTCAATTACCGACTTAGCAGGTAGCAGGTAGGGAAGGTAATAGGCAACCAAAAAGGGAAAGCCCAGCCCCTGACTCAGCCATGTAAAAATGGCAGAGCAGACTCGATGGGCCAAATGGCCTACTTCTGTTCCTATATCTTATGGACTCAGAAAGTGGGCAACAGATAATACGAGTTAGGGGCCAACTCCTGAAAATGAATTCAGAAAGTATATTTTATTGTATACAGCACCTTTGAGGATGTCCTTTAGAGCAAATCTTCCACTTTGTTTCATAAATCTGTGCAAGATCAGTCTGCAATTTATTTTGGGACAGTGTCAAATAAACTAGAGAACTGCAACTGAACAGAACACAACTACAGTATTATTGAAGAAAAATGTTGCAACTTAACATTAGCATTTGTAGAAAGAATGTTTTTATAATCCTTCAATATTGTATTAATTGTTGATAATATACAAAAATGTACTTTTCATAACTTTGTAAAGTGCCATGGATTAGCTGGGGGTGGGAGGGGAAGTGAAATGCAATAAAATGTTTTGACTAAGTATGTCTTTGTATTGTACACCACCATGGACACAGTTTTACTCAAGCCTTACCTTCAATCCCAGATCAAGTTCCTTCAATGAATGTCTAATTTCTTGAATGAGGATATTCATTCTTTCACATTCTTGGAAACAGAACAGAATGTACGGGGAGCGCTCAGCTGGTTTAGAGGTTATATCAACCATATTATATTCCTCTGGTAGCTTTTCCACTATATCATCCAAGATAGCTTTTACCTTTAAAAATAGCATATTAAGATTTCATTATAAATAAAATTACATTTCTTAATATTCACTGATTTCTTTAGTTTCATTTTCTTCTGCTAAAAATATCAATAGATTTCATAGTCAGCTTCATTTCATGTACTAAACTGTTGACAATGGATGATAAAAGAAACTGAATACGAGGGCAAGGAAGGAAAATGGTGTTGAAGCAGAGGATTATTCAAGATCTTGTTTAATGAACCCCAGCTTACACTGGGTACCTTTACAGGCAATATCCATGTCAATTGTTTAAGCATTTGCCAAAGCTAAACCTACGAAAATTAGCTGCATTATTGTCAACACAAAATAATTGTATATATGGCCAATGCAACACAATAGTACAGACAGATGACAATAAATTTGAACTTAACCATGAGATATACCTTGTTACTTATACCCATGTTCTCAGGTTAAATACAACTGGCTAGTAATGACATATTTTGTTTCTCCTGATATTAAAAATGCACAGTTTAACAGTTTTATATTGCTGACCTTTTCTTCAACAGTTTGCGTTATTCCTTCAGCAGTCACCGAATCTCTGGGCTGCATTTCCAGTAAGGTGTGCAGAAGATCGTCCGAAGTTACAGTTAGGAATTCAATCTCTGCATTCAAGTGGAGACCATAATGTGCTGGACTTTCAGGTGGTAGCATTTCATCTATGTATCTGTGATAACCATCATAATCAAGATTTGACGGTGCCACAAAACCAGGAGCTAAAGCGAGCTTACCTTCAAACTGGAATAAAGCAAGAAACGAAAGAGAGAGAGAGAAAGAAATCAGTATGAACATCCTGATTTATTAAAATATGTTTCATAATCACTTTAAACGTATTTTCCCAATGATCCAGTTAAAACGAGGCACACCATTAACAAATAATGTCAGTGCAACAGAATAATTATCTTTGAATGTGAGGAATTTGGAACTCTATAAGCTGTTGGTGTGTGGAGCCTCAGTCATCACTTGAATTCAATAGATCAATGGATTCTGAATTTTGAAGGATATAGAATACAAGGACAGAGTGAGAAGATGGTGTTAAGGATGAATCGTGATCTTGTCAAATAGCTGAGCAGGATCGAGCAGTATAACCTATCGCCATTGATGGAAGAGTTAAATATACAATGAAATCATTAAATGTTTACTTGTAGTTGGACAGATTTTCTATAGCTGTGGGCACCCATAAATCTACAAATGGTCAAAGAATAGGAGCAAAAGTAACAAATTTATTACTTTCTTTCAAAATTTAATTTGGTTTTCCATTGTTCGAACATTCCATTGCCCTCTCATCCCAGTATCATTGTACCACTGACTGCCTTACTGAAAGATTCTAAAGAATCTGTGCTGATGACAGTACAGATATTCTTTTATGCCAGGAAAGTACAGGGCATACCAAGGTAAAAGTGACCAAGTGACAAGTGGGTAAATGAAAAACAATTGATAAAGAAGGAATATGCACGAGAAAATCTGCAGATGCTGGAAATTCAAACAACACACACAAGATGCTGGTGGAACACAGCAGGCCAGGCAGCATCTGTAGGGAGAAGCACTGTCGACGTTTCGGGCCAAGACCCTTCGTCAGGACTATTTAAAGAGCAAACACGAGGAAATCTGCAGATGCTGGAAATTCAAACAACACACACAAAATGCTGGTGGAACACAGCAGGCCAGGCAGCATCTATAGGGAGAAGCACTGTCGATGTTTCGGGCCAAGACGTCAACAGTGCTTCTCCCTATAGATGCTGCCTGGCCTGCTGTGTTCCACCAGCATTTTGTGTGTGTTGTTGATAAGGGAGTATGATTTGCTGATATTTTACCACTGACATTTCATTACACACAGCTATTTAGTTGCAAAAGATAGCCCACCAATAAAACTCAAAATTAAAAACTTAGCTTTGTGAAAACATGGAATTTATTTCATTAATTGCTTTAAAATGGAATTATTTGTATGTTTGCCCAGAGAAAATTTAATATTTATTTTCCAGTAGGGGGAGCCCTAGCTCCAGTAACTTTAAAACTAGCACCTTGTGCAACTCAGAATCATCTTCACCATGCAGAATACCTGATGAGGTTGCAAGTACTCTTCCAGATAAGTACGGCATAGTCTTCTGTCCCAGTCATCTGTAATATGGCCACCATACATAATTTCACCAAAGAGGTAACGCAGATCTTCCCAGGGTACCTATAACAAGCAAGGACTTCGCAGCAAAGAAAACAGCAAATATCTAAATATTTTAAAAATTACCATCAATAAATTAATTATGAAGGAATAATGCTTCAATACCATTAAATAATATAGATAAGTATTTTATTAATGTGGTCTTAATAAATTTATCTTAGTCTTTCATTGTACAGAAAGACAATTATAGAATAAGCAAAATTACCCACTGAAAGCAACCTTGCAACTTATAAACTTGTCTGGGTTTAAATATAATGATTCATTACTGAATTATCATCTCTTAATCTTCATTCATTCATGATAAACTTCGTAACTGGATTTTTAGCCTTCTGCAGTCCCAATAATTTTTTAAACATCATGGCATCACTGACACCAAATCTCATAATTTTATACCAAATTTATTTGTTTGATCATAGCATAATCAAGCTTCCCCAATAAAATACAAAATAAATTCATCCATGTAGTTAATAACACCCTCATGGGACTCCCACTGCCTTGGTACAATCAGCACAGAAACCATTTCTGTTTAAAATTTATTTGTGCCTGCTGTGCATAAAATACTCATGTCAAATGGACAGAAATCCAACTCCAATAGTCATTTCGGATTCCCAGAACCTTGTTTGAAGACATACTGACCCAACTAAACAGATAGATACTTCATTGGAAATATATGTCCCCTCTTTCAATCGTTTCAGTCGTTTCCAAACCACAACCCAGCGTCATTACAGAATAATTAAAATTGCTTTACGGTAAATAAAGGTCACCAATGTAGGAAGATGTCTTCTTCTGACATCGAGTAAATGGCCTCCAAAGTGCCAAACTGCTCTGTTATTCATCATTCCAGGTTACAATTGTCAGGCTGACTGGAGAGAATAAAAATATCACCTAGCACAACAGAGTGAAATCCATCAGCTGAGACATAACTACTGCAATCGAGAAATCGGGGAGGGCTGGCACTTCAATAATAGTCTTGGATCACTGTTGGAGAATAATGGTGACATGTCTGCACAGAGTATCATAGCCCTGCTTGCTCTTCCATCCATATCTTAATGGTTTAATCATAATATTTGAGCCCTAGCCATTAGGTATAATGCACTATCAATGAAGTAAAGTTAATTCATATACTGATACATAGAGTTTATAAGGAATTTAACAAAAATTGCTAATGGGGGAGGGGGAAAAGAGCACTGACCATTTCTTTGCTAGCCAGTAACATGTAGAAGAAACAGTTCCATCACTCTTAATAACTTGATGTGATCCTTTTCTGTCCAAGAGATAGAAGTATGAGGAATTTGAAACACAAATGTACTTTGGGAATGTGCAAGGGATCAAAGTTTCAAAATATGCAAGCAATACTGACCTTTTACTGGCACCCAGCAAATTCAATTGTTCACCATAAACTACTGAGAACTTCTTTTAACATCAGAAACTTGAAAATCATTTTCAATGCCTCTTGTAGTAAGGGACTGATAATCAGAAACAGAGAATTTCTGACATGTGAATATGAGCAACACTTCACGAGGTTATCAAAGTGGCCAGCAATCACTCAACCACAGTGTGAAGATTGGCCAAAAGAAGGCTCAGATTGTACGTTCAACTCGGGAGTAACGTGGAAAAGACAAAGATAAGAAAAATGGATGAGAGGAGGCTGTGTGAGAGAGGGAGGGGGTGTAGAGAGAGAGAGAGAGAGGGAGGTAGGATGTGCAGAGAGAGAAGATGGGGGAGTGCATAGAGGGAAAGTTAGATGGGGGAGTGACAGAGAATGGGAATGCACAAGTGAGAGAGGAAGATGGGGTGTGCAGAGGGAGGGAGATGAGAGTGACAGAGAGAGGGAGATGGGAGTGACAGAGAGAGGGAGATGGGAGTGACAGAGAGAGGGAGATGGGAGTGACAGAGAGGGAGATGGGGAGTGACAGAGAGAGGGAGATGGGGAGTGACAGAGAGAGGGAGATGGAGAGTGACAGAGAGAGGGAGATGGGAGTGACAGAGAGAGGGAGATGGGAGTGACAGAGAGAGGGAGATGGGGAGTGACAGAGAGAGGGAGATGGAGAGTGACAGAGAGAGGGAGGGGGAGTGACAGAGAGAGGGAGATGGGGATTGACAGAGAGAGGGAGATGGGGGAGTGAGAGAGGGAGGTTGGGGGAGTGACAGAGAGGGAGATGGGGGAGTGACAGAGAGAGAGATGGGGGAGTGACAGAGAGAGAGATGGGGGAGTGACAGAGAGAGGGAGATGGGGGAGTGACAGAGAGAGATGAGGGAGTGACAAAGAGAGGGAGATGGGGAGTGACAGAGAGAGGGAGATGGGGAGTGACAGAGAGAGGGAGGGGGAGTGACAGAGAGAGGGAGATGGGGATTGACAGAGAGAGGGAGATGGAGGAGTGAGAGAGGGAGGTTGGGGGAGTGACAGAGAGGGAGATGGGGGAGTGACAGAGAGGGAGATGGGGAGTGACAGAGAGAGGGAGATGGGGAGTGACAGAGAGAGGGAGATGGGAGTGACAGAGAGGGAGATGGGAGTGACAGAGAGGGAGATGGGGGAGTGACAGAGAGAGGTAGATGGGGGAGTGACAGAGAGAGGTAGATGGGGAGTGACAGAGAGAGGGAGATGGGGGAGTGACAGAGAGAGGTAGATGGGGAGTGACAGAGAGAGGGAGATGGGAGTGACAGAGAGAGGTAGATGGGGAGTGACAGAGAGAGGGAGATGGGAGTGACAGAGAGGGAGATGGGAGTGTCAGAGAGGGAGATGGGAGTGACAGAGAGGGAGATGGGAGTGACAGAGAGGGAGATGGGGGAGTGACAGAGAGAGGGAGATGGGGGAATGCACAAGAGAGTGGGAAATGGGGGGAGTGCACAGAGAGAAAAGGACATCCACGGAGTGCATAACAGAGTAGTAGATGGGGGATTACTCCAGATGGAAGGAGGGGAGGAAGTGCACAAATAAGAGGGAGATGGGGCATTCACAAGCGTGAGCGAGATGGGGACATGCACAAGAGGGTGGGACGTGGGTGTTGCGCACAAGAGAGGCAGACACTTGTACACGACACTGTAAGTGTGCATGAAAGAAATGAAAGGGTGTGTGAGTGAGAGATGTGGAAATGAGGCAGGGTCAATGGATCTGTGCAGGAATGGGGCATTGTTTGTGAGTGAGCGACAGGAAGGCAATGCACGCAAATGTGGGTGTGGCAAGCATGAACAGGTCTGTGGTGGGAGAAGGGCCATTTGAACCAGACACAGAGATCTCTGCTAAGCTTTTCATGCTATTTCAGCCCATGATCTGGGCAAATTTAAATTATGTTCTCAGTTCTGAGAATAGTTAGCTCAATATACATAGCTTTACAGTTTATTTTCTGCTTACTCTCTCCATGTACAGTATATAAATAAATTACCTTACACTGATTTCTACTCAATTGTATTTTCATGCATCTGTAATGTACCTGCGTGTTCGTTTCCAAATAGCTGTATAAAATATTGACTGAAATTGTCAGGTCTCCTGTGTTGAAAGGGTATTTTCGATTCCAGCCCTGCGGTCCAAATTTCCGACGTTCAGCCACACAGGCATGGAAGTAGCACAGGGAAAACAGTATTGTCTTAAACTCATGCTCACGGGAACACTGATCGAGAATATCCTGCGATGAAGGCATATGAATTTGTGAAGAAGGTACACGATTTTGCTGAGAGAAGAAATAAAAGTAAGTAAAACTCATCTAACGATGTACAATATATACAAATTGTTCCCCAGTAAATTGGACGAGAGTATCAAAGCTAACCCAGTCAGGTTGCCAGACTGAATCTTAAATATATTATTCTATTCTACCAAGAGCTGGACATGCATGCAATTGTTTGGGTTTTGGTGACAAAATGTAAATGCACCATTTATCCTATGTTAACAATGTGTGTTTTGCAGGTTTTTTATGCAACACACAATGTACTGGAGGAACTCAACAGGTTAGGCAGCATCTGAAGAAGGAAGTAGAGAGTTGATCATTTGGATTGAAACCCTTCCACCTGAACTCAGTTTTTTAATGTAGCTTCCAACGGGCTCAGCAGCTTTATTGTTCTTTTGCCGATGAGTGAAAGGAGGTGTGTGTGCACGTAACAGCATGGACCACATTTGAGCCACCTTCTGTGAAGCTAAGTTATGGAACTAGATTATCTCGCCTGATGTAGCCATTTTTCAAATCATCTACGAATGGAAAGTAGATCAGGAAACAAAATTACAGACAAGTGATTTTGCAAGATTTCTTTTGTGCTACCAAATAACTACACTTCGTTTGAGGCTAATGTTGCTCTTTCCATTCTTGAGCACAGAAGGTCCCAGCTCCTTTCTAACTGCAAAGACGGACTCGTGACCTTCACCAACATTCCTGGAAGTTTACCATACAGGAGCAGGGCCAGTTACCTACCTTGACTCTTTTCCCCTTATTCAGTGTTGGAAAGATTCTGGTTCCAACTCCGTATTGACCCACAAGGCATGTGTGAGATCAGTACATTCAAACACAATTCCCATTTTATCCTTGTACAGGGTGGGAATCCAGAACATGCTGGTACCAGCTCTGTGAGCAATCTGTACAACTGCAAAGGAGCAAATGGGCAACACAGTAGCACAGGTAGTGGAGTTCCTGACTCATAGCTCCAACATCCTGAGTTGAAACCTGACCTCCGATGCTATCTGCAAAAAAATTTACACGTTCTCCTCATGATTATGTGGATTTCCTCTAAGTATTCCAGTTTCCTCCCAGACCCCAAGAACCTGTGGATTCTCAGGCTGATTGGCCCCTGTCGATTATCCCCGATGTGTAGGTGTGTCTTGGGCAGCATTGTTCTTTAATGAGAATGTGGAGAGAATTTCGTGCGTTAGAGTAGGAATAGTATAAAAAACACGGTTGATGTCAACTTGATGCAATGATTGGGTCTGTTTTTCACACACACACACACACTTACATTGCAATGATAAAGGATTTCACATACATGGCTAAAGTAATTACAAAAAGCAAATATATCTTTCTCCTCCACAAGCAAAACTGAATGTCCTGAATTCTGGAATTTTAAATTTAGACTTGCAATTCAAATTTTAACACAAATTTGTGAAACAAGTCACTGTTCACAGTTCACCATTCTCATTTATGCCCCATGCATAGAACATTTCAGCTGCAAATCAATCTTTACTGTCTGTCAAAATATTGAAATGATATTACCCATACCTGATCAAAGTTATCCAAAGCTGCATGGAGATTAGCTAACATACCAGTTGGTGGCTCATTGGTAATTTTGATGGAGTCCTCGAGAATTCCTTGTGGAATGATATGCTCCTCAGGAGTTGGAGCAGACTCAGCACTCATGAATACACGATAGTCTGGATGGGATCCTTCACTTAACTTTTCAAGAAGTTGTTCTAAAATACTGAGCCACTTTGCCATTAAGTGAATATTCTGCAGGCAAAACATGCACGCATATTTTTGATTTTATATACAGTATTATATTGTCAAATATATATTTTTAAACATGAAACATATGCAATAAAGAGGAGCAAACTGCTCTAATGATCTGAGGCACTCCCTCAGGACCAGATTGACTTGATCCACTCTGGTTTTACAGGCTCTGAGGTGGCTAATAGAAACCACAGGCTTTTCTACAAATGGGACAGGCAGTGGCCGCCAGGGCAAATGGATGGTAAGCTTGTGAAATGGTGCACTCCTTCCACCACCAACACAGGGTCTCTCTGTGCCCCCGAGGTTCTCAATACTACCCTAAATGTTTCTCCTTCACTTTGATCAAGGTATGGAGACCAAAAGCAAACTGTAAAAGGATACAAGCCTAATCAGGCTTTGAGAACATCCTCAAATTATCTCCACAGTTCACTGATAATATCGAGTATTCCAGATGATAGCTCACCACTGCTCTACATATCTTGAGAAAAACCTCCCTAATATTGTCTTACCCAAGACTCCAGAATTTACTCGGTAAACAGAGGAAAGGATTCAAAAATATGCTCATAGTCTCCTTAGAAAATGCACCAACTCTGGGGAATCAATGGTCCCATGATTAATCAGACTGGGGAAAGCTGCATTTTGGATGGTTTGAGAACATACATCAGAAGCACAAAGCAGACCCAATGTAAACTATGGAAGGAAGATATCATCTTACAAACCATCCACACACCAGTTGACCTTGTCAGTCACTTCAGAACCCACCACACTGGAAAAGAAATTAGTTCCCTCAAGAACAAGCAACTGCCAAACAAAATTTCTATATCTCTAAATAAATATTAATGAAACATAATTTTCTACTTTATATTCATTTCACCTAACAATAAATCATGACATCCGATTAGCTTTCTTAATAATTTGCCATTCCTACATACCAACCTTCTGTGAATCTTGAACTAGGATACCAAGGCCCCCCTGCATCTCAATGCTATTATCAAAGAGGCAGCAGGATGGTGAAGTGAGTGGAGGTGCAGCCCCAGATGTTCCCGGTTCGATGCTAACCGCGGGTACTGTCAGTGTGAGGTCTTAGTGTGCTCCCTTCCACTGCATGGCTTCCTTCAGGTTCTCAGATTTCCTCCCACATACCAAAGATATTTGAGTGTATAGACTAATTCCACTGCAAATTGCCCCAGGACACATGCGAGTGGTAGAATACAGGGAGAGTTCATAAGAATGTGACAAAAATAGAAAAACATGGAATTAATGTAGGGTTAGTGTAAGTAGATGGTTGATGGTCAGGGTGGAGCTGGTGGGCTGAAAGAGTCAGAGAAGTACAGCGCAGAAACACATCCCTTAGCCCATCGAAAACATGCTGAAACCACTTAAACTGCCAATTCCCAATGACCTGCATTGGGATAATGGCATTCCATATCCTTATTATCCGTGTACGTATCTAAACTTCTCTTAAAAGTTGAAATCGAGCTCATATGCACCACTTGTACCAGCACCTCATTCCACACTCTCACAACCCTCTGAGTGAAGAAATATCCCCTCAAGTTCTTATTAAACTTCTCACCTTTCATCCTTAAGCCATGACCTCTGGTTGTAGTCCCTCCTAACCTCCATGAAGAATGCCTGCTTGCAGTTATCCTATCTATAACAGTAGCGTGGATATTGGGTACAAGTTGATCAGGGAGTTAACATTGGCATGTGCTAAAGGTAATGCAGTCGTTATGGGAGATTTCAACATGCAGGTGAACTGGGAGAATCAGGTAGGTGCTGGACCCCAGGATAGGGAGTTTGTGGAGTGTCTAAGAGATGTATTTTTGGAACAGCTTGTGCTTGAGCCAACCAGGAACGAGGCTATTTTGGACTTGGTGATGTGTAATGAACAGGAATTGATAAGTGATCTTGAAGTAAAGGAGCCATTAGGAAGTAGTGATCATAACATGATAAGTTTTTATCTACAATTTGAGAGGGATAAGGGCAGATCAGAGGTGTCAGTGTTGCAATTAAATAAAGGAGACTACGGAGCCATGAGGGAAGAGCTGGCCAAAGTTAAATGGGCGGATGCCCTGGCAGGAAAGACAGTGGATCAGCAGTGGCAGATATTCTTGGGGATAATACAAAAGATGCAAAAGCAGTTCATTCCAATGAGAAGGAAGGATTCAAAGAGGGGGAAGGGGCCACAGTGGTTGACAAAGGAAGTCAGAGATTGTATAGCATTAAAGAAAAAGAAGTATGACAGGGCTAAGATGAGTGGGAATACAGATGATTGGGAAAGTTTTAAGGAACAGCAGATCTTAACTAAAAAAGCAATACGGAGAGAAAAAATCAGGTATGAGCTCAGTCTAGCCAGGAATATAAAAGGGGATAGCAAAAGCTTTTTTAGCTATGTGAAGAGAAAGAAGATAGTTAAGAACAATGTTGGCCCCTTGAAGAATGAATTGGGAGAAATTGTTATGGGAAACAGGGAAATGGCAACAGAATTTAATGCGTACTTTAGATCTGTCTTCACCAGTGAGGACACAAGCAATCTCCCAGATGTATGGATGGGCCAGGGTCATAAGATATCAGTGGAATTGAGACAGATTGACATTAGAAACTGTGATGAGTAGGCTGGTAGGACTGAAGGCTAATAAATCCCCGGGTCCAGATGGTCTGCATCCGAGGGTTCTAAAAGAGGTGGCTCAGGAAATTGCGGATGCATTGGTAATCATTTTCCAATGTTCCTTAGATTCAGGATCAGTTCCTTAAGATTGGAGAGTGGCTAATGTTATCCCACTTTTCAAGAAGGGAGGGAAGGAGAAAACGGAGAACTATCGCCCTGTTAGCCTAACGTCAGTCGTGGGGAAGATGCCCACGAAATAGTGGCATATCTTGATGGCAGTAATAGGATTAGGCCGAGCCAGCATGGATTTACCAAGGGCAAATCATGCTTGACTAATCTGTTGGAGTTTTTTGAGGGTGTAACAAGGATGTTAGACGAGGGTAAGCCAGTGGATGTAGTGTACCTAGATTTTCAGAAGACATTCGATAAGGTGCCACATAGGAGATTGGTGAGTAAAATCAGAGCTCATGGCATTGGGGGCAGGGTTTCAACATGGATAGAAAACTGGTTGGCAGATAGAAAGCAAAGGGTAGCAGTGAATGGGTGTTTCTCGGACTGGCTGGAGGTGACTAGTGGGGTACCACAGGGCTCTGTATTGGGACCATAGCTCTTTACGATTTATGTCAACGATTTAGATGAGGGCATCGAAAACTATATCAGCAAGTTTGCTGACGATACTAAACTGGGTGGCAGTGTGACATGCAAAGAGGACGTTAGGAGAATACAGGGAGACTTGGATAGGCTGGGTGAGTGGGCAGATACATGGCAGATGACATTCAATGTGAATAAATGTGAAGTTATCCACTTTGGAAGCAGGAACAAGAGGGCAGAGTATTGTCTGAACGGTGTAGAGTTAGGTAAGGGAGAAATGTAAAGAGACCTGGGAGCCCTAGTTCATCAGTCAATGAAGGTGAATGAGCAAGTGTAACAGGCAGTGAAGAGGGCAAATGGAATGTTGGCCTTTATTACAAGGGGAATTGAGTACAAGAGCAAGGATGTCCTTTTGCATTTGTACAGGGCCCTGGTGAGACCACACCTGGAATACTGTGTACAGTTTTGGTCTCCAGGTTTAAGGAAGGACATTCTGGCAATTGAGGAAGTGCAGCGTAGATTCACTAGGTTGATTCCTGGGATGGCAGGGCTGTCTTACGCAGAGAGATTGGAGAGATTGGGCTTGTACATACTGGAATTGAGGAGATTGAGAGGGGATCTGATTGAAACGTTTAAGATAATTAAAGGATTTGATAGGATTGAGGCAGGGAATTTGTTCCAGATGTTGGGAGAGTCCAGTACCAGAGGGCATGGATTGAGAATAAGAGGTCAGTTATTTAAAACAGAGTTGAGGAAGAACTTCTTCTCCCAGAGAGTTGTGGAGGTGTGGAATGCACTGCCTCGGAAGACGGTGGAGGCCAATTCTCTGGATGCTTTCAAGAAGGAGCTAGATAGATATCTGATGGATAGGGGAATCAAGGGATATGACAAGGATGTTTCCAGGTCTGGAGGACCTGAGTAGTAAGGAAAGATGGAATAGATTAGGACTGTATTCTTCAGAATGTAGAAGATTGAGAGATTTGGCAGAGGTAGACAAAACTATGAAGGTAATAGACAATAGGTGCAGAAGTAGACCATTCGGCCCCTTGAGTCTGCACCGCCATTCTGAGATCATGGCTGATCATTCACTATCAATATCCCTTGATTCCCCTATCCATCAGATATCTATCTATGTCCATGTGGGACCTTGTCAAATGCCTTGCTGAGGTCCCTGTAGACAACAACCACTGCCTTGCCATCATCCACCTTCCTAGTAACTTGCTCGGAAAACTGTGAGATTGATTAGACATGACCTACCATACTGACTATCCTTAATCAGTTCATGTCTATCCAATTCCTTTTATATCCGGTCCTGGTTTTTTTTAAAACCTTATGTTTCCACCTTATTTTCCTCCTGATGTGGATAGTCTCTTATTTTTCTACATTACACTCCAAGTTTACAAGTGTTTTCTGCACTCATTTAATCTATTCATATACATTTCATAATTTATTTTCCAATCTTTGTGTCATCAGCAAATTTAGCATTCCTTTGGTGCTTTCATCCAAGTCACTCACACTGCCTACCGAAGTTGAAGCCCCTGCACTGAATCCCTGTAACACATCACTCATTACATTTTATAAATCAGAAAAAGATCCAGTTATGTCTACCTCCCATTTCCTGTTAGCCTGCCAATCTCCTATTCATGCCAATGTATCAGATACAACACCAGCACATCCTGATATATTGGATTATTATTGTCCATAATAATTATTGATGTGGCATCTTCTCAAATGTCTTCTAGAACTCCAATGATATCACCTTCTTCAGATCTACTTTAGCCATGTACTACGTCGTCAATCAATTCCAATCAGTTGGTTGTATACGATTTCCTTTTCACAAAACAATGTTTACTTCAAGTTGTGAAAAGAAATCATATGAGCAGTGCAGCTTAACTTGCCTGCAGGATAATCCAGTGTCCTTCTTTAGAAGCTTTTACCAAAGCTTGTTCAGCAATTGCCTCTTGTCCTTGCCCAAGGGAGACATTGTGAAGTTTTCCAGAATCAATAGCGAAACCAAGCTTTTTTCCTGAATAGGATGATAAATTACAATAATATTTAAGCAATAGTTTATTTTGACTGAATAAATATTTTCTAAAAGACGTATTCGTTGTCACCATCTAGTAAGATATACAATATTATTCAGTATGAGAGTCCAGCAAATTAACATCATTAGTTTCACTCATGTGACACAATATGGTCAAGAATCCTTAAAGCCATCATTTAACTTTGACCCAACATCATTTTGTAGTGTAGTTAATCAGTAGAAGCAAAAGAAAAGCTAAATCCTATTGCTCTGTCATCACAATTGCATGTCCACCAGGTAATATTCTTGATAACATCATGAATGTAATAGATAAAGCCTCGTGGTACCCATTTTGAGTGCCACAGATAGCCACTTCTCATTTAGCTTTGCTCCATTCTCGTCACAGGAAGCAAAAAGAAACCAAGAGCTACAAAAATGGCGTTATTCAATATGTCATAAATACAGAGTTTGCAACAGTTATGTACACTGTATACTCTATACTCAGGCCACTGCAAGTATCAGAATTTAAGCATTCCTTGCAGCTTCATACATAAGCTTTCAAAACATTTTAACCAAAATTATATACCATCAATTTTCTAATAAACCTTAAGCAGTGCTTCACATAGTGTGCCATTTTATTTTTGCCTGAAGGTTTACATCATTTCATTCTGAAAATTCCTCTGTGCTACTTCATTAACAGTGGAAATGACTGATTGTTGCTGAAGGATGACTGAAGGTATTTGGTGTGTTCTGACATTTCATGGCATTCTGATCGCATTGAACACAAAGTACAAGTTGATGCAAGATTGTCCATCAGTGAGTACAGATTTTCTTAAGGTAACAAAATACAACAGATGATGATGTTTAAAGTCTATACAGCAAATGTTGTGAATAAAGGAACACGTGGAGAGAGAAGACACACGTTAGAAAAGACATGCTTACTTTTATTGTTTATGTCTACTTTCCGTTTCCTGTTAGCCAGACAATCTTCTATTCATGCCAATATATTAGTGGCAACACCAATACATCCTAATATATTGGATTGTAATCATTGATGTGGCACCTTCTAAACTTCTTTTAGATCCAAATATATTTTTAACTGTATATTGTGTTTCTTTGTTTTGTGGCTGCCTGTAAGGAGATGAATCTCAAGGTTGTATATTTTGATAATAAACATATTTAAAACTTTTGAACTTTGAACACAGTTGGGATGATTGTAAGAGAAATAAGAATGGCGATGAAAAAATGATACAAATTTTGTTCTCCCTCTGATTTTATACTGAATGTAATCATAAAATTGTTTTACATTTTGAGATCTAAGTTTCTGAATCTAAAAAGCATCTAGTGCTTTTCCAGTGTATATGACAAATAAACTCTTCTCAGGCTTCCAGCCGGGTTCAGGTTTTGATTTTCAACTTTGATGGCATTTAACTACTGTGTTGCACCACTGGCTTTATGGACTGCCTAGTGAAGGAAGCCATTGAAATAAAACTAGAGGAAAAGAATTTTTAACAAAGGTGAAGGGTTTGCTCTAAGTAAGAGCTGGCATTCAATTGTAAACAAGGTGGGGCAGTGGAAACCTGATTGGATGAGAACTAACCAATCAGGAGGAACAGATGATGGGGGTATAAATACCTCTGGAGTAGACATGCCCAGGCATCATTCTTGATGAAGATGGCAGAGTTTGTCATTGAAATGTCGATTAAAATCCATACCTGTATGTGGCTGGAAGCCCAAGAGTATCTGAATCTAACTAAAAATCAACTGCTTCACATTTGCTGTTATAATGAATGAAAGGTTTGATAAAAACAAATTAGAACCTTAAGATTATACTGTTTGGTATAAACACATGATAGGACTCTGTCAAAATTTGATTTATGCTTTCCAGTTGGAGGTGTGTTCATTTGGAGTTTGACTTACACATGCAGGAGTCCACTGGATGTATACAGCCTTGCCAAATAGACAGCAATGCATATTTTGGACAAAATTGCAACAAAAGCAGGCCTGAACCAGATGGTTTGGGGCTACGTGCTGCCAATTAAAAGCAAATTTCTTGTTGAGTCCAACACCCAATCTCCAGCGTGGTCCTCTGTATCTCATTTACAACCAGGTGACGGCCTCAAGGCCTCCTCACACTCACTCTACCTACCCAATTCCTATCCTCTAATCCCCTGTCTATGGAACTCCCAGCTCTTACCCCCTAGTCACCACTCTGCCTGAATGAAACCACCGACTACCCCACTGCCCGTAAATCATCACAAAAGAGCAGTCATGCAATTAATCAACACCAACTCTTCTTGCACTCAGCAACAAGTTGGGAGGTGTTAACAGTGGACACTCACCAAGACCATGCGAAAGCCACTAGACGGTTGCTATACAAGAATGCTCTGGATGGCTCTTGACGTGAGTTGGCAACAGCGCATGACGAACGTCGAGCTCTATGACGACCTACCGATGCTCACTACTGACATCGAGGCAAGAAGACTGCAACCAGCAGGGCACTGTCTACACCACCCTGAGCTACCCGCCAGCCTAGTTATCCAATGGGAGGATGAACCCTGGGCGCCCTCCCAAGACTACGCGCTCCTAGAAGACAGCAGCGCAGCTAATGTAGATGAACGGAACACACTGAATGAAGGAGAGGGAGGAGCGGAGAGTCTCATCATGCCCGACACTGGCCCCCTAGGCCTGAGTCAACATAGTAGTAGTAACAGTCCATTCAAGTGGCATTAATTCAACGTTTGCCTGCTTGCTGATGCTCAGTTTGGGTTCTGCCATTGCCAGGGTCACTTGACTAAAAGAACGTCTTGTACCTCATGCTGCAAGGGTCATGCATGAAAGCAGAGATGGCCTCCAAGTAACACCTGACACCTGAGAATTTCTAACCAAGTCAAAATTTAAAAAAAGGGGATGCAAAAGATTTCAAATCTATGTGTTGGAAGGGTTATGGTGAAATAAGGGGCCATATTGTGCAAGCTTATTTCCAGTGCCATACATAAACGCCAGCAAAGTGGTGCTCACTCTTCAGCACTTCATCGATGTCAGTACCAGATGTGAAATACATCTGTCCCTCAACTATCTGCCAGGGACTGTTGGTGTACAGAGTGACACCCCAAGCTGTTTAAATCCTTAATAATAAAAACGTGCAGTTAACTGCATAATTGTTTTTTGACTTAAAGTTTCAGGTTCATTTCTGTAAAGTATTATTATTATTAATATTTTAATGTTTTAATAAATAACTTACAAAATAGACACAAAGTGTACTCGAGCCAGTTTTAAATTTTGTCATGAATATTTAAAAATTGTTCAAAGGCCTTTTACAGGACACCTAATCAAAGTGCAGTCAGGATGCTGCAAGCCCAGTTCATTACGTTTGGCTAGTGACAGGATGTCATCTTGCTGATCCTCTTTCCTTCCTTATTCAGACACAGTGGATGAGCAAGTAGAATCCACAGCAGCAAGTTAGGACAGAAGGTTTTATTCAACCCACTGTGACTAAATCGTCAGCTAGCTAAAACAATAAGACTACTGATTATCCCATAAACATTAGAATAATTTTTTAACAAGCACAGAGGCTCATTGAAATTTATGCTTTAAAAAAATCATGTCCAGCTATCAGGGCAAAGGCAAATACCATAAATATGTTTATATGGAATTGAGCAATTAATTGAAATGAATACAGAAGAACAATTGGATGCAAAAGGAAAAGCTAAAGATAATCTAACAGTTTACCACAACATCCTTACAGTCACAGAAGGTCTATAAGACTTGCAATTCCCACAGAGACCACTGAATATACACACACAATAATTTGAAATGATTATATTTCTGTGCCTGTTCTAAGCAGCATACGCACCCAAGGCCTCGACATCTTTCAGTGGATCAACACCAGAAGAGAGAATGAAGAAGATCGGAGATGCAGGACTACTTTCTCTGAATGATTTAATGAATTCTGTCTGACGGCCCTCAGTGTATTTTGTTCCAAGCTTCTCCTCCACAAATTTTCTGTAAAAGCATACATCATCTGTTTATTGCAAATATTAACAGTCACAAAGTCGAAGTAGATTTATTATCAAAGTACATATATCAAAGTAACACGCACATACCTGGGATTTATTTTCCTACGGGCATTCATAGTAAATACAAGAAACACAATCAAATCAATGAAAGACAACAGCCAACAGGACAGTCAAACAACCAGTGTGCAAAAGACAACAAACTGTACAAATGCAAAAAGAAAGTAAAAACTAATAATAATAATAAATAAGCAACAAGTATAGAGAACATGAGATGAAGAGTCCTTGAAGGTGAGCCCATAGGTCATGGGAACGGTTCAGTGAAGGGGCAAGTGATGTTGAGTTAAGTTATTTTCTTTGGTTCAAGAAACTCATTGAGAGGTAATAACTGTTCCTGAACCTGGTGCTGTGGGTCCTGAGGTTCCTATACCTTCTTCCTGATGGCAGCAGTGAGAAGAGAGCATGGCCTGGATTGTATGGGTTGTTAATGATGGATGCTGCTTTCCTGTGACAGTTCTCCATATAGATGTGCTCAACGGTGGGGAGGGCTTTATCCATGATGGTCTGGGCCATATCCACTCCTTTAGTAGGTTTTTCCACTCAAGAACACTGCTATTTCTATACCATACTGTGACCATTCCTGTCAATATACTCTCGATCATGCCTCTATTGAAGTTTGTCAAAGTTTTAGATGACATGCCAAATCTTTGCAAACTAGAGGTGATGCTGTGCTTTCTTTGTAATGGACCCAGGCCAGATCCTCTGAAATGATAACATGGACCTCCTCCTGAAGTCAATAATCAGTTTCTTGGTTTTAAGGACATTGAATGAGAGGTTGTTGTTATGGCATCCTTAATTTGTATTCATCTTCCTCTGATTCATCACCACCTTTGATTCGGCCAAAAACAGTGGTGTCATTAGCAAATTTAAGTAAGGCATTGGAGCTGTTCTTAGTGTAAAGTGAGTAGAGTGAGGACTAAGCACACAGTTTTGTGGTGCTTCTGTGCTGATGGAGATTGTGGAGAAGATGCTGTTGCCAATCCGAACTGACTGAAGTCTGCAAGTGAGGAAATCGAAAATCAGTTGCATAAAAAGGTATTAAAGACTAGATCTGGAAGCTTATTGATTAATTTTAAAGGGTTTGAAGGAATTGAATGTTGAGCTGCAGCCAATAAAAACATCTTGATATATGTACCTTTGCTGTCCAGATGTTCCTGGGCTGAGTGAAGAGACAAAGAAATGGCAAATGCTGTAGATCTGTTGTGACACTGGGCAAACTGGAGCATTTCCAAGGCAGGAATTGATATGATTCATCTCCAACCTCTCAAAGCATTTCATCACAGTGGATGTAAGTGCTACTGGGATGAAACGCATTGAGGCAGGTTACCACGCTCTCTTGGGCACTGGTGTAATCGAAGCTTGTTGCTTGTTAATGGGTGCCTAAGACTGCCAAAGTGAGAGGTCAAAGATATCGGTGAACACTCCAGCTAGTGGATCAGCACAGCTGTTTGTTATTCAGCCAGGTACACCTTCATGGGTTCACCCTCCCTCGGGATGGTCCCACTTCGACCTCAGAGTATGAAATCAAAGGGTCATCAGAAGCTGCATGGTAGCTTGTGAAAGTGCCTCCATATTTTGATGGTCAAAGTGAGCTAAAAAGGCATTTAGCTCATCTGGGAGTGAACACTTGTTGTCACCTCTGTCACTTGGTTTCACTTTGTAGGAGATGAGAGCATTCAAGCCCTGCCACAGCTGTTTAGCATCCCTCAGTGATTCAAGGTGGTCCAGAATTGTCACTGCACATGTGAAATGGCTTCCTGGAGATCATACCTGGACCTGGCCCTCAGCAGTCTGCGGATCTCAGGGTTCATCCAGGGCTTCTGGTTGGGGAAGACTGAATGCTTTTGTGAGGACACACTCATCTACAACTCCTTTTATCCTAAAAATTCTTTAGGATAAACACCAAAATAACATTATTTATGGTAAAAGAAACTGGAGGAGTGCTATAAAGCTACAATCATTATAAGTGAAACAACATGTTATATATTTTGCTTCAGCTTGCAATGATGTTGTGTGATTATTGCCCTGAGATGTGAAACTGGATGTTACTTTCCCAACAGTGGCTATTGCTTTTGCTTATGTTTTCTTTTTTCTGCATTCACTTACCTTACTTTCAGTATCACTGGCTTCCAATCTAGGTCAACTTTTGATCAAATTCATCTTGGCTCAGCACAGCTTTGATTGCCTGAGCTTATCAACATACATGGAGTGCAGGCCTGGTTTTAAATTTCACTGGCCATCATCATCATTCATTTATATTTGGTAATGTGACTACTAATACTTAGTCCTCTTCCCTGATTGGTCTCAGGCATACCCGTCCATCAAATTATCTTCTGAGCCTTTAAACTCAAGTCACTCATTTCTTCCTAGATCTCAGGGCCCAGAACCTTCTCCGCTGAGAGCTTCTTCCACAATGACAGAGGGAAAACCATGTTTCAGAACATTTCGGGAGCACCAAGGTGTAAGTGCCCATCAGTGGAACAAGTGTGAGAGAGATGAAGAAACTGGGAAGAGGAAATGGCAACCTTGTAGGCAGCAGATGAGAGGATACATAGCCAAGGCAGCTGTGGGAGACTATGGACTTGGAAGAGATGTTAGCCACTTGTCTGTCTCCTGAGATGGAGGCTCAGAGATCTAGAAAGGCAAACTTGGGAGATGAACTACATAAACATCAGAACAAGGTGGAAACAGGCAGGAAAAATGGAGAAATTTTCAAGTTCTACATGGGTACAGGATATGGCACCAATGCAGTCATTACAGCTTTGGAGAAAGAACTGGGGGAATGATCCTTAACAGGCCTGGAACAAGGATAGTTCCACTTATCCACCAAAAAAAAGGTATGGATCGGGCGTGTGGACACATAGCTACACTTTTTATTAGAAAAAGAGGAATGGAATGAAAGGAGAAGTTGTGAGCATAAGTACCTTTGTTGACAATCCCAACAGCAGTGGATGTGAATACTGCTATGCTATCATATCTCGGATAATTCAGAAGCTTTGACATTGACATTGGCACACTGAGTGAGGCAGGTCAGGCATCATCTTCAGAACAAACACTGAAGCAAGAGTATGTCTCATGGATACTACAAAAGCATTTCTTCTCAAAAATCTGTCAACTCCCAGATTCCAGAAGCCATAGTTTCTACAGTTTTTGGGCTACTCTGATCCATAATGTCTTGTATCTTTACTTGTCTATCGAAGAAAATTGGGACTGACGATAAGGAGATCAAAGAACTAATCAACTGCAAATGTGAAGCAATTCTAGATTTTTTGTGCCTTTACAACAAAAGAAATAGCTTTATAAGTATCTGTTTTACCAATATTGCAAAGTCTAAAGTACTTCATTAGGTAATGAGTACTTTGGATCACAATAAGTGTCATTGGTCAGGGTTGACCATGGATGTTGACTGCCAGCTGTCTATGTGATCTGCAAGGCAGTACGATATGAAAAGCAGGCTGTTGTCCATGAAGCAAGCTCCTCTCTCCAAGCAGCTGATGGATCCAAAGGAGCAGTAGAGATTGATAGTTCGGCATCACAGGGGTTGCCAGTCACCGTTGAACTCCAGCTCTGGACTGTTCCCTTGGGGTTTACTCCTGAAGCCTTCCCTATGAGTGGGTATAATCCCAAGGCAGCAGAGGCTTGAGATCAGAGTTTCCTTCTCCTAGATGAGCTGCCAACCACAGCTGACGAGCCCCAACTGGCTGAAGTGACTGGTTCTGCTCAAAGGCCTTTCTCCTTTCAGAGGGAACAGTTTCACCAGGCTTAGTAGATGAGCCACACATGAAGGCCAGGACTTGGTTGTCAGAGGCTCCTTGAGGTGCTCACAATTGGGAGCATTTAATAAACAGTGGGAGCTTATCTCCACTACCTCTTCTGGCTATGACAACCTTAAGGAACTGGATCATAATACTATACCTAATATTTCTGGCCAAAATCTTTATTTAAAGCAAGATCTCACAAACTGCAACAGTATGGCACCTTCAAAATTAAATAATTAACTATTAAGATACTAAGGTTCTAAAGATTCTGCAGAGTAAGTAATTATAACAGAGCATAATGATCAGATTACCTTATTGCATAAGTCATGCGATCAGGACGCAAAGCACGCATCATAATAAGTTTCTGAAGAGAGCTATTGTTTTTCCATTCTTGAGGGAATTCCTCTTTTTCTGGGCATTCGGATTCAACAAATTTCTTCCAGCGTTTGACTGAACCTTCAATATCCCTGTCCAAACCACGAAACTCATCCATGAAGCTCATTGTCTGTGGGCACAGATACGCATGAAGATTACATTTCTATTTCATCAATAGTATTGAAAAAAGAAATCAAAGTGCAATACCAAGATAAAACAAAAAGTGCTGGTAATTCTCAACAGTCAAGTAGTGAGAAGACACTTTAGGCCAATGGCCTTTCATCAGAACATCCCATATATGAACAAACTAACTTTTTAGAATCTTGCGTCCTTTCCTAATTCATTTATTAAAAGTAATAAGTATTTGACATCAAAGGAGATTTATTAGGATTATATTGCTGTGTTTGCAGATGGGAGCCAAAAATTGTTTAAGTAATTTATTATCATGTCACTCCATACAATAATGTGATTCTTTTTCTGCGAGCATACTTAGCCAATCTATAGAACAGTAACTGTAAACTGCAAGCACCAGGAACCGTTAACTGTACACAAACTGCAAATGCAACTGTAATTAAATAGCAATAAATAATGAGTGTAGCTATCCCCTTTTGCTCAAGAGCCTGATGGTTGAGGGGAAGTAACTGTTCTTGTACTTGGTGGTTTGAGTCCTGAGGTACCTGGACCTTCTGCCTGATGGCAGCAGTGAGAAAAGAGCATGGAAAAGAGAAAGTCTGCTGATGCTGGACATCCAATCAACACACACAAAATTCTGGAGGAACTCAGCAGGCCAGGCAGCATCAATGGAAAAAAGTACAGTTGACGTTTGGGCTGAGATCTTTTGGCAGGACTGGAGAAAAAAAGATAAGTAGATTTAAAAGGTGGGAGAGGAGAGAGAAATACAAAATGATTGGTGAAACAGGGATGGGATGAATAAAGTAAAGAGCTGGGAAGCTGATTGGTGGAAGAGATACAGGGCTGGAGAAGGGGGAATCTAATAGGAGAGGACAGAAGGCCATGGAAGAAAGAAAAGGGAGGAGGAGCACTGAAGGGAGGTGATGGACAGGCAAAGAGATAAGGTGAGAGAGGGAAAAGGGGATGGGGAACGGCGAAGGAGGTGGGGGAGCATTACTGGAAGTTCGAGAAACTGGGTGGTGAAGTTCTTTGATGATTAATGCTGCTTTTCCACGGCAACGTTTCATGTAGATGTGCTCAATGGTTGTGAGGGTTTTACCCGTGATGTACTGGGCTGAATCCACTACCTTTTGTAGGACTTTCCGCTCGAAGGCATTGGTGCTCCCACACCAGGCTGTAATGCAGCCGGTCAGCACATTTTTCACCACACACCTATATTGCCAAGGTTTTTGATGATGTGCCAAACCCCTGCAGGCTCCTGAGGAAGAAAAGGTGCTGTTGTGCTTTCTTTACAATAATATTTATATGATGGGTCCAGGGCAGGTCCTCTAGGATAGTGACACTCAGGAATTTAAAGCGACTGACCCTCTCCACCTCTGATCCTCCAGTGATTACTGGATCATGCACCTTTGGTTTCCTTCTCCTGAAGTCTACAATCAGTTCCTTGGTCTTAATGACATTGAATGGGAGGCTGTTATTATGACACCACTCAGCCAAATTTTCAGTCTCCCTCCTGTATGCTGATTCACCACCACCTCTGATACAGTGGTGTCATCAGTAAACTTGTATACGGTGTTGGAGCTGTACTTAGCCACACAGGTGTAAAGCGAGTAGAGCAGGGGGCTAATCACACATCCCTGCCGTGCTCCTGTGCTGATGGAGATTGTGGAGGAGATGCTCTTGCCAATCCAAACTGCCTGAGGAAATCCAGGATTCAAATGCACTAGGGGGTACTGAGGCCCAGGTCTTGGAGATTACTGATTAGTTTTGAGGGGATGATGGTGTTAAATGCTGAGCTGTAATCAATAAAGAGCATCCTGAAATATGCATCTTTGCTGTCCAGATGTTCCAGGGTTGTGTGAGAATTTACATGGAACTGAGGGGATTTCCTGGTTCAGTTCATAAATGTATTGTTGAAACTATTAGAAATTCCTCATGGTCACTTTTTCAGGGTGTAATGAACAGATTCCTCACATGACTAAAGCAGGAGAATCTAAGGCCCTCCTGTGTGAACTGTATGAATCCCTCAGTACTTATCACAGGTAAAGTGGAAGCTCAGTATTCCTCGATCCAACATAACCTTGCTGACTTGTCTAACAGCCAGGCCCCAATGCAACCAAGGTTCTGGAAAGTATAGAAGAACAAACATTTAGCCCTGATTAACTCATACAAGTTTTTAATAGTTGTTTTGCGTGCCTAAAAACATTACCCCATCAACATGATTAGGCATATTTATGGAATTATAGCATTCAGGATGGGGTCCCATGAAAATGGCCCTCTTTGTTCCTGTATTCTAACTTTATAATGAGCATAATTCATAACAAGATCAACACCATTATCTTCAATAATGAAATTACAGTTTTATTACCAAGTCCAACCGAGTTATGGCATTTTGAATTGCTGATTATATTTTGACAAAACTATACAGGATCTAAAGTACAACTGCATAGCTACTGGTGAGTAACTCTCTTTAAAATTTTTATGTTATTTACTTCTGCTATACTTTTTGCAAATAAACAAAACTGCAAGATACAAGCATATACCTTTATTGCACTCCATGCTGCATTTGACAGGAAGTCCACAGGACTGTTGTAATTATGGTCAATATTAAATCTGAGCAAGAAGTCAAGTTCATGGGTATCTATTTCCTTTTTCAAAAGTAAAAGCTAGACAAGGAAAATTAGAATCAATGTTATTATTTTGACATGACTGATTATTTAATATCTAATTTTACAACTAATCCATCCAAGCTGTCAACATTTTACTTTCCTAATCCTGGTATTCCTAATATAAGAATATCAAAACTTTACATAGTTCAAATTAAGTTATTAACATTTCTGAGACAAAAAGAGCCATGCAGTGTTCAGTTAGACATTTCAAATGCACACCTGAAATGCCAGTTGAGCTGTAAAGGTAAGTTTGTCCCTTTCAAATAATCCACGGCTAACATAGATGAAGGTTGAGTATGTGATTGCATCAATTAGATTAGTCACCCGCACATGAACGTTACCAGACTCCTCAGCCTGCTGTACAGCTTTGCGAAACACAGCAGCAAACGCCTGAAAGATAATTACATTGTTAGCTGTTTATTGTGACTGTGAAAAGGTTATGTATAAATAGTGCACAGAAATATTAACCTTGAGTGAGAATCTGTACATAGGATTGATCATGCTTAGGTCACTCATGATGAAATAGAGCAGTGAGGCTCTGACAGCTGCAGGACGATAATGTTCACGAGCTTCATTGATCGTTGCTTCATTAAATTTAGCTTCAAGTGCCTACACAGAGAAAAAAAAAATAACAATTAATGTGCGGCATCAAACATTTTTAAGCAACTGTCGATCTCCCGGTCTTTTCAGAATGATCAGGTGTGTGCCCTGGCGTACTGACACCTGGCTCAAAAGGCCAATATTCGCACGTATCCTTGCTTGACTGCCCACACCACATCCCAGTCACCTCAGATTCTGCCCTTGGCCTAAACCCAACCATATTCATTTCAAAGGGATTTGTGGACTGAGATTCAGGAGTGAGAAGTTGCTCTTTAACTCAAGGTTGCTGAAGTCAGTCATGGTGACAATTAAGTACAGAATAGATTTGAGATGTGCATCTTTCTGATGTGTGAAAATATCCTGAAAATATCATTAAAGCAAATCCCTGATGACTCTCTACTTTCTAACTGATTCTGCTCCAAAATTACTTTTAGTTTAAGTGAAGCAATGGGTCACAAAAATGTTACTTTAAATATGGCTCTACAACACTTTTTGCAACAACACTTCCTTAAGTACTTTAGTTCTCATCATTAGACTCCCATTAAAATAAAAGAATATATTGGGACGGTTGGCGAAAATGTTTGGCCATAAGAGAAGAATTCAAAGAGGAACTCACTATGGAGTAGACTGAAGGGTGAAAATTCAGAGATGAATCCAGGCATTCTTAGCAATGAGATAAGGAGAAGGAAAACATGATGCAGCAAATGTCAAAGTCAGAGGTTCAAAGGAGAAGACTGATTTGGAGAAGGCTGGGATGGAGAAGTTTACAGAGAGGGAAGGACAAAGAATTAAACAACATTGATCAGGATTTAAAATTTGACACATTGGAACAACTGGCCATGCAGAGTTACAGGGACATGAGCTCACTTGGCATGGAAATGATATGGATAGTTGGTTTTAAGATGAACTAGTGTTAACGGAAGACAGATAGAAATTTGTTCAAGATCATATTGAAAACGTCAAGTCTGGAAGTGACAAGGTATGTGATGCACCATCAATAACTCACTCTGAGACGTAAAGGCGAGATATCGGCTTTTATTGACTGGAAGAAGGAACAAGCAGTGAGTGACCACCATACTACATCCTGGAGACTGAGAGGCCGGGCTCAGGCCTCAATCGCCTTTATACCGGGGTCTGTGGGAGGGGCCACAGGAGCAGTCAGCAGGGGCGTGTCCGGACAGGTATATGTAGTTCACCACAGTATGAATGGGGCTTTCATGGTAAATGAGCTGAGGCAGCATGGAGACAAGAATCACTAGAAATGGATGGACAGAATATAGCATTAGAAGCAGAGGTTAGGATCCCGTTAAGTTCAACTTCTAGACTGTATGATCTGGCCTGACTCAGGAAACAAGAATTTCACTGTTTGATTGTCTATGTATACTGAAGATATACAAGGTTAATCTTTTTTAAAGAAAGGAATTCTGAGTGGCAGTTATAATTTTATAAAATGATGGGTGGATGATTAGTAATAATTATTGGTAGACCTTACACCATTATGAAACGTTGAAGCAATGTGAAAATGGAACAAACTTCTAGCAACAAGCCCTTAATATTGTGTTCATCGGCTTCTCCGTACCTTCGTTTCTATTTCAGCTGCTGTATCTTTAGTGGTTTCAAGATTTTTTACCAGTAATGTATCTCCAAGGAAATTCCAGTCTGCAGCTGAGAGCCGTGTTAATAATTCATTCTCGAGTAACTTCAGCTCAATTTTGAAATGATTCTGTTGCTTGGTGAGGTCAGACTAAGAAAACAAAGGATTTCTCTGATGCTATTTCTAATAAACTGAGTAGCAACATAATTTTCATTTCATCAGTAGCTTCACAAGTAATAGGAATAGGTGGTCTAGCAGTTTTAGATTTATAGCACTGTCAGTTATGACTTCTTGAGTGCTGAATCACTTTTATGGTGATAGTAATTTAACACTATGTAGCATACTTACAGAAAAATTATTTCATTGAGATAGCAAAGAGTCTAAATGTACTGCAACATTTAAAATGTGAAACATCAGTTCCTATTATATTCAATTGATAGCAATTCAATATGCTATTACACAATTTATAACATTAGACTGGAGAATAATATCTTCTTTGTCTTAGATAGTCCTTCAGCATCAAGGGTAACTTCTCTTCATTCTAGTTTGTGGGTTCTGAGATGACTGATTAAGTCAAGATAGAGAGTCTGCAGCATATCATAGACATAACAGAAATGTGGCTGAGGGAATAGCTCGACTGGTAGATACCAGCTCTAACAAAGATGCAGGTCAGAGAGGAAAGGGAGAGATACCTTCCTGGTGAAAGAGGACAGAACAATGGTCATTACAGATGATATTCTTGGAGATCAACCAATGTGGCCATATGAGTTAAACTTGGAAACATAAAGGGGCCTGCAAGAGAGGATGCAGCACCCCTCCTGGGGAATGAGGTAGGTCAAATGGCAGAAATGCCTGTTGGTGAGTACTTTGGGTCCAGTGACCGTAATTCTATTAGTTTTAAAGTACTCGTGGAGAATGATGTGGCCAGTGCACAGGGTAAGGTATTGAATGGGGGCAGAACAAATTTTGAATCATTTAGTGGGATCTTGCAGGAGTTGACCAGGTAAGATAGTTTGCTGGAACATAGTGTCTGCCAATTGGAAGGCCTTTGAAAGTGTGATATGAAGTGTTCAGGGCCCGCACGTTCCTGTTAGGCTGGCAGGTTTGAACAACCCTGGTTGGTAAGAGATACTGAGGCTCTAGCTAGGGTAAAGAGGGAGGCATACGCTGCTCTACACTAATTGCAAACTAGTTAATCTCTTGATGAGTACAAGAAATGTAAGGATGCACGTAGAGTGAAGTTAGATGGGCAAAAAGGAGATATTACAGAGATCTGACAGGCAAGATGAGATTCTACTGGTACATGAAAAGTAAAAGGTAACTAGGAAAAGAATAAGAACCCTTGAAGATCAGCATGACCATTTGTATGTGGAATAAAAGGATATGGGTGAGATTTATTATGAACACTTCTCTTCAGTTTTTTTGTCTGTGAGAAATCAATGGAAGCTAAGGAAATGGGGGGAAATGAGTGGTATTGCCTCGGCCAGATAGGAATCAGCAGAGATGAGATCATGAACAGTCAAGGCCTGACCCAGTGCATACTTGGAGCTTGTGGGAAGCTAGAGAAGAAATTACGGAGGCCCTTATAGATATTTTGCTTCCTTCCAAGTATGGAACAAGCCACACTGTACTTGAGTAGCAAGATCCCTGGAGTCATTGTGAGGTGCTGAATACCTGAGCATCTTCCCTTGATCTTTAGAACCAGAATCAGGTTTATTATCACCGGCATGTGACGTGAAATTTGTTAACTTAGCAGCAGCAGTTCAATGCAATACATAATATAGAAGAGGAAGAATAAATAAATAACATATATTTAGATTAAAAATCATGCAAAACAGAAATAATATGCATTAAAAAGTGAGGTAGATCTTGATGGACTGCAGAGCTCATCTCCTCACCTTTTCATAAAAATGGCACATTTTCCCATCCTACCATTTCCTTCCCATCCTACCAATAGTTCCAGAGCAGCGTTTGAACACTGATGCTCTTTTTGTACTGTGTTCATTCATTAAATCTCAAATTTCCACACGTGCACCATCTCTTCCCAAACAGAAAACAGAGATACTCTCCCATGATACACCACAGTAACAGGCTGTTCCGGCCCATGAGTCTGCATCGCCCAATTACACCCATGTGACCAACTAACTCACTACCCCAGATATCTTTGAATTGTGGGAGGAAACAGGAGCACCCACACACGGCCATGAGGAGACCATTCAAACTCCTGACAGATGGCGGCAGGAATTGAACCGAGGTTACCAGCGCTGCAATAGCATTACACTTCCGTCCTGACCCTAAATTAGCAATTTCACTTACAAAATTCTATCTTTAAATTAATGTTGGATCCATTCTGACATCTTACATTCTCATTCTCATCTTACATCATACAGACCACAGCAAAACAGACCCAAACTTCTCCAAATGGACACACTCACAATATAACCTTGAGACGACAGTAATCTCATATAATTACGCCCATCACGTGATATATTACCATGCTTGATCAGGTTTTAAGATATTTCACTTTTACATATTTTCACTGACAGCAATTTCTTTTCTTGGATACAATAGAAAAGTGAAGAATAAGTTCATTGGCTTATTTTTTGTATTGACTGTGAATTTGAAAATTAAATCTATTCACTCTTATTCTATAACTGTTATCTTTTGTACAAAAGCAGACTATTCTCAAATTAATGGTTCCCTCTCATAGATGCTGCCTTACCTCTAGACCTCTCAAGCACTTTGTTTAGTTCTGTGGATGGTGTTCAAAAAGGAATCAACAAGCAGATTACCTTCAGTTGTTCCAGGTCAGGCCTTTCAAAGTTCACAACCTCTGCAAGTATCTGGTCTTCTAAGCCATCTCTGGTGACGGTGAAGTTAATTAGAGTAGTTTGTGCTTGTATTTCTGGTTTATAATGAGGATTAGCCAATTTGGTGTGTAGAATCAAATGGAAATTGGGATGAAATGGACATTCTTTATCTCCAATTCTAATGAACCTTTAAAAATAATAATTAGCTGAGTTATACTTCTGTACTTGTGTTTTATATAAACATAAATTGCAGACAATGTTGATTAAAATCTAATGTTACCTTCCTTTCTTAATTGTGTTCCTTCCAAGTAAAGGGTCTAACACAGGATCAATAATCTCTTCCATGTTTTCTATTAAAACAGTGTCTCCCACACCAAGTGCTTGTTCTAAAACATCCATGTACCTATTAAATGGAACACAACATTGTCAGTGGAAGATTTCCAATATCCACAGTATGTTTAATGATGCAAACAGGATATTAACTACATAAATAAACCAAAAGCGTTACTTGTTTACTCTTTGGAGAGAAGGAGGATGAGAGGAGACATGATAGAGGTATACAAGATATTAAGAGGAATAGACAGAGTGGACAGCCAGTGCCTCTTCCCCAGGGCACCACCGCTCAATACAAGAGGACATGGCTTTAAGGTAAGGGGAGGGAAGTTCAAGGGGGATATTAAAGGAAGGTCTTTTACTCAGAGAGTGGTTGGTGCGTGGAATGCACTGCCTGAGTCAGTGGTGGAGGCAGATACACTAGTGAAGTTTAAGAGACTACTAGATGATGCACATATATACTAGACTACTAGTCTAGTTTAAGAGACTAGACTATGGAGGAATTTAAGGTGGGGGGTTATATGTGAGGCAGGGTTTGAAGGTCAGCACAACATTGTGGGCCGAAGGGCCTGTAATGTGCTGTACTATTCTATGTTCTATTGTTACTAAACAAATCTACAATAGGAAGTCACATTAGTGCCCATCAGACAAATTACAAGATCACAAGCATTCACAATTCCCTTCTCTTCAGAAAGTACAAATTGTTTTTGACGCACAACCTTCACACAAATTGAATTCCAGATTGCAATTACTCTGAATAAAATTCCTTCTATTGCATGTCCCTCATATCCTTTGCCCAAAAGTTTTAATTTGTGTTCCTGATCCTTGTGTTATTGGCAAATAGGAAGAGCTCTCTATTTCGCCTACCTAAGCCAGTCATAATCTTGTGCATCTTGATGAAATCTCGAATTTTTTTTCTTCCTAATGGAATCACTCCAGCATGCCCATTCTTAACACATAGATGAAATCCCCCATTTATAGAATCAATCTGGTAATTGTTTTCTATATGTTAAAGGTCCTTCATTTCTTCCTGAAGAGCAATGAACAGAACTGGATATAAATCTCCCTTTGTAAAACAAACAGTTATACATCCCTGCTTTGCTAGTCCAGACCTCCATTTATAAATGGATGATCCCATTCACATTATCGATGTGTGATCCCTTTTTCTGGAACGTGTGTGCCGATCACCTGTCAGTGCACATGCTTTAAAACTGTGCTATTTAGTTTATATTGCTATCCATTTTCATTCTGCCAAAATGCATCATTTCACATATTATTGTATCATCTGCTTCTCATCTTTCTACTCAGTCTTTTTTTAGTCTGACACTTTCCATAAGACCATAAGGCATAGGAACAGAATTAGGCCATTTGGCCCATCAGGTCTGCTCCACCATTCCATCATGACTGACTTATTACCCATCTCAACCACATTCTCCTCCCTTCTCTCACTAACTTTTGTCAACCTTACTAATCAAGAACCTTATCAACCTCCACTTTAAAATATATCTGATGACTTGGACTTCACAGTCATCTGAGGCAATAAACTCCACAGATTCATCGTCCTCTGGCAAATGAAATTCCTCCTCATCTCTGCTCTGAGGGGAAGCCTCTCTATTTTGAGTTTAGACCCTTTGGTCCAGACTCCGCCATTAAAGAAAACATCTTCTCCACATCCACTCTATCTAGGCATTTCAATACTTGATAGCTTTCAATGAGATCCTCCCCACCATTGATCTAAACTCCAGTGAGTACAGGGGTCCAGAGCTATCAAGCGGTCCTCATACGTTAACCCTTTCATTCCCATGAACCTACTCCAATGCCAGCACATCTTTTCCTGGATAAGGAGTCCAAATCTACTCGCAATACTCCAAGTGCAATCTGACCAATGCCATTTAAAGCCACAACATTATATATTTTAGTCCTTTCAAACTGAGTGAAAACATTGCATTTGCCTTCCTCACTATAGACTCAATCTGCAGATTAACCTTCAGGGATTCCTACACAAGGACTCCCAAATACCTTTGCAGCTCTAATTTCCTAATGTTCTACATTATTTAGAAAAAAAGTCTACACTTCTATTCCTTCTACCAAAGGGCATGACTATACACTTCCCTATACCAAATTCAAACTGCTACTTCTTTACCCATTCTCCTACTCTAAGTCCTCTGCAGACACCTTGCTTCTTCAAAGCTACCTTCCCCTCCACCTCTCTTTGTAAGGTCAGCAAACTCAGTGACAAGGCCATTGATTCTATCATTCAAATCAGTGATGAGTAACGTGAAAAGAATACTGAACTCTGCAGAATAGTACTAGTTACTGGCAGCATCCAGAAAACCTCCATCAGCCAATCTTCTATTATCCACTAACAACATCATTCATAAACAACACCCACTGACTCTCCTTTGTTTCTCCTGCCTGTTATATCGTCAAAGAATTCTAACAGATTTTTCAGGCAAGATTTTCCCTTCAGGAAACCATGCTGACCTTGGCCTATTTTGTCACATGACTCCGAGTACTCTCAGACCTCATCCTTAATAATCGATTCCAACATCTTCCCAATACTGGTCAAGCTAAATAGTCTGCAATTTTGCTTCCTTTGCCTCCCTCCCTTCTTAAAGAGTGGAGTGATGTTTGTAATTTTTCAGTCTTCCAGAACCTAGTGATTCTTGAAAGATCATTAATGCCTCCATAATCTCTTCAGCTATTTCCTTCAGACCCCTGGGTTGGGGTCCATCTGGTCTGGGTGATTTATCTACCTTCAGACCTTTCAGCTTCCCAAGCACCTTCTCCTTAGTAATAGCAACAATACTCACTTCTGTCCCCTGACAATCCTGAGTTTCTGGCATACTGCAAGTGTCTTCCAGAGGGAAGACCGATGCAAAAATACTTATCAAGTATTTCTCTGTCTCCCATTACAACCTCTTCAATGTCTTTTTCTAGGGGCCCAATATCCACCCTTGCCTCTTTTACTTTTTAATATATCCGTGAAAACCTCTGGTATCCTCTTTTATATTATGGGCTACTTACCTTCATATTTCATCTTTCTTTATTGCTTTTTAGTTGCATATGGCTTTTAAAAACTTCCCAATCCCCCTAAACAAAAAAAAGAATCAGCCATGATTGAATGGTGGAGCAGTCTCAATGGGCCAAATGGCCTAATTTGACTCCTGTCTTATAGTCTCTAACTTTCTACTAATTTTTGTTATATTATATACCTTTTCCTTTGCTTTTATGCTGGCTTTGACGTTGTTGGCCATGGTTGCCTCAACCTCTCTTTAGAATTCTACTACTTCTTTGAGATGTATCTACCCTGCGCTTTCTGAATTGCTCCCAGATACTCCAGCCATTGCTGTTCCATTGTCATTCTATCATATGATCCTCATTGTCTCCCAAGGGTTCCTTTACCTTATGCTGCCTCATCAAATCTGGTTCAATACACAACATCCAATCCAGAATTGCCTTTTCCCCAATGATTTCAACCACAAGCTGCTCCAAAAAGCCATCTCATAAGCATTCAACAAATTCACTCTTCAGATCCGGCACCAACCAGATTTTCCCAAACTATCTGTACATTGAAATCCCCCATGACTATCATAACATTTTCTCTTTCACATGCTTTTTCTAACTTTTTATACTCCACATTCTGGCTTCTGTTCAGAGGCTTCTATCTCACTCCCATCAGGGTCTTTTTACCCTTGCAGTTTCTTAACTCAACCTACAAGGATTCTACATCTTGCGGGAAGGGAAGCATCAATGGTGGAGGAAGGGAAGCACTGTTCTTTGAAGGAGGGCATCTCTTATGTCCTGGAAAGGAAAGCCTCATGCTGGGAACAGATGCGGGGTGGAGACAAAGGAAATGAGAAAAGGGAATACATTTTTACAGGAGGCAGGCTGGGAAGAGATATAGTCAAGGTAGCCATGGGAATCAGTTAGTTTATAAAAGATGGATCCTCAATTGGATCCTTGACTTCCTAACCAGAAGACCACAATCTGCAGATTGGTGACAATCAACACTGGTGCACCTCAGGGATGTGTGCTTAGCCCACTGCTCTGCTCTATATATACCCATGACTGTGTGGTTAGGCACAGCTCAAATACCATATATAAATTTGCTGACAGTACAACCATTGTTGGTAGAATCACAGATGGTGCCGATGGGTCATACAGGAGCGAGACATGCCAACTAGTGGAGTGGTGTCACAGCAACAACCTGGCACTCAACGTCAATAAGATGAAAGAGCTGATTGTGGACTTCAGGAAGGGTAAAACAAAGGAACACATACCAATCCTCAGAGATCAGAAATGGAGAGAATGAACAGTTTCAATTTCCTGGGTGTCAAGATCTCTGAGGATCTAACCTGGTCCCAACATACTGATGCATTTATAAAGAAGGAAAGACAGCGGCTATACTTCATTAGGAGTTTGAAAAGGTTTGGTATGTCAACAAATACACTCAAAAACTTCTACAGATGTACTGTGGGGAGCATTCTAACAGGCTGCATCACTGTCTGGTATGGGGTGGGGCTACTGCACAGGACCTAAAGAAGCTGCAGAGGTTTGTAAATTTAGTTGACCCCACTTTGGGTACTAGCCTACAAAGTAACCAGGACATCTTCAAGGAACAACGTCTCAGAAAGGCAGCATCCATTATTAAGGACCTCCAGCACCCAGACCATGCCCCTTTCTCACTGTTACCATCAGGTAGGAGATACTGAAGCCTGAAGGCACACGTTCAGCAATTCAGGAACAGCTTCTTCCCCTCTGCCATCCAATTCCTAAATGGACATTGAACCCTTGGGCACTACCTCGCTTTTTAAATATATATTATTTCTGTTTTTTGCATGATTTTTAATTATTCAATATAAGTATACTGTAATTAATTTACTTATTTATTATTATTTTATTTTGCTTTTTCTTCCATATCATGTATTGAATTGAAGTGCTGTTGCTATGTTAACAAATTTCACAGCACATGCCAGTGATAATAAACCTGATTCTGATGTCGGCAGACAGATTGTCTCCAGCGATGGAGACAAAGAGATTAAGAAAGGAGAGGGAGGTGTCAGATATAGACCAAATTAATTTAAGGCCTAGGTGGAAGTTGGAGCAAATTTGAAAAAAAAATGATGAGCTCAGCATGGGTGCATGAAGCAGCACTAATGCAGTTGTCAATGTAGTGCAGGAAGTTAGGAAGCATTACCAGGGAAGGCTTAGAACAGGGACTGTTCTACATAGCCAAAATACCTTATCATTAACTTATTCCATATACTGCGTGCATTCATATACAACACCTTCATTCCTGTATTCATCACTCTTTTTGATTTTGCCCCCATGTTACACTTCAGCTCATCCAACTGACTGAAATTTTGCCTTGTCATCTACCTGTGCTTCCTCACAGTTCCACTACACACTGCATCTACTTGTATACCAAATACCCCATCACTCCGGTTCCCATTCCTCCTGCCAAATCAATCACTGCTCCCTGCTGGCTATTGACAATCACTGTGTGGAGGCCAAATGCATCCTCATATACCATCATCAATAGGCTGCTGCTTCGATTTGTTCAGCACGTAACCCAAACCTTCCCAATTCATCAGGGCCATACTATGTGCTACACTCAGTTCTTCCTCCATGACCTGGATCAACACATTGACATCGTGTGGAGGCTTCCAAGCTTCAAGAACTCCATCAGGCGATGCCAGCTCAGGTCGACCCATGTTGGAACATCTGTGGACGAGATGCCAGATGAAGATTGATCCAACCCTGGCTCCCGAATAGACAGACTCGTGTTTGCCACTCCTGGGCCACTCTTCATTATGAACCAAGACAACGTATACGGCCCTGAGCTGGAGGAGTGGCTTGCCAAAGACCAGTTAGAAGTGTGAAGAGAATAAAACAGCAGCAGCTCAGTTCTTGAAAATGCAATCTATACTACTCCTCATTAAAGAAATGAGCCTAAGCAAAACTACTCATCAACATCAAATTCTATTAGTTACTTACAGACAGGAAATTATGAATTTAACTCTTTATGCATATATGTAGTCATGATCTCACTCAGGCAAGAGAAAGCTCAGGACCACTGGATCTCTGCCACTGGTCACTCCCATGAGCATCAAACCTCAAACCAAGCTGCTCTCCATTCTTTTCTTTGGTGTTATTGCATGATCACCTAGCCACAATGCACAAGATCAGGACACAGCCAGCTGCATCATGGTCTCAACCCTCCTCAGCATCAGCGGTATCTTCAAAAAGCCACATTCATTATGAAGGACCCACACCATCCTGGATATGTCCTCTTCTCGTAACTACCGTCAGGTAGTGGTTCAGGAGCTGGAACACCTACACGCAATACTTTAGGAAAAGCTTCGACACCTCTGCTATCAGATTTCTGAAGGTACCACAAACCTATAAGCACAACTTCTTCGTCTTTACCTTATTGACACTGTTTATTTTGTAATTTGTAGTAATTCTTTATGCTTTGCAAAACAACAAATTTCACATCATACAAGACAGTAATAATAAACATGATACTGATTCTTGACAAGATGTAACAGAACAGACTTCACTGAGGGCAACAATTTTCAAATTAAACTGCAGTCACTGATGCAGCAATGCATCAAATTCATATCATGCATTACTGCTAGCTCTTTTAAAAAATGGTCCTCCCATGTAGATCACAACTACTCTCTACTTCCTGTCTTTAAGCCGATTTCCCTTCCATGATAACACTACTGGTGATCTTTTAATTGTATAAGCCTCTATTTTCCTTATCAATACTGAATACTGCTTTCCAACTTTCGTGTGGGACTTCAGCAACCATCTTCTGAAAATCGCTATGTTACTTCACTCTGGAGGTGATAAACCTTTCAAATTCTCTTTGCTGAAGGGTTGTGGAGACTCAGTCATAACTGAAATTAATAAATTGCTGGATAACAAAAGAATCAGGGGTGGTGCTGGGAGGTACGAGATGAGTCACAATCTCAGAGGATGAAGAGCAGACTCAAGGGCCAGAGATCCTAGCCCTGCTCCGATTTCTCAATCCACATGGATGACGTCCACAGTAAGCTTTTCAAATTTCTTTTACTCCAAAAAAAAAATTGATTAGATCAGTCAAACATTCATTTATCTATTTTTCAAAAAGGGGAAATGGGAGAAACCTCATTCAGATACAAGCAGCAATGTTTTCTATGGGTCACTGACACTGGAAAAGTGCTTTGGATGGTGATAGACTGGAGCAGATCGGGGTATTGCCTCCACCTGGCCTAGTTTTTTTTTTAAAAAAGAGGTAAAGTGCTTAGAATTAGGTGGTGAAGGTCAAAGCACATGGAGAGATTGAAAGGCCTGGATCAATGGATCACTGGGTCAATCACTGCCCTATTTTACTCCTCATTCTTCCTCTCCTCTCAATTCATTCTCATTGTTGACACCATCGCATCTCTTGTTTTCCCATACCTCACATCTTTCACTTCTGCACCACAACAATTGGTGAGGCCACACTTGTGTGCGTGGAGATTTGCTGGAGAGGGTGCAGAAGAGATTTGTGAGGATGCTGCCTGGACTCGGGGACTTGAGTTATTCTCAGAGGCTGGCCATGCTTGATCTTTATTCTCTGTAGTGCAGAAAAATGAGGGGCGGTCTCACAGAGTTTTATAAATTGAACCAGTTGGACAGTTACAGACTTTTTCCCAGGCTTGGGAAGTTTAAAACTAGAGAGCACAGATGCAAGATTCAAAGATCTTCAAAGACTGAAAGTAGATTTATTATCAAAGTATGATGCAGTATACAACCCTGAGATTTGTCTTCCTGCAGAGAGCCACGAAACAAAGAAAGAAAATACCAAACAGCCAATGCACAAAAAAAAACAAGTCATGTGAATTGCAAAATACGAGAGAATAGCACACAGAATACAAAACATCAAACCACAGAGTCCTTGAAACTATCTAGGAATGTTCAGTTTAATTCAGTTCAATTTAGTGCTGTTCTCCAGGCCATACTCTCCATTGCAAACCTCACCAAGCTCCCTCTGAGACAGCAAAGTGCCAGATCACTCAACTGGCCCAAAAACACATCATCAAAATGTAAATCACAGGCTCCAATTGCACGCAGCTTAGGAGTAGAATCATATTTCGAAGAGGAAGAAGTAAAAGTAGTTTTGTGAACCGTCTGAAGGACGTTGCTGTTGGTCGTCTGGTTGACTGGCACCACTTTGACAAGAGGGAAAAGAAGGAGGCCTGAGAGGCAACCCTGTTACACGGAGGGTAGAGAGTACCAGTAATGTAGGAGGTTGTCATGGAGAATACAATGGCAACATTACTAAGTATTTTGGTAGGTGCTAGGAGAGGAGGAACTTGGAGGGTTATGGGCAAAAGGGACAGGCAAGGAGGATGTTGTAGTCAGCATGGACTAGTCAGACTAAATGGTCTGTCCCTGTGCTGTTACTTTATGAATCTAATGTTCTTAGGTTTCAAAGTAATGTTTCCCTTAATCTATGACAGAAGAAATCATGAAATCAGATGTCATGTATATATCTTTTCCCACCAGAGGAGAATTTACAGACATTTTAAGCAGTGGGAGGGATATCAAAGTGATTGACAGTAAGAATGGTCCAACACAGAACATTTGTTCATATTTTATCATGTTTCTACAATTTCTTTTCAATGTGACACCATGAGTGTCAAAAATTACATCTGATGGCTGCCTGGGGAGCACCTCAAGAGCCCCATTCTAGTAGGTGTCACCATAGTTGTGAACAGCATCGTGCAAACATCTTGCTTGGAAATGAAACATGTTTTACAGGTTGGGAGAAATTGCTGTCAGCTCTCCTGTGTACAAACTTGCACATAAGCACTGATAAGTAACTGCAGTAACATCAGACAATGTTTGGCATTATATGTCCCAAGTCCTGCAGCAGATCAGAGGACTAAGAAAACATGAAGCCAGTTTTAACCTAAGGATTGAGGTACACTGGAGGGTCAAGCTGATTCCATCTCTATTCTCTCTCCAGCATCCAACCTTGATCACTCTTCCCCAAATCAACTGTCTCAGCAGACTACCCAGCATCTCCTCCAAGATATCTGCTAGACACCAGCCCACTCAAAAAAGTGATGTGCCCTATCATCATCTCTTTCTAAACCTCTCTGGCACACCAGCTCCACCAACTTCTCCATAATTCATTTCCAGCAATTACTGATGATAACAGAGGAAAGAACTATTCTACTGCATAATACTTAGAATTTTTGTTCGTAGAATATTAAAGCCTCCCCGATGAATGCATCCATTTCAATGGAGCAAGCACTTTCAATTCATCTGAAAGTAAGATGCCTTCTCTCCTCTCCTCAATGTATCCCATGAGCTTTCATAACAATATATTTGAAAGCCCTTGGGATTGACTGAAGCATTTCTTGCTCTGAGCCATTGCCCACACCTACAGTGACATGAAGTTTTGCTTTCTGCACAAAATTGAACACTCTAAGTTACATAAGAGCTTGCAAGGTTTCAAAATTTCAGTCTTTAAATTGGCAAAATACACATCAGGGACAGGTCTCCAAGCTGTTGTTCATCATGTACAAAAGGTAACCTGCAAATTAAGGTGATCTTTTAACCCCAGAGTTCTCCAGGCAGAAATAATCTCTTCCCATCCCCCTAAACCAATTTCCTCTTGGAAAAGTAAAATCATCTCCAGCATTGTTACAAAGGCAGTAAAGGATCCTTTAGTCTGTACAAGTGCAATAAAGATAGTTCAAATGCAAGTGATTATTCCTTTCTATAATTGCTGCTTGTCTAAAAAAATACTTTTTCTTTGCATCTTGTTTAGCTGCATTTGTTTAGCTTCTTTGCAGATTTAGCTGCTGTCAGCTCACCCTTTTTGTCCCAAGTTGACAACTTTCAAATTGCTGTTATATCTGTTTTTGATCCATTTAATTCCCTGGAGCTGAGGATCAATTAAGAGTGGCCAACGTTCACAATTAGAAACAATAGTGGCATTCTCTGTGGACATTTTATCGCTTGGTAAGCCTTCGTTGTTCCAGGTTGCAATTGTTGCATCGTCTGTTAGTAACGCAACAACATCTAAATCTTCGGTCATTGGAACTGGAACCTGGCAAAGGAAGCAAATTCATTAAGAATATTTAAGATTGATTCTTGTTCAAATTTTATGTTGTAGTAAAACTTAATAGAATTATTTTGTATTTTGTTAACTTTTAAACGAACAAAACTTAAACAAGAATATTTCCAAAAATAATCATAGAATTTTCCATGTTATCGAAATTAACAGTATCATAATTTTTTTCTTCTTCACAAAAGCAAAGTACTTCAACAATGAATATTTTAGTCCAACTTAAAATAAAACTATCTTGTTCTGATCTAAAATATATCCATTTGAACTGCATTCTTCTCTCATTGCTGAGGTAATTATAACATTTGCCAGTTTTAACAACCTCTGCATCAGAATAACGATTAGTGCTTTCCAAGTCAAAATTACAATTTCAACATGCAGCCATATACAACAGTGATTAAGATACTAATTTAGTGAGATGCTTTACTTTAAGTCCTTAATATAAAAAAGTAGTGACCTTATGATAGCTGTGAACTCCTTTGCTGTGAAAATGTCTCTGTTGTCCTCCAAACTGAACTAATCTGGCACGTTCAGGACTTTGATAAGCATGACTATTTTCCAGACAATTGAGGGTGTTATTTTATGAACATTCCAACATTTTAAATTCACGTTAAAAAAAAGATTTTAAATTCCAATTAAGTTAGTTGGTTCAAAGAGAGCACAGAAATCAGGGCCTCAGCAAGAGCCCAGAGAGTTGGGGTAACTGGGACTGCAGTGAGTGGTTGAGGAACAAGGGAGCTGGGGCCTCAATGAGTGCGAACCAGAGCCTGAGCAAACAGACAGGATGACAAGGAATTAATACCTCAGTGAGAGACTAATGAGTGTAGGAAATAAAGCCCCAGCTTAGGAATTGGGGTTTCAGCAAACAGTCACTGAGTGCAGGAACCAACAGGGTAACTGGAGCCTGAGACAGTAGCTGGGGTGAGGAGGGAGCTGGGGCCTTGGAGAGTGGTCTAGAGGGTGCTGGCAGGTAGATGGCAAATGCAGCAAACATCACACGTTAATTCAATTGTCTAATCATCAGGATTTCCCAATAATCACTTGGCAAATTGTTGGGGCTCTACTGAATTTGCAATCATTTTTTAAGAGGTTGGAATGCAATAGACACAGAAAGAAAACAAGTTCCGTTTAAAGCAAGATTCTCTACACTACGAGAGAAATTCCCACTCGTATTAATCCAACATCCAATGTCACTCACCCACTACTCACAATGATCTTGTCCAAGTAATAGTCATGAAGAAATTGAAATGATGAACAATTTCAAGCCTAGTTTGGGGATGTGTGTCAAGTAAGGACATTGCAGATCTTAGTCTTCATGTATACTTTTCTTATTCGTTCTTTATACAGTGAAATTAGTGTTAGCAACCAGCCTAACTGTATCATTAATGAATTCAAAAATATTAACCGTCACACACAGATAGAATTTAAAGTGTCAGGCAAAGGCCTGCGTTTCTTCCATGGGTAGAAAGAGGAGGTAAAGTTATAATTATTGTTACATGGTGAATACAAAACAGAGGTTTATTTCACTTCATCATCCTGAGCCACTGCTACAAGACCACAGCAGCCAAATGCTGAACATCCCTCAATCATTTCTTGTGCCTGCTGTTCCCTGGGTTTCATTTGTAGTGCCCAAGGTAATAGCAACAGGCTTGTCTTGTTTCCTCTCCTCCAACTGTGGCTCCAGCAGATACCTGCTCAAGACCTTAATCACTGGACTGCGATTGCTTATTATGACCCCCTTGATACCACAGGACCTTTGTTCTGGGTTTCTACTTGCTGGCAGAAATCTTACCAGGAATCACCATATATACTTTAGATGTATAAGCAAAGAAATTGGAGCAATGCCATGGCTGTGTTGGAAATACAGTCCCAATTCTATTTCCCAAGGGTGAAAGTGTTTAAGCACGAAATCCCAATTAACAGACCAGCTTTGAGCTGTCTGGCTTCTACGTCAATTAAAATGGGTTAAAGGATGTTCCTGAAAATGAGAATGTAAGAAAACAATCAAATTTATTTCACATTTTCTTTGGTTTTCACTTATTTTATGAAAATTGAGTAACTGCAGATAATCGATCTGAAATAAAAACAATTAATGCTGGAAGTACACAGCAGATATGACATAAAGGGGTGCCTAATGTTCCATGCCCAGACAGCACCTCGGTAAAATCTGTCCCTTCTCTACCTGCATACAGTCAGAGGCTAAAGAGCAAGGCTCCAGAGAGTAGGACAACAATGGGGTGGTCACGGGAGGCAGAGGAGTGGCTGTAGGATTGCGTTGAGTTGGTGGACTGGGCCATATTCAAAGACTCATCAGTAGATCTGGATGAACACACCGCAGTTGTTCAGGTCTTTACTGAAACAGTCGTAGAGGCATGTGTCCCCACAAAAACGTTTACAGTCCTCCCCAAACAGAGGATCTGGATGACCCATGAGATCCACAATCTGCTGAGGGCCAGATCAGTGACATTCAGGTCTGGAGACCGAGTAAGAAACAAGAGGTGCAGCTACGATCTCCAGAAAGCCATTTCATGGGCAAAGTGGCAACTCCACACTAAACTTGAACCAATGAAGGATGCTCAACAGTTGTGGCAGAGCTTGAATGCTATCACCTCTTATAAAGTGAAATCAGGCAATATAGGTGACACTAGGGCTTCACTTCCTAATGCAGAATGCTTTCTATGCTCGCTTCGACCAAAACAAGAAAGAACCCTCATGGACTCATACAGCTCCCGTTGACCCTGTGATTTCAGTCTCTGGTGGCAACGTGAGAACACCCTTCAGGAGGGTGAACCCACGGGAAGCATCCAGCATAGATAGGGTATTTACCCAAGTACTAAAGACCTGTGCTGATCAACTGGCTGGAGAGTTCACCGATATCTTTAATCTCTTGCTTCAGCAGTCTGAGACACCCACCTGCTTCAAGCAGGCTTCAATTACACCAGCGCCCAAGAAGATCATGCTAACCTGCCTCAATGACTATCATCCAGTAGCATTTTGAATTGAATTGACTTTATTACTTGCATACTTAATATAAATGAGTAAAAATCTTTACATTACGTCTCTGTCTAAATGTGCAATGTGCAATATATAATTTATAATAAATAGTATGTACAACAGGCCAGTCAATATAACATAGAACTACAATTGTGTCAGCATGAATTAAGCAGTCTGATGGCCCTTACATCCACTGTGATGAAGTGTTGTGAGAGGTTGGTTTTGAAACACGTCAACTCCTGCCAGAGGAGTGACTTGGATCAGCTCCAATTTGCCTACCAGTATGACAAATCCATAGTAGATGTCATTTCATTAACTCTTCACTCAATCCTGGAACATCTGGACAGCAAAGACACGCACAACAGGATGCTTTTTATCAACTGCACCTCCACATTCAATACTATTATCCCTTCAAAAATAGTCAATAAACTTCCAGTACTAGGCCTCAATACGTCCTTCTACAATTGGATCTATTTCCTCACTTGCAGAGCCCAGTCAGTTCAGATTGGCAACAACATCTTCTCTGCAATCTCCATCAGCACGGGTGCACCACAAGGCTATGTGCTTAGCCCCCTGCTCTACTCACTTTACAATGACAACTGTGTGGCTAAGCACCTCCAATGCCATTTTTAAATTTGCTGATGACACCACTGTCGTAGGCCAAATCAAAGGTGGCGACAAATCAGCATATTGAAGGGAGATTGAAAATCTGCCTGAGTGGTGCCACAAAAACAACCTCTTACTTGACATCAGCAAGACCAAAGAGCTGATTACTGACTTCAGGAGGAGGAATCTGGATGACCCAGTCTTCACTGGAGTGTCAGAGGTAGAGAGAGAAAGCAACTTTAAATCCCTCAGTGTTTTCATTTCAGAGGACCTGGCCTGGGCCCAGCATGCAAGTGCAATTATGAAGAAAGAACAGCAGCACATCTACTTCCTTAGAAGTTTATGAAGATTTGGCATGACATCTAAAACTTTGGAAAACTTCTATAGATATGGTGTGGAGAGTATATTGACTTGTTGCATCACAGCCTGGTATGGAAACGCCAATGTCCATGAACGGAAAATCGTACAAAAAGTCATGGATATGCTCAAGTCCATCATGGGGAAAGCTCTCCCTAGCATTGAGCACATCTACATGGAGCGCTATCACAGAAAAGCAGCATTCATCATCAGGGATGCCCACCACCCAGGCCTTGCTTTCTTCTCACTGCTGCCATCAGGAAGAAGGTAGAGGAGTCCCAGGACTCACACTATTACGTTTAGGAACAGGTATTACTCCTCGACCATCAGGCTCTTGAACCAGTGAGGATAAAACCCTTGCCCCACCACTGAAATGTTCCTGCAATCTATGGACTCACTTTCAATGACTCTTCATCTCATGTTCTCAATATTTATTGCTTACTTATTTATTTATTATTTCCTTTTTTTTTCTTTTTTATTTGCATAGTTAGTTGCCTGTTGCACTTTGGTCGTTTGTCTGCCCTGTTGGGTGCTGCTTTTCATTAATTCTTGGAGTTACTGAGTATGCCCACAAGAAAACCACTCTCTCAGGTTGTACATGGTGAGATATATGAACTTTCAAAATTAATTTACTTTGAGATTCTGCAGATGTGAAAGAGGGAGCACCTTGCTGTTTTAGATCAAAGAACCTTCATCAGAAATGAGAAATAAAGTAAATAAATTACTTTACTAGGAGGGGGAGAGAGAGGGGGGAAAGAGAGGGGGGAGAGAGAGGAGGGAGAGAGAGGGGGAGAGACAATAAGTTTTTCTTTCCACATGCTACCTGTGTTGAATGATTTCAGCATTGTTAGTTTCAAGTTTGAGTCAAGAGATCTTAGTTGGGGCACCAAAATGCTTCATAGTTTGAATTCATTATCTTTTGGCCCTCAGGAAGGAACTGAAAGTGATTCAGTGTCTATGATATTGATCCCTACAAGGTGGATAGGAAAGAACTTATGAGAAAGAAAGGAAAACAAGAAACCTTAATATCTGTGCACACAGATTTAGTGATGAGACAATCTTTTCCACTCTCTGTGGCACTGGAAAAGCTGGATCAACTTGTATATGGCAGGCTGATATTTTTTTCATTATGGTTTCATCATCTGTGCTCACCTACAATGGAAGGCTGCAATTTTTAGGGTGTATCAGATAGTGCTAGATCCACAGAGTACCTCAAAAGGCTACGGTTGCATAGCGGTTAGCATAATGCTATTACAACACCAGCAACCTGGATTCAGTTCTATTGTAGTCTGTAAGGAGTTTGTACATTCTCCCCATGGCCACACGAGTTTCCTCCAGGTGCTTTAGCTTCCTCCCACATTAGAAAGTTAATTGGTCACAATTAATACTTACAATTAATTTATATACAGTGGATTCCGGTTAATTGGGCCATCAGTTAATCAGTGCAACCACTTACTTGGAATAACACTTAAAGAACAAAAACTGATTGAGAAAAATAGCTGGGATTCCCTTCATTTATTTGGGACACCATGCTGCTTAATTGGACCAGGAGACTGTTGCCAAACTGTTTCTTACTGGTGCAGTTGCACACATTTGTGGCCATTAGATACTATATCATGCTTAGAGTGATTCGTTTCTGAATAACATCAATTGCACGTGTTTGTGTTCAAAAAGGAGTGATTTTTTCTCACTGATAGATGGCAGGAATTAGCAGTTAGACAATTCAGAATCGTTTTGCTCACTGAGGTTTCAAGCATTCAGGCTTGGAGATGCCAGAAAATGCTGGAGTGAAAATGAAATGATTTTACTACTTCAACAAGTTAGGAACTATGATGAATTTGAAGGTATGTATCATCAATCAACTTCAATGTGACAATGAAAATGAAGATTTGGAGGATGCAATTGTCGAAAGCATTGCATGAAACCAGTCTGTTATCTACACTAGGTGTCTGCGCTGTTTTTGTTCATTTACAGTCAATCAAAAGAACACAGCAGCATACTCTGGATGAATTCCTCCTTTGATAACGATTGGGAACTTATACATTGTTATATAGCCTGTAGTAGTATTGGTAGTTCTAATTAGTTCTGCATTTCATTTAAAAACATAATTTGTTACTCAGTTAAATGGTAGTTTATCTTTTTTTAAAATACTTTTCTAACAATTTCTATGGAACTTCTGCTAATTCGGGAACCGCTTAATTGGACCAAAATGTACTGGTCCTAAACTGTCTTAATTGACTGGAATCCTCTGCACAATTGTCCCTATTTATAATGCATACATCCTTATTTTAATAGTTAGGTCTTCAATAATTCCCGTTTTCATTTAAGATATATTTCCGTTGCTCATAAATGTGTTTGACCAGATGTTAAAGATAAAAGGCCATCTGAAAGCACAACGTGTCAGAAAGCCATCAGGGTGGCCTCAGTGTGAACCATCTGAAGGCTGCTCGCAGTGCGATGCCTGCTCTGCCCAGCAGAACAATCAGAGTACCCGAGGAATCGTGTGGTTCTAAAAACTGCAGGGAGCTCGTGGAAACATGCAAAGAATGGGCAAAGCTATCAGGGACTTAGATAGTAGAAAATGATTTTCCCCATAAAAGAAGTGTCCAAAGCTCAAGGACATATGTTTCAGATAAGAGATGCAAGTTTTCCAGAGGATCAGAGGAGGATTTCTCCAGCTGGAAGATGGTTGGAACCTGGTACACACAGTCCAGAAGTCTGGTGAAAGTAGAAAATCTCATAACGTTTAAGTATCTGGATGAACATCTGAAGGATTATTTGAAATGCTGTTGACTAAACATTGGTAAATAGTATAGATACAGTAGGTATGTGATGTTCAGCATGGAGATGGTGGGCCAAAGATTTAGGCAGTTGGTCTACAAACCCCACATATTCTGCCATCAGCAAGAAAAATGTGTAAGTTTCAGATACAACAGGTTTGGAAGAATTTTGTAAAAGGCATAGTCCTATTATTGTACCATCACAGAAGGAACACAAATATACCTGGCTTGATTAAACAGGTGAGAGGTGAGACCAGGTTAGCGGGATGGTTGGTGGGTGGGAGAGGGGGACCAGGCAAGGTCCATCACCTGCCAGCTTGCACTCTTTCCCCTTCTCCCACTCCCCAGCTTATTATTCTGGTTTCTACCCTTCCTTTCCAGTCCTGATGAAGGTTCTCAGCCCAACACATCATCTGTTTATTCCCCTCCATAGACTTGCTGGGTTCCTTCAGAATTTGTGTGTGTTGCATAACATTTACAGCACCTGTAGAATCTCTCATGATTTTTAAGTGGAGTCTATATCGTAGACATTATCTTATGTAATTTTTTTTTTGTCTTTTCCTTTCAATACTCTAACCAAATCCTGAGGAAAGTGAAAATTATTACAGAACACTTTATCTGTCAAAGAAAGAAAACTATCACAAATTGCACACTGAAGATTATAAATGCTTGATATTTCCAAATTGGGCTTCAGCTTGAGAAATACATTCATATTCCAAATCATCAAACAGCTGTAATGGTACTATGTGGGGTAAACAAAATTAATAAAATACTCACTTAGAAAATTTATTTACTTCCCAGAATGACTCAGTGAAGTCAAATCAGTGAATGCAGGGGGATCTCACTGAAACCTACTGAATGTTGAAAGGACAGGATAAGGTGGCTGTGGAGAGGATGTTTCCTATGGTGGGGGTGTCCAGAACCAGAGGGCATAGCCTCAAAATTGAGGGACAACCCATTCAAACAGAGGTAAAGGAGGAATTTTTTTAGCCAGAGAGTAGTGAATCTGTGGAATGCTCTGCCTCAGACATCTGTGGAAGCCGAGACCATGAGTCTATTTAAAGCAAAAAATGATAGTTTCCAAAGATTATGGTGAGAAGGCAGGTGTGTGGGGTTGAGTGGAATCAGGAATCAGCCATGATGAAATGGCGGAGTGGACTCAACCGGCTAAATGCCTAATGCCAAATCTCCTATGTCTTATGCTCTTGTGGTCTAAATTACATTATAATGCACAGTAATAAACATTTATTTGCATTGTGATATTTCACTACTAAAGGAATATGACTTTTTAAATTCTTAATCAAAAATTATTTCCCATCAGTTAATTAAGCTTCAATTTCCCGAGACAACACTTCCACCAATTTGATAGTTTTAAAAATAACTTATGTATATGAACTTTATATTTATAGTGCAGTAAACAGTATGAAGATCACCTCAGCATGCAATTATGTTATGCTAAATATTTGCTCGAGGAAATGCCTTAGGAAAATATATTTCTGGTTAGTTAAATGTTTACCTTTTGGTTTTTCAGGTAAGGCATCCACATGCTTTGAACAAGTTCACGGCGATATCTCTTTGAGAAAGAGCCAGCATAAGAAATAAAAGCTGCCATTAAAAGGACATCTCCACAGAGAGTTTCTTCTTGTTCACGATACTGTGCAATAGACTGAGCCCAGCGCAAGTTCTCTGACTATCACATGAAATGAAAAGACAAAAATTTAACAGTAATGAATATCCATATAGCAAACTAGTACAGCTTTGCTAATTATACTTTGCCCCAAATAAAGCTGGTTTGTAAACACCTTCTAAATAAAAACTATTCCATCTCACTATGTAATATTTCAAATATAAGAACTGTAGTAACATTCATTAGAAAGCTGGTGTTTACTAAGTTTAAAACATGAGAAAATTTGCAGAAGCTGGAAATTCAAGGCAAAACACACAAAATACTGGAGAAAAAATAAAATATTAGTGCACTGCACTAAGTGGTTCTGTAAGTTCTTACCTCTAGTCCTCTCACTAATCTGTTAGCCAATTCAATCGTCTTATTGGTTCTGTTCACTTCATCCTGACAACGAATTTTCTCAAAAGTCGCTCTTTCAAAGGCTGCTGTTAACTCAGCCAAGCTTGCGTCTAATTCCTTAAAAATATAAAGTAGTTGCAGTTTAAAAAAATATCTTGAGCAATGTCAATGCACTAAATTCTTTTAGATTCGGCACCAACAATCTTCTCATTTTCTTCAACTGGGTGGGAAACAAATGACAGTAGTGAGAAATTATGTATCACAACATAAAAACAGATTTGATAAATAATTTTCTGAAAAAAAGTTTGGAATTGAAATGTTAAATCACCAAGTCAAAATAAATAGTGATGAGCGGTTCCAATTTATGTTGTCACAGCATCTGGCTGTTGATTCACATTCAATTCCTCCACAGCTTAAATTTAGTCGAAGACACATTACCATGCATAATTAAACATACCTTACAGATAACCAATATTACAAAGATATTTTATGTTTTAAAATATGCATTTCATAAAGATAATGGGATTAAAGTATTTTACTGTATTAAATGGTTTGCACAAAATAGGTATGTTATGTCTATGATCAATATTAAAATAGTTTTAAATTTGTAAAAGCATAAATACTTTTTAATCCATTATCATGCATACAGTGAGAATAAATGATGCATATTGCGATGTTTGCAGATAATTTCAAAATAGCTACGCTTTCTCTCTAAATCTCTTTGTATTTGAAGTGCTGCCCTTTTCAAAACAAGTGAAAGTTCAATCAAGTTTTGGTGCCATGATGATCAAACAGTGTCACATCACTATGGCAATGTCTGCCAGGGCCACAAGTGCAGATCAGCTTTAATTGTACTAGGCCTTATTGCTGGTGCATGTCAATCAGAACCTATGAATTGAAGAAAATTTGCTCTGTTCATTCTGTTAAATGATGTATCCAATTAAACCTGTTAGAATTCATGATCTTCAGTCAAGGTTAAATGAAAGTAGTTACTCCTGTCAGCTATGTGATTAAATGCTGCCTACAGCAGGCACATTTATGTGCGAAATTAAAATTTTGTCTAAAACATGAATCTTTATGCATGCCAGTTAATTATCTTTCAGTCCTTCTACACATTAAATGCCCAGTACATTTGTTCTTAATCATCAGGTGCAATTTAAAACACACTTCATATCCAGCATTTAACTAGATTCCTCCATTTTAATGTATTCGGTTATAGCTGAAAATGCTACCCTTTTCACAGGTTTGGCTGTTGCGACGTTATTACAGATTATCAACATTCAAGGGTATGGTAACGATCCACCCTACAAAACTAAAATGCTTGATTGCAGAGAAGTATTTAAAAGGAACGTTGTTTTATGCAACTTGGGTAATGATCCAATATCTATTATTCAGTGGCATTACACCTAACATTTTCGGTATCCATATTCAAGGTGCCATGAATATATACTGTATAAAATCTAGTGCCATCCTCAAATTTTCCAGCTTCAACATTTTTGTAAAACGCAAGTTGTATTCTTGTTAACTCTCAAAATTCTGCTCCTCAGTAGCTAAGCAGTCAATAAATTGTGACAGGGTTATAAAATTAGGAAATGGCATCAATAAAAATCTGGTTAAATATCTCAAAGAGCATCAGCGTTTAATGGGGCTACTAAATATTTGCTCTCCTTTCTGTGGTTCACACCTGACAGGAATGGAGAAACATTTTAAGAATGGATAATTCCATCAGTATTTCCCTGGTGCTCATTTACCCCTTACAATTTCCAAACACAGTTCTCCGAGTAAAGAGTTGCGTCTTTGCAAGATATCACCAATGCCAACTCACGACGATGGGTGCCAGTGGAAGACTGCGGAGACCAAGATCTCTGCCTGTCAGTTTCATCCTTGGTGTTGAGAATGAGGACTACCCATTTCCTGGATGTGACTGCAAAGCATTTTTTGAGGCATCCAGAAGGTGGTGCAATGACCTTCTTAACGCTATAGATACTGAGGAGAATTTTCTGCTAGATTGCGGGTCCTCTCCAAAGTAATAGCTGACGAAGGAATTAAATGCAGGTGGAGGCAGTGGAGGGGACTTCGAAACTTTTGAAATTTTACGGGCCACTGAAGTCCACTAAGTTAATGTCCACATGACAGAGGCCAACTGAAAGTATTTCAGTTTCACTTCCCCCGTCTCGATGGAGTACGGTTGAAGCTGGGCATGATTATTGGAATGCTGCTGGGTCAGATGAAATGGCCACTCTCCCACATCTGCTACTATGTTAACATGGATTAACCTTCCACTGTTTTATTCTGTCTATGTAAATTTCAGACATTTCAATTTGAAAAAACTCACTTCCTTTTTTCTATCTCTTTACTATTTCACCATTTGCAATTTTAATCTTTCCTTCATGCTTTTGCTAACTTGTGAAACCTTCTTTAATTTTTCATAACTTCAACATTTTGTTTGTGTCATCTTGGTCCATTTTGAAATTGGGAAGGTCCTCAGATGTTGGTGTTAAGAAAGAGTTGAAGAATTTAATAAAAAAAGAATCTTCTCTCCATACCAGGTGTAGATGCATTCCCAAATTATTAAACATATTAAACTTAACAGGCACAAGAAAATCTGCAGATGCTGGAAATCCAAGCAACATACACATAAAATGCTGGAAGAACTCAGCAGGCCAGGCAACATCGATGGAAAAGAATAAATGAACGTTTTGGGCTGAGAAAAGTCTAAGTCCCAAAATATCGACTGTTTACTCTGTTCTCTAGATGCTGCCTGGCCTGCTGAGTTCCCTCAGCATTTTGTGTGTGTGGCTTAAATTTAACAGACCTATTTTTTAAGGAACAGTGAGAGACAATATATTAATATTATAATTTTGTTAAAAGTCCAGGGCAATTTTTGCAACATACACTTTGCAAAACAGATTTCTTAGTTCAAGTGTTTTGCAATACCAAATTTAAATGGTCAGTCAGGCAAAGCTCACATGGTAGTAAGAGTAATCACAGTCACAATGCATCGTGACTGCTGTACTTCTATATCCTAGCCTTGTACATTCAATTCTCCGTGTGCCAATCTATCCATGATTGAGAAATTATAAGGCTATAGTTGACTGGAAAAAAAAATGAACCAAATCATCACAGAACCCTTTTGTGCACTTATACAAGGGTTTATAAAGCATCCTTAAAGAGCAAGCTGACCACTATCGCTTGCATGCAATTCAAAAGGGTGAGGGAAGAGACAAAAATGAATTTAAGAAGGTTGAAAAGAAAGTTGTTTTAATAAGGTACTTTAATACTAGTTCAGGCTTAACTTAGCATCCTTTTGTGACTTCTATTTGTCATTTCAGATCACAAAAATCTTTGGCTGCAACATATAAAGATTTGCAGTAGATGGCTTATGGAAATTGTCATTATCTCACTCCATAATTATTAGAATCACTGAATTTAATTTTGATAGATTTTTAATTATTGAGAAAATACAACTATTGATTTATTAAATGATTGTGTAATTTCATTCAGTGCATTTCATGATATCTAATAATACAAATTTAAATTAAAATTTACTATTGCTAATACAGTTTGCCCTTTATTTTATTAAGATGGCTTCAGGCTGCAGCTTTTTGAAGCATCTACAATATTTTAAATAAAATGTTCATGTTAAATACATTTGCAGATAAGCAATATGCACTGTAGAATAAATGGTCATAAAGAATATTATACAAAATTGAACATGCTTCCAGCAAATATATATTTAATATCTGTGTTAAATTCAGAAACAATTTTAACATAGGATTGGTTTAACATGGGATTGATTGGCTACTCTCACATTTTGGGGATTTATCAAGGGCAAATTCAGTAGATTTTGTAATTGGTTTATGGTTTACCGTCAGCAATGTCAAAATCGCTACTTTAGAATGGCTTGGAAATTAAATTAACCCTGGCCTTGTGTCACTGATGGCATTTATCAGTTTTCAAGGAACATGAGAATAAAGGAACAAACATTATCAAAGCCATTTAACATTTGTTAGTTTGATGAATTTGCCTCATTATAGCAATTGTTCTAACAAATTTACACTTGGATTATAATCAATTGCATCATGTACAATCCTGTTAGAAATTAGTTGTTAATGAATCGTAGAAGTTACAACTAATGAGTTCTCTTTGATAAAAACGAAATATTTTACAGGTGAAGGACTTTTCGTACTTACGGTGAGCTTTTTCCTGATGATCTGAAGTTTCTCTGCTGCAGCAGCTAAGTCAGAATTGGCTTGCACAAGGGCTTTACATTTGAATTCTACTTCACGGTGAACCTATTAATATACAGATAAGACTGACATTAAAGTTACAGCAGAGGTTATGTTCAGAATAATTGAAATTTGCAATATTAAAACTAATGTGTCATCAGCTCTGTGTACTGTTTATATACAGCAACTCTTGTTTTCCTGATCTCTTTGCTCTACCCACTGTACAGTGTGGTCCTATTTTATTCAAGCATAAAGCATTCCAGTATACAGATAACATTCCGGATACTCTCAATATTGATTCTTTATTAAGCTTGACAATTAACTATTTCTCGCCCTCCATGGTTCCTGTATGCTTTATTTGAAATGTAATTCATCTTCACCTGGATGAAAAGCCATAATTCCATTTTGGGAACATCGCTCTCCCTGGTTAGCAACCTATGCTGGTACATTGATGCCACTTTGTGGTTACCATACAAAAACTATGAGCATTTTAATATATTCACACAAATACATACAATCATATTGTTGTGAGTTAACATTCAAATAAAAGTGGATCCCTGATTCAAGGAGTTGCCAACATAGACATCATTATTAAATTACAGTATACATTAGGAAATTAAAATGGTTAAGAGCACTGCAGGGTCCATGGGAACTGCATGTTAATAATTAATCTTTTTGCCCCCAGCTGTGTTTTTAAAAATGTGCATATATCAAGAAATTATGGTACATGGTTGATCAAATATTGAGTGTCTTGAAATGCTATCCAGGCTTCTAAAGGAACACACAAACTGCAAGCAAATATTAAACTAGGTTAATACTTACATATATCTTTTGAAAATGACACCGTGACAGGCATGCAGATAGAGAAAAGGTAACGGAAAATGTTGAAAATGCATCACAACAAACAATGAAAAATTATTCTGTGTAAAAAACATTAATTACACCAAGAAAAGATGAATTAGCCACTCATCATTAATGAGAACGTACATTTTGTGTAGGTTTAAAGTCCATGTATGATAGATGTGCTATTACTGGCAAAATACATCATGATAACACTCAAGTCAGCACTGAAAATGTTCACTTGACATATGTTCTCTTGCAAAGCATTCAATCATGCCAAAACAAGCACTTTTGATTGGTTAAAAATATTGCTGTAATGCACCTGTGGACAGGAAGTGAAAATGTTTACAAATGACTACAGCTCATTATTTTATTTCTGTACTTTGAGATTCATTGGCAACTAGCTTAATTAAGACTGTCAAAGGGAAAAATGTGAGACAAAAATTGTCCTGCTAACAGTATTATAAAATTACTTGCAAATGCCTAGAAGCAAGTTTTGATGACTTGCATTGTTTAACTTGACATCTGCACTGATTCCAAAATTGCATAGCTTGGTGTTTGATCAGGTAGCAAGCGACACTTGCCACACAGTTGCTTCAGAGTAAAATGGACTGTTCAAGGTGATAGATACTCAGTATCGGGACCAAAACATGTCTTTGTCATCCTATCCATCTTACATTCATTATATCTACAAACTTTTTCATTTAACTTTAGTTAGCAATCATTAAAAACTAATAAAAATAACTGATTTCCAACATCCACAACAGGTACTCTCACAGCTTTTGAATTCTTTTCCACCAGTATTTTCTTCAATGAATTGTTCCTCAGTTTAATTTACCTGCCTTTAATCTATACCAGAGATCTTGTGTGATAGACTTCTGGATAACGAAATGTTACCCTTGCATAATTCACAAAATTACCCAAAAATCTGAAACATGAAATACAGTTTGCTCTCACAGAAACTATGTGGGGGGGGGGGGGAGGTGAATATGTCAGCACAAAAATAACTTACTTTTTCACCTGTGTTTGTCAATGTGCATGGAGATTAATTGGCTTCAGGTTAAGGAAAATGGTTACCTGACCTACTTTCAAGGAACTCAACCCGTAACATGGTGGTTGCCTGCATCCTTACCATTAGCCAAAAATAAAATGCAGATGGAACCAGGTAGGGTGAGGGGTGAGAAAAGGTGGAGATGGAAGTGTTGGAAGCAGGAATACAAAGGTTAGCAAATGCTGACGAAAAGTGATCATGGGAAGCATTATGAGAGAGATGAAATGTAGATGGAACCAGATGGAAAGAGGGTCAAAAATATAAAGACCAGGGGTAGATCAGAAGGATGGTGGTGGGACACACAGAGGAGGTCAAGATTCAAAGAAATGGGAAAAGTCGACTTACCTAACATTGGGTTTTGATTACCCAATCAAAAAAGGAGACATTGCTCTTCTAATTGTGAGCTGCCTCATCCTGACAGTGAAGATCAAGGACAAACAGGTAGGTGCGGGAATGGGAAGGGAAGTTCAAATGATGTGAGGCTCATGATGGATACTGCAGGTGCTCTGCATTTGGTCTCACTTTGGCAAAGGAGAGCTCACGGGGAACTCTGGATGGAGTAGGCGAGGTTGGAGGAGGTGCACATGAAACATTGCCTCAGCTGTAAGAACTGGTTTGGTGCCTTGATGGTAGTAAAGAAGAGTGAGTGGAAAGAGATGAGAGGACGAGGTAAGGATGAGTGGACCAGGGACTCATGGAGAAGTGGTCCTGGCAGAATGCAGAATAAGATGTGGCTAGCAGAGGGATTTTGTTGCAGTTGACAGGAAGGAAACTCTCCCAGCCCATATAAAGTCTTAAAACCCTCAGTTTTTTTCTGCAAACTAAGACCCAACCAGTTCACTTCCGCCAGCACTCTCTTCTGCCTGGCTGAATGGTTTTTGCTCCTTTTGACTCACTTCACTTCCTACAAATCCAAGGCCTAGCCATGGATGTTCATATGGGCCATTGCTGTGGCAGTTTTGTCAATGACTACCCCAGCAGTCCTTGTTCTAAATCTACTCTGACAATCCTCCCCAACTCTTCCACTGATATTGTTTCCTTCACTCATGCAGAACTCGTCAATTTTATCACCTATACTATTGGTTACTAGCCCTCTCTCAAACCCACTAACATATTTCTGATAGTTCTCTTCCTCTTCAGGATCTCTCTGTCTCCATTTCTGGAAAAAAACATCTGCTGATATTTACTGTAAGCTCACTGATTCACATGTATCTAACAAGGATGCCATCTCCTTTTCTCAGTTTCTCCTTTCTAGATGTTGTCCTTTTTCATGAAACTGGTTTCCCTTCTTCCAGTGGTTGATAGAAACCATATCATTCAGGGACTCTGGATCAGCCAGTCACACTTATACTCTTTATGTTTACCCTGAATTTCCTCCTCCAATACCTCCCATTGATCTGAAACCGATATAACTTTCAAAAGCTGTTTCCAAACCACTTTTTCGGAACTATTTGGCTATATTCCAGTTTAAAATGTTAGCTAGCTCTTATTTTTCCTTTTCCATAACTATTTTACTTAATTATGATTACCACCACAGATTGTTCTCCCATTAATAATCCTTTCACCTGCCCAACTTCATTCACAAGATCCAAATCCAGAGTTGTTCACCATTTGTCCCTCTCTTGCTGGGCTACATGCCAACTAAATAAAATTGTTCTGGAAGCAATTTAAAATGAGCCTTTTATGGCAAATGCATCTCATTTAATATTCAGGTAATTGAAATCTTCCACCATTTCTGCCTTAGTGTTTTTGCATATTCCAGAAATTTGCTCTTCTGTTGCCCTAGGGAGTTGTAGGGAGTTCTACAATACGATCTCAACTATCTGATTGTCCTTTTGTTTTCAAACTCATATCACCACATTTGATGTTTACATTATCCTTTCCTAGAGCTGGGATTGTTTTCGCTTAAACTGATATTGCAGTTCCCTACTCTCCTTTTCTCCACATCTGGGAATATTAAGCTGCTCTAATTAAAGACAGGGCAACATGTAGAATGCAATAGAGCCAGCTTGTGAAACGCAGAGACCTACAGGGGAGGTATCATTTGGGTATAAAGATGTGCAGTACAACCTCAGCATGGTGAACACCCTCCACGTGGTGAACAGTTGAGGACTTAAGTTAGGGGAAAGGGAATGAAGCTGAAAGCCTCCAGAGACGCAGAGCAAAGGTATCATCTCACAAAGTAAACATTTCAAAATAATTATGTATAACTGATATCATGCTAATCTGCAGGGATCATCTAATAACCCACATATTTACTCAATATCTGCGTTCCATGTTGTTTTGTTTGTCCTGGTGTTAGCCCAAAGGCTGCAAGTTGGAGATAGTTACTGACTTGCAGAACAGAAAACTACAGATGGCCTTGGAAATTGTGGCTGAACATCCTGAGCATGGAATGTATCTCTGGATAGCGCCAACATGCCAGATCCATTGATGGATGATAACAAGGTAGTAGCGGAACAGAGTGGGCAAGGAGGAGGTTTTTTGTCGGACCAGTCTTTCTCTTGTATATTTCACTGTCCACACAAGACTGCTTCTGTGGACTGTCTCACTGAGGTCTGCCATCGTAGTGCAAGTGAGATCTTATTCTTTCAGGGATGGACAAATGTTTTTTTGCTCTTGGCCTTTGTGTTAGTGTCTCCAAAAGAGCAGATTCAACCTCCAAGCTATTCTCTAATATATACATAGATGACACACAAGGTGGATCCCAGTTAATTAGGCCATCAATTAATCAGGGCAGACATTTATTTAGGACAACTCTTAAATTAAAAAAACTAATAGAGAAAATAGTGAGATTGCCTTCATTTAGTTGGGACACTATACCGCTTAATTGGAACAGGAGGTTGTTGCCAAATAGTTTCTAACTAGCTTCAGATAATTGTGCAGCTATAGGACACTAACACCCCACTTGGAGAGAACAGCTTTTAAATAGCATCAGCTGCGAGCACATGTACAAACAACCATGATTTTTGTCACTGACAGTTGTTGAGAAGTAGGCAGTAAGACAATACAGAACTGTTTTACTCCTGCATCTTCAAGGAATCAGGCTGGGAGATGCCAGGAATGGCTAGGAGTAAAAATGAAATGATTTCACTACTTCAACAAGTTCGGGGCTATAGAGGATTTGAAGGTATCAACAATCATCTTCAATTTACAATGAAAATGAGTATTTGTAGGATGTACAATAATTGTCAAAAGCATAGCATGAAGGCAGTCCATTACCTGCACTAGGCATCTGCAATGATTTTGTTCATTTACAGCGTACACTGGATGAATTCCCCCATTGATAATAATTAAGAATTAATACACTTTTATAGTACCATAGTAGTATTCATAGTGTTCTAATTGGTCCTATATTTCATTTAAATAATAATTTGTTACTCAGTTAAATAGTAATTTGTTTTTATTATACCTTTTTAACTATTTACATCAAAGTCCAGCTAATTGGGATAGCTGCTTAATTGGGCCAAAATGTATTGGTCCCAATGCATCCCAAATAACTGGAAGAGTGAGTGTGTGTGTGTGTGTGTGTGTGTGTGTGTGTGTGTGTGTGTGTGTGTGTGTGTGTGTGTGTCTGTGTGTGTCTGTGTGTGTGTGTGTGTGTGTGTGTGTGTGTGTGTGTGTGTGTGTGTGTGTGTGTGTGTTCTGCAATAAGCAATGTACTGTATACTGTAATTTGGTAATGACTACTGCTGACATCTTGTTCTTCATGAAAAGTTGCAAAGTTGGGTAACTAAATGTAGCAAACACAAAACGTAAATTTTGTGCTGCAGGTAGTTAAATTAAGTGGAAAAATAAATCTTGCATATTTACATCATAACTTACTGAGCAAAGCAATGCACACAAAATACTGGAGGAACACAGCAGGTCAGGCAGCATCTATGGAATTCAGTCAACATTGAATAAAGTATGTGTGGACTAACAGGGAGGTGCAATTCAAGAAAGTGGATTCAGTATGAAGATTCATGATCTTTGATGGTTTTAACACACCATCAGTCACAATTTTCACAATATTTTCGCAACAATGCCCAGTCCTGTCTTCTCCGTAGGGGTTACATCATACAATGTGTACATACCCCTTAGTTTCACACACTCTAATTATTGGCATTTTTACCTTTCTAATGAAAGTTGCACAACTTCCATCCCCTAAATCAGTGTGCAGCCTTTGATACACAGCATACAGATGTCGAAAATCTAAAACTTCATTATGGATTCCTGAAGAACACGCCTCATGTCTTGTCAAGCAGAATATGTTTAAAGGTTCAAAGGCTAAATTTAATGTCAGAGAAACGTGTACAATATACATCCTGAAATGTTTTTGCTTTGCAAACATCCACAAAAACAGAGAAGTGCTCCAAAGAATGAATGAGAGTTAAACGTGAGAACCCCAAAGTCCTTCCCCCACTCCCCCCTCCCACACAAGTGGCAGCAAGCAACAATCTCCCCTCCTCCCACCAGCAAAAAAAATCAAGCATCAGCACCCACCACCGAGCACAAGCGTGAGCAAAGCGATGGCAAAACCACAGACTTGCAGTTACCCCAAACACTTCGCATTTAATCTGGCATTCGACAAACCACAGGTTCTATCCATCCCTAATTAGGGAGAGGGAGGTGTCCCCCATTTTCACAGTGAGTGGGGAGACATAACAACAACCCGCTGGTTTACAATGTTAAAAGTCCATTTTGTCACATTTTCAAGCTCTGCGCCTGAAGATCGCAAAGATCTTGGGTCTTCAGGCCCACAGCAAAAGATTTTCCGGAACCCCCACCCCACCCACCGATGACATATGAGTGTCCTGCCGTGACACTGACACTTGATCCACCCGTGTCCACAGCCCCAAGATCTTAGGCTTCCAAATACGAGTAGGACTCTCAGGCCGAACCCTTGGCATACATGTTCTGTCTATTTCTATTCTAAGCCTTCTTCCAATGAACTTAACGTCAACACATCCATCCAAATCCATTTATTTTGACTTTTGTCAATAATCACATCAAAGGTCCCTCGAGATTTAATAGCTAACAAGAAACAAATGGCAACATACCTGTCAAAGCAACATCCATGGGCACTTCTCTATCTACTTCATTAGCGATCTCATTTAAAGGTCAACCAGATTGGTTAGACTAGACTCAATAAGTTCTAGTTGATTTGCCCTTTGCCCTTCAGTTCATTCTTGTTATTTACTTCCCTATGATACAGTGCATCACACCCTAGGATTGGCTTTAAAAAGTCAAGCATGAGCTGCAATTTTCACTCCTTTTCAATACTGGAATGATTACCATATTTTCAGTTGAAACCATTCTAAAGCCTAAAGATTTTTGATAAATTGTAACTATTGTAAATGCCACTTCACCAACTACACTTTTTAATGTCCTACAATGGAAACCATATCTTAATTGGTATTGCTTTCTCCAATTGTGTAAACATGTGGGGGGAAAATCCTTGCTGGTTGGAGACAACGATTGTTGAAGCTTCTCTAAGTGTCAGACCTCCACACATGCATCGCCATGGACTTATGACTAACAAAGAGTCTATGTGGAGTCCACCAACAAAGTTGGGAACGTTGTCATTCAGATCACACCTGGGAAGGGATCAGAGAACGCAGTGATTTCAGCTGAAGAGTTTTTCAATGATTTTATTGAAGGGCTTCTGAAGTACCTGGTGTCAAAGTATCAGAATGTATGCAGCATATTTGTGTGGACTTCAAGTCAGGAAACTGTACAAAATGATTATTCTAAACAGTCTTACCTTGACAGTTTTAATTAATATCTTTAATCACCTAAGGCTTTACAATGCTTTAAAAAAATCATCAACCTGAAACATTTAATTCGCTGTCATCTTCATAGACGTTGCTTGACCTGCTGGAAACTTCCAGCATTCCGTGCTTTAATCTGAGATTTCCAGTATACGCAGTAATTTTCTTTTAGACTACTGTTTAATATACCATCACTTCTCTTTCAGAAGCATCTTGAAAATAGTTTTATCTGGTCTTTGGCACAACTTCCAATTTTCTATTTTATCTTGTTAAACTTCAGTGCTTTCTGATTCTTTAAAATCTTCCACAGATTAATTATGACATTTTCACAGTGGAGAATATTCATTCTAAATGCATACTCATGCAGACAATGTGCCAATTTAAAGTACTCTCCTTCCCCAAAACTCCATTGTGTCTCAGACCAAAAATCCTGACTGACTAAATAAAAAGAGATGCTGTTATTTTTCCACTTGAGGTTTCAGAATCCCTCCACAGCATACAGAATAGTCTACAAAATATTCTGAAAATAAATAAATATTCTGAAAACAAAATAAATGTTGAATAATGTTTCATTGCCATTTCATAAAATCTTGGTCATCAGAACTGGCGAGGGAGGGAGAAAGGAGTTAAGGAAGGAGATCACTCATTTCACACTTCTGCAGAATCTACCACAATTTGTTTGTATGCTTCAACTCCAAAAGTTAAAAGAAGAATGAAAAACTAAGATTTGAATGGCAACTGAAAATAAGTAAAACTATTAAAAAAATTAGGATGCTTACCTCATGGAATTTAACAATATTTATAACCCAAGCACAGAGTCCAGCGGCAACTGATGACTTTGTCCGCACAAACTCAGGATTGAATTCAGGATCCTTAAGGAACTCTTCTTTTATAGTTTTGATAGTGGCTTCTGGGATATGCTCCTTATCGAAGTTAACAATAGCTTGAAGAAATTCATCTACCTGGGAAAAAATGAAAACTGATTCAGGCGAAGCCGTCATAACTACTTACTCTATCCTTTGCCCCTGAGAAACATGTACAAAGAGAAATAAGTGAACATTAATGTAAAATATATTAGCTTGAAGGGTTCGAGAGGCTGCCCTCCTTTTGGCATATTTGTTAACTGCCACGCAGTTAGGCTCACATTAAACAAGTCAGGATTACAGTGGCATCTGTAAGTGCAAAGAGCTCATTAAAAAAATGCAGAATTAGTCAAATCTGATATTTGTGTTCAGAGCACATCATTGTAAAATCATATCCTACATCCTTGTGGTGAAAGACCAGATTTTACACAGTCTATATTCCTATTGAGAAATTTAAAACCTATTTGGATATTTTATTTAGATAAGCAAAACTCTTCTCATCATGCTCTACAGACCTTTTGTGTTTAAAAAGAAATGGCCATCTCATGAATGAAACTTGTTGTAAGTGCATCAAGCCTGAACAGCAAGGGCTCTTTTGTCATTGGGTTCAGTGCAATCTATGGTGAAGTGCGTGCCTGGATTATGACTTAGCTTTCGATTGCAATTCCAACTCTTGAGATATCTGCAGCACAACTGTCGTTTCAGTTTACTAGACAAAACCAATAAATCTTCCCTACTGAAATTTCTATTTTGAATTTATGATGTCTGTTTTTGTTTTGGCTTCTTGTAATTGTGGGGACATGAAACAAAGTCATGCTGTGCATTTCATTTTTTCAGGGCTTTAGTACTGATGTTTACCCTGCCTAATAAGGTTGGATCAAAAATAATTATTGTTAATGATAGGAATGAGTAATTACAGTAAAAAGTGATTGCAGATGTGTTTCAAAACCTTGCTCTGGGATAAGCATACAGAACTACATTGTTAGATAGAAATGTAAATCAAATTGATTAAATGAAAATGCATTGAGGCTGCTATTTGTTAACTATATCAGCATTTTGGTAATAACCCTCACAGATTTTACTTGCAAATGATCTTAAATATTCTTCATTGTAAACTGAAAGAATAATGGTAAGACAATAACCCTCCATACAAAAATGTAGGTGATGAGAAAAATCTACAACCATTTTAATTAATTGAAATAAATGTAATTGCCATGAAGTTCTTGTAATCAAATTAGTTCTGAACAAAACATTGTAAGTATACTCAGGACTGGATTGTCAAGCCTGAAATTCAATGTGATGCAAATACAAAGATAAATGTATAAAGCAAATAATGGACAAAGTGCACAATAATTGACTGTATCGTCTCTGGTTACTTCCTGCAAAGGAGGGCTTGGTAACATGATGTTAAGGCATGATTTGGGATATTTTTGAATTAAGCATACAGTTTGTGAACTCGGTTAATTTAAACAGCCAAAACAAAATTCCAAACAGTGAAATGTTCAGAATTTATTTTGTAAATGAGGAATTACAGTAACTCATCTTCAAGAATGCATAAATCAACGTGCTAGTCATCAGTTATTAATATCCCTCTGGGGTGAAGGAAATCAATTACAAAAATCTGTGATTACCACTGTACAGAATAATTTGTGTTAATTATTTAATTTCCAAACCAAAGATTTTATGTGATATTTGGTAAATTTTCTCCAGGTTACCAGTGCTGGACTTACATATAGAAATAAAAATATGGTGCAATTTTTAGATATGAAGGGCAATTTCAATAAATTTCTGATCCACATAAAATAAAAAGAAACCCATTTTTATTTCTATGAAAATTGTAGAGTAAAATATATTGCAGGCAAAAATCTCATACATGGCATTTTATTTGTAATAAGTCTCTCTGAAAATCTGATTATAATTGTAATATGACCAAAAATGTTAAAATACTAAAATGCTAATAAGTGCTAAAAATGCTTACACTGATAAAATCTTGTTTACTGGCAACAAGGAGGCTTACAGGAGCAAAACAAATCAGCTGGCTGAATGGTGTCACAGCAATGACTGCACACTCAACATCAGCGAGACTGGGGAAGAAGAAGTGGGGAGAACAACACCAGTCTTCATTGTGGGGTCAGTGTGAAAAAGGTGTAAAGCTTTAAGCTTCTGGGAGTCAACATCTCTGAGGACCTGTCGTTAATACACACCAGTGACTCTACTTCATTAGGAATTTGAGGAGATTTGATTTGTCACCAAAGACTCCTGAAAATTTCTACTGACGTGCAATAGAGAACCTTCTGCCTGGTTACACCAAAGCTCCAATGCACAGAGTTGCAAGAGGCTGCGGAGGGTTTTAGACTCAGCCAGCTCCAACACTGACATGACCCTCCCCATTTTCAAGGGACATCTTCAAAGTGTGGTGCCTTCAGGACCCTCACCATCCAGGACATGCAGTCTTCATGTTACTGTTGTAAGGGAAGAGGTACAGAAGCCTGAAGATCCACACAATAATTCAGAAATAGCTCCTTCCCCTCTGCCCTCAGATTTCCAAGAGATCCACAAACACTTAACTCGTTATTCCTTTTATGCTCTATTTATTTTGTAATTCATAGTAATTCATGTCTTTGCACTGTGCTGCTGTCACAACATGTTTCATGTCATTTAAGATAGTGATAATAAACCTGATTCTGACAGATTTAACAGCATGGACCTTAATATAATGTTACCTTGCTCATATATACTTTAGCAGTCTTCCAGCTTCTATCTTTCCGGACTTTTCCACTTGGAGCTAAAAGCACCTGCACTGCTGTTGTAACATTGGTAACGATTGCAGGCGGATTCGGAAAGGTGCGTAATTCTGTCAAGTTTGACTAAAACACAAAAAGGGAAAAAAAAATAACAGTTTTATAAATTTGCGTATGGTAATGGATCATCACTTGCAGTTACTGTAGCCATATCTTCATACCCTGTTTAATGTGTTTAACGCAGCATTTGCAGCACTGAGAGCAGGCTCAGCCTTGGCTAGGTCCTCTGCAGATTCCTGTTGTCGCTTTGAAACTTCAGTTCGCATGGCAGTTACCTACAACAATAATTTCATCAGTGAGGCCTTTAGGGAGGATTTACTGTTGTCATTTAGGTACTTGTTAAGCTTTTGCCAATCATAAGATATTTGTAGTCTCTTAAATCATATAATCATTGATAATCTTCATTTAAATAGTCTGAAGTTAACACTGCTAACTTGCCAACTAAGTGTTAAAAATTTTGCATCACTATCACCTCTGGTGGTAAATATTACTCCAATATAAACAAACTGGAAATGTCAGTAAAAAAACAAGAAATGATTAATCAAGACGACTATACATAAGAACATAAGATCATAAAACCATAAGATATAAGAGCAGAATTAGGCCATTTGGCTCATCGAGTAGGCTCCACCATTTCATCATGGCTGATCCATTTCCCTCTCAGCTCCAACCTCCTGTCTTCTCCCCACATCCCTTCATGCTCTGACTTGGCCTTCACAGCAGGCAAATTCCACAGATTCACCACCCTCTGGCTAAAGAATCTCACAGATTCACCACCCTCTCATCGCAGTTCTAAATGGCAATCCCTCTATTCTGAGGCTGTCCCCTCTGGTCCTGGATTCTCCCATCAAAGAAAACATCCTCTCCACATCCAGTCTTATTAAGGGCTTCCCACTTTCGATAGGTTTCAATGAGACCTCCTCCTCCAGTGAGTATAGGCCCAAAACCATCAAACGTTCCTAATATGAGAAGCTTTCAGTCCCAGAACCTCCTCTGAACCCCCTCCAATGTCATCACATCCTTTCTTAGATAAGGGGCTCAAAGCAGCTCGCAATACTCCGAGTGAGGCCTCATCAGTGCTTTATAGAGCCTGAACATTACATCCTTGCTTTTATATTCTAGTCTTCTCGCAATGATTCATAAAAACTAATTAGCATAGTATTTTCTTGCTTCTCACTTCAATGCCACTTTTTCTAATCCTATCTAGCACTACGAAACAAAAAAAACAATTTTTAGATCGTCATTTATGCTGAAGTTTCATTTATTTATTGTGAACATGTAATCAGCACTGTGAACATCTGACAAAACATACTCTTGCATCCTTCTCTGAACGTTAGATCATCAGTCATACACATACCCTTTGCTCTTCACTATCTGCAATCGCTCTCTCTTGATTCAGTTTCTCAGTCTGTTGCCCTATTTTAACAATCAGTGCTTCAGTATCTTTGTTCCTCTGCTCAAGTTCCATTTCTTGAGCAGCGAGTTTTGTTTTCAGATCTTCTACCTAGATAATTAAAGCAGAAACATGCACTGTTTAAATTATAAAAGCTGACTGAGGCAACTACTGTATGTTTTTAATTTTATTATATAATAACACAATCCATTATCTTTGTGGTCAGAAAGTTAAAAGCAGTTGGTGTCTGGGGAACTGTAAAGTGTTCCTTTGAGCCTTGGTTGAAGCAGTTTAATTATTTTCAGTCCTCCATGGATACATTCAAAGTTATAAATTTTCTCCACAAGGCCAAATGAGACAAATACACTTGAGGAAAACTGCCAGCGATGAGCTTTAACAGATACTTGATTGAAAATTTACTTTTGGCATGATTACCTAAGTCACTATATTCAAATGATATAATCCATGCATTGGCTCATTCTGTAGTAATTACACTGAATACTCACTTGTGAAGCTGTGGTTTGTAATTTTTGCAGTCCATTTTCTAGACATTCTTTCTTTTGCACTAGTTCTTTCCTTTTCTTATGCAGGAGGTTTTGATACAATTTGATTTGTTCCAGGAAGCTTTTTGGAGTGGTGTAGTTATAGTGTTTCTCATTCTGTTGATACTTCACACTAATTTCATTCACACTGATATGTGCGTATGCAATAAATTGACTTATAGAAGATTTCACTTCCGGCTGCGAGAAAGATGTTTAATACATAAAACTATAACATGCAATAGATTACAGTGAAGTTTTTTTTTGAAAAAGCAATACAGTTTTTACATTGGACTTTCCCCAATGCTTTAAATTAATAGTATTCCCACCCCCCCCCCAATTTCATTGTAAAGAATACTTCTACATCATGTAACTGGGTGGATAAGGTGGACATTATTTTGCCCACGTACTTCAATTTAAAGCAGCCTTAAAATTAATCTCACTTTATCCCATATATTGAAAGCGATTTACAAAACAGGTCAAAATGTTTTAACATTGACCTGTCCACCACTGAGTGTCCAGGAATGAGTTTGCAGTTTGGCAAGTTTATGATCCAAAAGCACATCAAGTTTCTACTTTTCCACAGAAATTCATAATAAACTGATTATTATTGCAAAAGTACAGGACTTCATCAAACATTGAATTTCAGAAAGAAAACCTAAATTAGGGAGATTTAAGTAGCTAACTGCAGCACACAAAGCAAACATGAAAATTACCTTGGCTACCCAACACTTATCTCCTAACAGGGAATTCTTCATTTACTTTAAGGAAAAAGAAATGCAAAAGGTTTTACTTTGCTGCGTTTCTACGAACGCATGCCATTACTTAGAGCGCTATACTTGTGGGATAATAAAGCTTCATTTCAAAAGATTTATTTGAAAAAAAATCCAAACTCTTTGACACATCATGCTGTTATACAAATACTTTCTACCCTATTCCTCCTTTGCATGGAAAATGTATTTTCACAGTTGTCAGTATGATGGACGGGAAAAGAATGATCAGACAGTGGCTGTTTGCTTGTACCTATGCACAATAGCTCAGCAGGAGTCATGGTGTGTTGGTGAGACTAACTGTGTCCCGTTTTTTAACATATTAAGTTTGTCTCCAGGACACACATGGCTTCACTAGGTTGCCTAACCTCATTCATAATAGATGCTAATCTTTTCAGGGCTGACTGATGACAGCACTTCCTGCCCTTCACGGATTTAGAGCTGGGTTTTATCAAAGGACTTGAACTGCCTGCTAATTAGAGTAATTTCCTTCATCATGAATTATTTATTTCCATTGGTAACTGATCAGTGCGTCATTAATGGGATATTCTAAACTCAGTTTTCACACTAATGCACACTGTATCAGAAGTGTTTAAAAAACTCCTTAATACATGCCTCTCGGTCCAATATGTTCTGGAAAAAATGCTCCAGTTTTAGATAAATTAACTGCCACTCTTCTTGACTTATTAAAAAATATGGGGTCAATTTAAGCTTGACAAGCCATAAATTTAAATTACCTTATCTGAATACAAATAAAGTTAACAAACATGGAACTTCACTCAAGAAAAATAGCTTAAGTTCTTTTAGGGGAAAAATATAAAATGCATTACTGCATGAAAGGCTCTGTATGATGCATAATTAACCCAAGAGAACATAAAGAATTAACTTCCACTGCAAACATGAGTTTAACCATTTGATATAAAGACCATGACCAAGAGAAAAAAGATACACTTTGAAAATAAAATCTATAAATTCCAAGTCTGGGAAGTTGCATTTCTAAATCAGATCCTGAGGTTATGAAACATACAATCATGTGCGTGCAAGTGAAAGGCAGAGTTGATACAGAAGTTCAAAACCAAAGATTTGGTTGGTATATTTAGTCATGGTTACAAATTCTCAAATTCCAATTAAATTATTTTATTATTACTTGTGCAATATACATAGCTAACTCAACTGTTAATTCTACAACAGAAAAAAAGTCATCATTATAGATAAAATTTCAATACCCTTAATTTGACAGGATTCCATTTCTAATCAAAAAATGTGCTTCTGGTGAGATTATGGGTTACAAAGATTTAAAGAGTTACATGTTAATCTTTAGTTTGCCTTGTTTTGGCTTTATGGACTTCGGCCATTGAAATAGGCCTCCAGTCTGAGAAACAACCCTGGACCATTACCCTCTGCTTCTTTCCACAGAGGACTAGAGAGTGGCTAAGGTGGCACCATGGTTTAAAAAGGGTAGCAAAAACAACTCAGGAATCTACAGGCCAGTGAGTCAGTGAGTAAATTGCTGGAGGGGATACTGAAGGACAGAATCTATAAACACTTGGAGAGAAGTGGTTTAACTAGGGACAGTCCAAAGATTTGTGCGTGGGAAGTAATGCCTGACAAATTTCTTGGGAGTTCTTTGAGGATGTAACCAAGAGGGCAGATAATAGTAGGCAGTATGTGCTGTCTATATGGCTTTAGCAAGACCTTCAACAAAACCTCTCATGGCAGGCTAGTCTGGGAGTTTAGAGCGCATGAGATCTAGGAGGAAATTGCAGATCTGAATCATAATTGGCTCAGTGGCAGGACACAGAGGGCAAAAGTCAAGGGTTCTTCATCAGACTGGAGGCATCTGTCAAGTATTGTGCCTCAGGGGTTGCTTCTGGGACCTCCGCTGTTGGCAATTTATCCAACAGAACTGGATGTGAAATTACAGGAGAGCTTGATCAACTATGTGGGCTGAGGAATGGAAAATGAATTTTAATCCAGATAAACAAGGTTTTGCATTTTGAGAGATCAAACCACGGTAGGACTTACAGAATGAATGGTAGGGCTCTGGGAGTGTTAAGGAACAGAGGGATTTAGAGGAAGAAGTGCATAATTCACTAAAAGCAGCTTCAAAGGGAGATAAAGTGGTGAAGAACATCTGATATCCTGGCCTTCATCAGACAGAGCACTGAGTATAGAAGTTGGGAAGTTATGTTGCTTTTGTACAAGGTGCTCGTAAGGCTGCACTCGGAGTATCATGTACAGTTTTGGGCACCCTCTTAATTGAGAGATGTCATTAAGTTAGGAGGAAGACAGAAAACATTTACCAGGATGTTGTCTGGTCTTGGGGGACTGAGTTACAAGGAGAAGTTGCATCGACTGGGAATTTATTCCCTGGAATGTAGGAGATTGAGGGGTGACCTGATAGAGATCATGGCTCTAGATCATGACATGGGCAGGGGTGAAAACACATAGTTCTGTTCCCAGGAGGAGAAACAAGAGGACATTCAGATCCAAAAGTGACATGGGAGGGCAATTTCTTCATGCACAGAGTGGTACATATTTGGAATAAGCTGCCCTAAATCAAAGTTGAGGCAAACACATTAGCAAAATTTAAAAGACATCTAGATAAGTACAGAGGGATATAGGCGAACAGTTGGCATCGATCAATTGAGCTAAAGGGATTGTTGCCATGTGATATGATTCTATGAATATATACAGCATTCATAATGAGATGCATGAATCAATGGTCCAAATAGAAATAGATGTTAGATAATATGTTTGCAAAGTGCTCAAGGTAGGAGAAAGTATTCCAGGATACTTTTTTTTGCTAATCTCTTCTAAAAGTAAGCAAAAGAATCCCTTTATAATAAAGAACCAGTTAAAGCCAAAAAAGAAAAGGGGTCATAGTTCAGAAAAGTCAAGTAACCGAACCAGTTTGAGTGAAGCAGAGAAACTGCAAACCATTCGGTGAAGTTGTCTGAAGACCCCCAGGGGATAATTGCAGGCCTCGTATGAATCAGAAAGTCAGAAGCACAGGTAAGGAAGCATTGCAACACATATGAGGGATTCTGAATACAAGTATGGACAGGATAAAACAAATTGAAGTAATACTATGGGGGACGCATTAATGAAATAATTACAAGATCTTGTCCTAGGTCAGTATATTGAGGAATCAATGAGTAAACAGGCAAAGTTAGATCCAGCATAGTACAATGAGGAAGAATCAATTAATAAATTATGTTTTAGTTAAGAAGCCTAGGGAATAGCGATTGTAATATGAAAGGCGCTAATGTAAAGATTAAAAATAATTTAATACAAACCCAGCTATGAAGCATGAGGTGTCAATTGACTGTGGTGAATTATAAACGACGTTAAAGTCTATGAAGCAAATGAGCAATGGCAGTTTAGAGAAGCACAGCAAGTGTGTAGTGCCTTGAGGCATTGACGTGGAAGCGATCTAGTCACAGCAAATAAGAATGGTTAACTCAGAGGAAAAGAGAGTTCTACTGGCCAACAAGATAAGCAAGCGTGCAGATTTCAGACTGTAACAGAAGAACATGAAATAGACAAGGAAAGAAAGGCAGAATACAAGAGTAATTTCCCAAAACCATATAAACAGAATATAAAAGCTTCAACAGAAATGCAAAGAGGATTACAAAAAATTTACAGCAGTTCTCTTACACACTGAGACAAGAGAAATTATACTGATGAATAAGGAAACGGCAGAGAAATTAACAAATATTTTGTAAATGCCTTCATGAAACGAACAGACAATAGGTCTGAAGTGCATGAGAAGCTGAAAGAAATTTATTCTAGTTTTTAAAAAAAGGACTTTAAAATGATAAATATCAAGACCGAGGGCCAGTGATAGAAAGTTTGTGTAGTCGCACACTTTGCATCTAGTGATCACAATGTCATTAGTTTCAAGTAATTATGAAAAAGGATAGGTCTGGTCCCTTGGGTTGAGATTCTAAGTTGGAGAAATTGGAGAAAGGCCAATTTTATTGGTATCAGAAAGGATCTGGCAAGTGTGGACTGGGACAGGTGTTTTGGCAAAGGTGTACTTGGTAAGTGGAAAGCCTTCAAAAGCGAAATTTTGAGAGCACAGAGCTTGAATGTTCCTGTCAAAATTAAAGGCAAGGATGAGAGGTTTAAGGGAACCTTGGTTTTTGTGAAACATTGAGGCCCTGGTTAAGGGAAAGAAGGAGGTGCATCAAAGGCATAGGCAGATAGGAACAAACAAGGTACTTATCGAGTACAAGAAGCGCAAGGGAACACAAGGAGGAAATCAGAAAGACTAAAAGACATGAGGTTGCTCTAGCAGACAAGGAGAAGGAGAATCCCGAGGGTTTCTACAAGTATATTAAAAGCAAAATGGTAGCAAGGGACAGAATTGGTCCTGTGGAAGATCAGAGTGGTAATCTATGAGTGGAGCGAAAAAAGGTGGAGATGTTAATCGGATATTTTGCATCTGTATTTACTCAGGAGATGCCTATAAATGAGAGGCAATTCAAGTGAGGACATCAACCCTATACAGAATACAGAGGAGGTAGTGTTCAGTCTTGAGGCGAATTAGGTAGATAAATCCCCATGGCCTGACAAGGTGTTCCCTCAACCCCTGTGGGAGGCTAGAGCAGAAATTGCAGGCGCCCTAACAGAGATATTTAAAGCATCCTTAGCCATGGATGACATGATGGAGGAATAGAGGGAAGATGACATTGTTCCATTGTTTAAGAAAGGTTCTAAGAATGAGCCAGGAAATTATAGGGTGGTGAGCCTGACACCAATAAGAAAGTTATTGGAAGGTATTCTAAGGAACTGGATATTATATAGTGAGCATTTGGATAGATGTGGAGAGATTAAGGATAATCAGTATGGATTTGTGCATGCCTAACGAATCAGAGTTTTTCGAGGAAGTTACCAGGAAAGTAGATAAAGGCAATGTAATGGATGTTGTCTACCTGGACTTTAGTGAGGCATTTGACAAGGTCCACTTGGGAGGCTAGTTAAGAAGACTCAGTCGCTCAGCATTCAGGATGAGGTAGTAAACTGGATTAGACATTGGTATTGGTGAGAAGCCAGGTTGTAAGTGGGTGCCTCTCTGACTGGAAGCTTGAAACCTATGGTGTGTTGCAGGGATCGGGGCTGGGTCTGAAGTTGCTTGTCATCTATATCAAAGATCTGGATGTCGTGGTGAACTGAATCAGCAAATTTGCAGATGACACCAAGAATGGGAGGGTGTGTAATAGACAGTGAGGAAGACTATCAGAGCTTGCAGTGGGATCTGGATCAGCTAGCAAAATGGACTGAAAAATGGCAGATGGGATTTAATGTAGACAGGTGCAAAGTGTTACTCTTCAGTAGGACCAACCAACTGAGGAGTACTATAGAACAAAAGGATCTGGGAATATGGATTCATAATTCCTTACAAGTGGGGGTCACTGATAAATAGGGTTGTAAAGAAAGCTTTTGGCACATTGACTTTCATAAATAAATATACTGAGTACAGGAGGTGGGGTGTTATGTCGAAGTTGTCTAAGACATTGATGAGGCCTAATCTGGAGTACTGTGCGCAGTTTTGGTCACTATCCTACAGTAAAGATGTAAACAAGGTTGAAAGAGTACTGAGAAAATTTACAGGGATGTTGCTGGGACTTAAGGACCTGAGTTATAGGGGAAGGTTGAATTGATTAGGACTTTCTTCCCTAGAATCCAGAAGATTAAGGGGAGATTTGATAGGCATATGCAAAATTATGAGGGGTAAACGTAAACAGGCAGCTTCCTCTAAGTCTGGGTGACACTACAACTAGAGGTCATGGTCAAGTGTGAAAGGTGAGATGTTTAAAGGGAACGAGAGGGAACTTCTTAACTCAGAGGGTGGTGAGAGTGCCCAATGAGCTGCCAGCACAAGTGGTGCATGCAGGTTTGATTCCAACATTTAAGAGAAACTTGGGTGGGTACATGGCTGAGAGGGGCATGGAGGACTATGGTCTGGGTGCAGGGCAATGGAACCAAATTTATAGTTTGGCATGGACTGTGTGGGCTGAAGGGCTGCTTGTGTTGCAGGGTTCCATGATCCTTGCATCCCAAAATATAGAAAATTCTGATTTAGGGGGACCTTAAATGCATTTGTTGAACTCTTCCCAAATTCCATAGCTTTCAGTACATTTTCACAGATTGGAGGGAAGGAAATTTAAACCCCTTATTTATCAAAAGGAAAAAGAGTTAACAGTGAGCCTGGCATCAACAGCAGGGAAAATCTATTATCAGCGAATTGGTAGCAGGACAGTGTGGGTCTATGAAGGGGAAAGCAGATTTGACAGATCTCGGGTCCTTTAGTTACAATAATCAGAATAAATTAGTGAAACCAGTAGATGTGATATATTTGTACTTCCGGAAGGTCTTCAGTGAGGTGACGTACAGCAGGTTATTCAGCAAGATTACAGTTGGTATCTAATATACCAGAGTATATTAAATATTGGGTGATGGGCAGAAACACTATGGTAATGAGCATCACGTTCCACTAGGAGGCTGCTGCAGGGATGAGTGGCTGCTATCAGTCTACAGTGCCTATATTTGGGTGCATCATATATTCAGGCTTCATTGCTTCTGGCCTTTGTTGAGAGGTGGCTTCTCAGATATGGGAAGTGGTTTTGCAGTGAACTTTTATTGCCAGAGACTGACGCTGTCCAATAAATGGTTAATAGCAAAGCACTTCTCCTCTGTAGGTGTTGGATACAAGGCCTGTCCTCTTCTGCACAGCGACTGGGCAAAGGCAGATAAGATGCCATCTGATTGAGGAAAGGTTCTCAAACCGAGTACAAAACTCAGAAGTTTATCAGGAAGTTTAAAGTGTATTGTGTCCTTCTGAATATTTCCAAAGGCGGCACTGGACAATGATCACCAAACCCACCCTCAAGATCTTCCAAATCCAGCGGAGAGAGAATGTCCTTACCTTGGTCACCAACACTCCCATCACACTCAGTCAACTTTGCTGCCCAGACTCTGACACCATATACTCTAAAAACAGAATCTATAGAACATAAAATAGTACAGCACATTACAGGCCCTTCGGCCCACAATGTTGTGCCAACTCTCAAACCCTGCCTCCCATATAACTCCTCACCTTAAATTCCTCCATATACCTGTCTAGTAGTCTCTTAAATTTCACTAGTGTATCTGCCTCCACCACTGACTCAGGCAGTGCATTCCACGCACCAACCACTCCGAGTGAAAAACCTTCCTCTAATATCCCCCCTTGAACTTCCCTCCCCTTAACTTAAAGCCATGTCCTCTTGTACTGAGCAGTGGTGCCCTGGGGAAGAGGCGCTGGCTGTCCACTCTGTCTATTCCTCTTAATATCTTGTACACCTCTATCATGTCTCCTCTCATCCTCCTCATCTCCAGAGAGTAAAGCCCTAGCTCCCTTAATCTCTGATCATAATGCATACTCTCTAAACCAGGCAGCATCCTGGTAAATCTCCTCTGAACCCTTTCCAATGCTTCCACATCCTTCCTATAGTGAGGTGACCAGAACTGGACACAGTTCTCCAAGTGTGGCCTAACCAGAGTTTTACAGAGCTGCATCATTACATCGCGACTCTTAAACTCTATCCCTCAACTTATGAAAGCTAACACCCCATAAGCTTTCTTAACTACCCTATCTACCTGTGAGGAAACTCAGGGATCTGTGGACATGTACCCCCAGATCCCTCTGCTCCTCCACACTACCAAGTATCCTGACATTTACTTTGTACTCTATTTAATCTATTTAAAGAATCTACTTAAAGCTCTTTCACTGGAAAAGACCACAGACCTGCCCCAGGTTATGGATGCCTGACTTATGGTCATCCTGTATGCAAGAATGAGCTTTTGGTAGACGAATGGGATGGATGGGGGGGTGGGGGTTGCTGCTACATCTTCTACATGCTAAAGGCAGTTGCAACATGCTCCTCACCACGCTGTCTCCTATTCCAGCCCCACCCCTGAGCTGCAAGAATCAAGGACTGGGTTCAACTGGGCAGAGCTGGAAGTGCCTGGGAGACTCATTCACTCACTGAATAAGACCAGAAGACATAGGAGAAAAATTAGGCCATTCAGCCCATCAAGTCTGCTCTGCCATTCAATCATGGCTAATCGCAGATGCCACTCAACCCCATACACCTGCCTTCTCGCCATATCCTTTGATGCCCTGAACAATCAGGAAACGATCAACTTTCGCCTTAAAGTATACACACAGACTTGGCCTGCACTGCAATCTGTGGCAGAGCATTTCAGAGACTTACTACTCTCTGGCTAAAAAAATTCCTCCTTACCTCATTCTAAAGGGTCACACCTCAATATTGAGGCTGTGCCCTCTAGTTCTGGATACCCCCACCATAGAAAACATCATCTCTGTATCCACCTTATCTAGTCCTTTCAACATTTGCTGGTTTTCAGTGAGATCCCCACACGTTCTTCTAAATTCCAGGGAGTACAGGGCCAAATGGTCCTCATATGTTAACCCCTTCATTGCTGGAGTCATCTTCATGAACCTCCTCTGGACTCTCTCCAATGACAACACACCCTTTCTGAGATATGGGACCCAAAACTATTGACAATACTCTAAGTGTGGCCTGACTAGTTCCCTGTGTTTATATTCTATTCCCCTTGAAATGAATGCCTTCTTTACCACAGACTCAACCTGTAAATCAACCTTCTGGGAGTCTTACAGAGGATTCCTAAGTCCCTCTGCACCTCTAAAGTTTGAACCTTCTCCCCTTTTAGATAATAGTCTGCACTATTGTTCCTTTTAGCGAAATGCATTACCATACATCAACACTGTATTCCATCTGCCACTTTTTTGCCTATTCTTCCAATTTCTCTAAGTCTTGCTGCAATCACATTGCTTCCTCAGCACTACCTACTCCTCCATCTATCTTCGTATCATCCGCAAACTTTGTCACAATCTGTGAGGCTGGTTGGCAGCCTACACCTGCTTGCTCTCCCATCACATCTGTTTCTGTGATCCTCTCCTACACACTGCTTTTGTTCATTTGGAACTTGCAGTTACAAGTTGTTCTCAGTTGTAATGTGGGGGAAAAAAGACGTTTTTACATCTCCTTGAAAGAACTACAACATCCAACCGAGACCTCAAGGCAGAGAAGAAATATTCACAGTGGTACTGAGGCTCGTGAGTCCATTCATCAGGAAGGAAGCTCAGTGCCGACTGTGGAAGGTATTCGTCACCTCCTGTCTCCTCTGTGAGAGAGTCTTTAGGTCCCATATTGACCTCGTCAGCTAACCTGGAGTTCGGAATGGAAGTACGTAACTCTTCAAACTATGGGAATCCCTACAGCAGAAGGCCTAAGGATGGTGAAGATACCAAGCACAGGGGCACATGGGTTGTGAGGGGGATGCAGAGAGGATTCTGGGGGTATGAATGAAAGAGTGAGGGTGGGATAAGTGGAATATAAACTGTAAAGAAAGGAGGTGATCTGCTTAGAAAGGAACAAAGACCAGCACACTATGTCTTAAAATGGTATGACTGCAAGGTACAGGTGCTCAGAGGGACTGAGCCCCTTGCATAGACTTCACTAAAAGTTACCACATATATATCGACAGCAAGCAATTGTAAAGGCAGAGTATGTCCATTTTTATTGCAAGTGAATTTGAGTACATAAGATGTCTTACTCAAATTGATATGACCACACAGATTCTAACAGGGCTTCTGAGCACATAAACAGAAAACAATCGACCAAAATGCAGAGATCAGAGTAAGACCAAAATAAATTAATTTAAATTAATAAATTAATTTTTAAAAATCCCATTACAAGCAACAATTGAGCTGGCACTGGAGTCATAGAAAAGAATATATATTGAAGAAATATACCTCAATAAAAATAATACAGTCATTCAGTACTTAAATTTTCTCTTCCTTCTCCACATTGTAAAAATCACAAACTTATTTGATTGTTACATATTTTGGCAAATGTTTTGATTAATATTGTACAAACTCAAACTGATGCTTGAATTGAAAGACTGGCAATCGCATAAGGTCCATATATTGCAACAATGCAAAGTCTTAACTCAATTAGAATTAAATAATCTTACAAGCAGCATTAAATTTACCTGCAATCCATCAATCTTTTCAATGAAACTATAGCTGACAGATTCCAGAACAGCTTGGGACCACGGATGAAACCAATCAATGGCTGTACAGTTCACTACAGCTGGGAACTTCTTCGCTCTTGTCCGAAGAGAAAACCCCACTGGGGAAAAGCATAGTACAACCTGAAAAATGAATGCTGTCATACTTATTGCAGGCAGGGGAAGTTATCAAGTTTATGAAACTGTTGTCAGATATCAATGATCATCTGTTTAATTTCTGGAAGACTTTTATATACATTTTATTTATGGCACGTGAATAAGTTCATCCCTAGTTGAGCTCAAACTAAGCAGGTAAGTCTAGAATCACATATAGGCAGATCAGTTAAAGAGAACAGTACTAAAGAACAGCAGTGATCCAAGAGTTTCCTGTTTACCATTGCTGAAATTATATATACATCTTTTTAATTCCAGATTGACTTAATGGCTTCAAGTTTTCCAGCTGTCACAACAAGATTCAAACACCTGCCTTTGGATCAATGGCCCCGAACTCTAGCTGCTAGCCCAGTAATTTAATCATCATGCTATCTTTTTTATAGTGAAGACATTTGAAGGGTACATGAAATGCAGAGAGGCCAACATCAATGGTTGGAGTCGAATGTTAGGGATGTGGTTTCGGGGTTTTTGGAGACATAATAAAATAGGCTGTAGTCAGCATGGTTTCCTCAAAGGAACATCTTGCCTGATAAATTTGTTAAAGTCAAAGTAAAATTTATTATCGGAGTATGTAACTATCACCACATGCAATCCTGAGATTCTTCTTCTGCGGGCAAACTGAGCAAATCTATAGAACGGTAACTGTAAACAGGATCATTGGACAACAATCTGTGCAAATGCAGATATAAATATTCAGCAATAAATAATGAGCATGAAGTAACAAGATGAAACAGTCCTTATGTGAGTGCAGTTATCCCTTTTGTTCATGGGCCTGATGGTTGAGGGGTATTACTGTTCTTGAACCTGATGGTGTGAGTCCTCAGGCACTTGCACCTGATGACAGCAGCAAGAAAACAACATGGTCTGGGTGGTGGGGATCTCTGATGATGGATGCTGCTTTCTTACAGCAACTTCTCATGTAGATGTGCTCAATGGTTGGGAGGGTTTCGTTGAAGGAATAACAAGCAGAATAGACAAATGAGAATTGGCTGATGTTGCGTAAATGGATTTTCAGAAGGCCTTTGACAAGGTGCCACACGTGAGACTGCTTAACAGGCTACGAGCCCATGGTATTACAAGAAAGACTTTAGCACGGATAAAGCAGTGGTTAATTGGCAGAATGCGAAGAGTGGGAATAAAGGGAGCCTTTTCTGGTTGGCTGCCGGTGACTAGTGGTGTTCCACTGGGGTCTGTGTTAGGGCCGATTCTTTTTATGTTATATGTCAATGACTTGAATGATGAAATTGATGGCTTTGTTGCAAAGTTTGCAGACGATATGAAGATAGGTGGAGGGGCAGGTGATTTTGAGGAAGTAGAGAGGCTATAGAAGGTCTTAGACAGATGAGGAGAAAGGGCAACAAAGTGGCAGATGGAATACATTGCCAGGAAGTGTACGGTCATGCACCTTGGTAAAAGAAACAAAAGGGTTGACTATTTTCTAAATGGAGAGAACATATGAAAATCTGAGGTGCAAAGAGACTTGGGAGTCCTTGTGCAGGATTCCCTGAAGGTTAATTTGCAGGTTGAGTCTGTGGTGAGGAAGGCAAATGTGATGTTAGCATTCATTTCAAGAGGAATCAAATATAAAAGCAAGGATGTAATGTTGAGACTTTATAAAACACCAATAAGGCCTCACTTGGAGTATTGTGAGCAGTCTGGGCCCCTCATCTTGGAAAGGATGTGCTGAAAACGAAGAGGATTCAAAGGCGGTCCACGAAAATGATTCCAGGATTGAATGGCTTGTCATATGAATGGCGTTTGATGTCTCTGGGCCTGTATTCACTGGATTTCAGAAGAATGAGGGGTGACCTCATTGAAACCTACCAAATGGTGAAAGAGTGGATTTAGAGAGGATATTTCCTATGTTGGGAGAGTCTAAGACCAGAGGATTCAGCCTCAGAATAGAGGGGCATCCTTTTAGAACAACATTGAGGAGGAATTCCTTTAGCCAGAGAGTGGTGAGTCTGTGGAATTATTTAGAACAGGCAGCAGTGGAGGCCAAGTCTTTATGCATATATTAAGCAGAGGTTGATAGATTCTTGATTGGTCAGGGCATGAAGGGGTATCTTCAATGTTACCCTGCAAAAATATTTCACTGTTATAAAGTATGCAACCAGAATGCCAACCAAAATCTTACTGAAATGTTAGAAATAAAAGATTGAAAGTTCCTTTATGACTAAAATAGGAAAATTCTCATTTTATCCTGTAATTAAAATTTAGCGGTGGAACATGCAAATAGAAAAGAGTACAGGATCTTTGATTAAATAGTTTTTAAAAAGCTTTGTTAAAAAAGCAATTGAGCCACAGTTATTTTAGTGATGTATATTGATCTGTAAAATTTTGACCAATAATACCACTTCTTTCAGGCTTATTTACATACTTAAGATGAATATTGAACAGAAGAATGCAGGATGTACTTAAAATTAAATGATAGGCACAATGCATTTGACCTTTAATTGTTGTCTAATCCTGGCAATAAAGAATTGCCAGCAGTTCTCTCTGGTATCTAGCAATCCTAGGCCACGTAATTCCATCCTTATGGTTGAAATAATATTGTCCACTTCTTCTTCACTGAACAAATCTGGAATATCCCCTGAAACACAGTTGTATACATCTACATTAATAGCTTCCACAACATTCACTTGCATAAATATCAAAGCTACTAAAAGTTAAGTGTGTGTCAACACTGTAACACCGCCAAAGAAAGATGCAGATTTTGTAAAGTATTTTGCCATGGAAAAGTCACCAAATTTAGGATTTCCTTATAGGTGGAATGATGCTTATATTTGGAATCATGGGAGGAACACTTCTATCTATTTGATTAGAGAGGAATGGTTGTTGGAGAAAATGAATAGGACACTTATGATTTCTTTTTGAGTTGCTTAATCGTTCACAACTTCTTAAAGTATTAGATGATTTCATATGTTTTAGTTTTCTTACATTAGAAAATTATTTATATTTTTGGAATGTTTTCACATTATTTAAAAGAGCTAGAGAGTTGCTTGACCAAATATTTTGCTGTGAGTTACTATCATGGATTTTTGTGTCACTCAACAGGAAGTTAGAGCTTCAGATTAATATCTCATTCTAAATATGGCACACCTGTTTAACACTCCAGCTAATTTTTAAGCAATGGTCTCTGGAGTGGAGATTGAGCCCAAAATATTCTGACTCAAAGGTAGAAAGAAACTGCCTAATCATTTCTCTCAGTAGATAATGTTGATGTTCTTGCTGATTAATAATTTCTTGACTCTCCCTTCCATAACCATCTTTTCTTTTAAAATTGTTCCAAAACGGAAACAATAACAGTTCAGCCCTGTTCTGGATTCACTGTTCTGATAATGGTGCCTTGACTTCATCCATTTCAACTGCTCATTCCTTTCCTTGCTGTAAATTTTATATGTAAGGGTTTAATATGTTGCGGTTCAGCAATGTAGAGAATAATTATCTGCACATAAGTAACTTTAGTTTTGAAATTTAAGTATATCAACTAATTATATATTTTATATGTTTTCTGCTGAATTCACTTCACATACAGAGTTGGGCCTTTACCTTAATAACTCTGGACCTATTACATATAGATAATTTACAGCAGAACAAATTATGTTATATTTTATCTTGGCATTAATAGAGGAGACAAATTCTCAAACATCGTAGCTCAAAGGCATCTTTACATTCAAGTTGTCTCACCACCACTGGCAAGATTAGCCTGCACTTTGCCCTATTATCGCAACACAGATGGAATCCTGTCACACCGTGAAATGTCACTGTGCCTCTGCCCCACCCATACAGCTAATAGGTTGAGTACTGATCAATACTTTTTAAGTATTTAACTAGTTTCTCAGCTTGTTCTTATAAATTTGCAAGTTCTAATTGCCCTTCTAAAAATTCTTTAGAAACCAGTTTGACCTTACACTGGAATTCTATGTTATGCAGTGGTAAATTCATGTGGTTATGAATGAATCATTCATCAGATTTCACATGATCTACGTCCTATAGGTTGGTTGAGAGCTTGGAATTGGATTAATACAGCTTCTTAAAAATCACTGTAAAGTGAAGCAAAAATAGTGATTAACAAAGAGGCATAACTATAACAGCACTGTTTTGAAGCAGAAATGGTGCAAGAACCAAGTAACAAGTGCTGTAAGGAAGATGAAACAGTTGCCCCCAATATGAAGACATTATCAGGTATACTTAAAATTGTTGATGTATCCTTGAAACCAAAGGACCGCCTATGGAGACGAGGAAGGAGGTCCAGTATTGTTTAAATATTATAGAATGTGCTTAAAATATACTCTTGAAATAGATTTCAAGGTTCAATGTATTGAAGACAACTGTAACTTTCTTTCATCTCAATGAATGTCTCTGCACTGTGATAAATGTCTCTGCACTCAGCTTCACATCAACTGCAAACTAACACCCAGAGACGACAAAGCATATGAGGCAACAACAAAGAAAACTCTTTTACATAGGTAAAGACCTCAGTGATTCAGTTCATATATAGAGTAGTTAATGTAAACATAGGCATGGTTTTTATTTATAGGAAAGCAGTACTTGCAATTATGTAGACTCAAAATTCGATAGAGAAAATAAACTTGCAAAATGAACTCTCTAAAGGTTTAGAATAAGGTTTACACATTAGCCGTGCTAAATATTGTAAAGGTCTTTCCTAAATGCATTCAGCATTTATTGATTGCAGCAAATTATGTTTGGCTTGCATATTTTACAAAAGGTGAGGTAATGGATGTTGTATAACTAATCTTTATGGCTGACCCTTCACCTCCACTGATGAGGCCTATTCAGTAATTCAATGACCTCTGCTCGTTTTAAATATCATATGTCTGAAATGTTCCAAGAATGAATATTCCTGTCAAACTCTTTGTGCAGAAATTTGTGGTGCTATTACCAGAAAGTATCAAACTGAATTACTTACATTTGAATTAAAATGATTTATTACCTGAAGCCAACATGTCATTAATTAGAACTAGGAATCGTTCATCTGGTATTTGAGCATCTGTATGAAGGAATACTGTGCCAATATTCTTCACTCCAACTTTAATATACAAAGCCGCTATATCAGCCTGAATGATCATCAAGATGAAAAAAAATCGTAAGTAGCTGGAAGTGAAAAAAGTCATTGTCCTGTTTAATAATTAGCAACCTTACCCTGAGGTCAGGAATTCCATAGTTTTTGCGTAAGGTTATCTGAAACACCTCTAGTGCGCTGAGAAATGCTGCCAAACGACACAGGCTTTGTTTGCCACTCCCTCCGACACCGACCAAAAGAGCATTGCCTCGTGGAGCCTCCAAAATACGACTTATACGACAGCTGCATCAATTAAATAATTGGCTTCTTAATGTCATGCAAGTACTTCTAAAGTACTGAAATATAAAGTGTTCTACAGCAAATTCACAGCAAAAAAAAATCTGGAAAAATGTATTTCATTAAATACCATAGTAAATTCATCTCACTGCTGAGAAGAGTGTTTTTTAAAATGCTACGCCTGTATAGTATGCATTGATAATTAGGGGAAAGATTGTTTCCACTTTTGGAGACAATTGCCATTTTCTAAAAAAAAGGTGGTGGATGAACCATTTACTTGAACACATTTATTCTGTGCGATGAAGATACTCCAACAGTGAGTTTAAGAATGAAATTCATATGTTTGTTTTAATACTGAAGCCTATGCAATACACTTCCAGTCTAGATGATGAATAACTTGGAGATGAGTGTGCAGGCAATTTTATTCCTATGCACCTGCTGCCCTTAAAAATTTTAAGCATTAAGATTGTATATTTGGAAGGTCTTAAAGAAACAGCTCTGGTGCCAAAAATGCCAAAAAAGTATGCCGATTTATTTTTGTTGAACATGAAAGTCAAAAGGAGATAAATATCAAAGGTTCAAATATTCATTTTATTATCAAAGTATACAACTCTGAAATTCTTCTTCTCCAGATAGCCATGAAATTAAGAAAAGGAAGGCATCATGATCTTCAACCCCCAAATTCCTCCTCCCTGAATGAAAATGGAACAGTACCATAAACCCCCAACCTTCTCTCCCCCCGCCCCACAAAATACTGAATATATGCCCTGAAAATAATATTTATTACATTTAACTTAATGAATCTAGGGATGATTGGTGTAAGTAACATGTTACCTATCCCTACAAACCCATTACGAACCATAGTTTGAAAGATTTTTTTGGCACAGATACACAGAGTCTAATACATTTCAAACATGTTGGAGAAGTGTAATCAATTGATCAATCAGGATTTTAAAGATGTCTGACAATAATGGCCTCACTTTAATATGATTTAATACAAGGAGAGAGAATATGAATTTAAAAATTTAAGTTATCGTGATGTGAATGTTGTAAACTCCAGTTTCTGGTCCATTGTTGTAAAAATCATTATATCCATGATTTTGAATTGGCAGTTGCTGGGAAATATTAATATACAGATCCTTCCTTACACAAGTTGCAGAAAGTAAACATAAGTTTATGTCTTTCCTTAAAGTAAGAGGAGCTGAGAAAGCCTGCGTTCCCTTGAATGAAGCAGGAAGCATTGGGGAACACCCAACAGGTCAGACACCATATGGGGAGAGATAAATAACTAATGTTTCAAGTCATCAGCTTCATCAGCTGCTGTCCATCTCACAAAGTACCCCAAGCATTTCTCTATTTATTTCAGATTTCTAGCATTTGCTTTTCAATGTGTTCCCTGGAGTTTAGATGGTGATTTAATTGACTGTTAAACAATTCTCCAGAGCTCTTCAAGCTAGTTGAGAGAAGAATGGCCTCCTCTGGCTGGCTGTGGAGTAATTAGAGTCAAAATCTCAAAATAAGGAGTATAACATTTGTAACCAGGTGACTGATGAATATCTTTTTTTTATTGTTAAAGTGCACTTATGTATTCACCTAAAATAGCTGCCTGTGCATTTAAGAGAAAATGGTGATGTCATTTTTCTTGGGTGGAGCAGGGTGGTGCCATGTTCGGGAAAGAACGATGTTCAAATGTTGATGAGGAAAGGTGAATAATGTTTGATAATATCCATATAAATTTGTCTATGCTTGTTTGTAAATCTCGAGCATCAGTAATTTGACGTGTTTTACATGCGGATGCCATAGATTTTCGTGAGTAAATTGATCACCATTGGATAGCCTGATTGTGAAGTTCTTTAATTGGCCTACTAGGTTAGTCTTTTTTAGTCATTCAACTACAAGGCAATATATTGTAAAGGTTTATTTGTCTTTTGTTACTGTTTCATGACTGAATGTGAATTTAACAAGAGTAATGTGAATGTGTTAATCTCTGTTCACGTAGTGTGAGTGAGGAGAACTCATTTCAATGACTAGCCTGTATGTGCTTGGAAGTTAAGCATGTGTGTGCCAGATGTGAGTATATCTCTTAGTTAAGATGGGATGTATACATATCTTCGATGTTGTGTATAAGGTACAGGGTTGGTGGGATTCTAACATTATTTGTATTTTTATTTAGAATTGCCACTACTCTATGGGTTTAGTATATTTTGTTTTAGTTATTTTCAAACTGCATATGTAACAAGGGCGCAAGTTGGCACATGGCCAGGTGGTTAAGGCGTTGGCCTAGTTCAAGCCTCAGCTAAGGCAGCATGTTGTGTCCTTGAGCAAGGCACTTAACCACGCATTGACACCGGTGCCAAGCTGTATCGGCCCTTGCCCTTCCCTTGGACAACATCAGTGGCATGGAGAGGGGAGACCTGCAGCTTGGGCAACTGCCAGGCTTCCATGAAACCTTGTGCAGGCCTGTGCCCTGGAAACTTTCCAAGGCGCAAGTCCATGGTCTCTCGAGACTAACGGATGCCTACATGTAACAAGGGTGCGGTCTGGTTTAACTGAGATTGTAGTTGCTGGAACTTAAAAAAAAATATTTTGATATCCTCTTTCTGCAATAAAACATCTAAATCAGATAAAGGAATTTAAGACACGAAAAAGTATTTGTTGCCCTGCATGTGTATTTTTCCCCAGTCTACAAAACATTGAAATCAGCTGTGTACAAATCTCTTCGCATAAAACATTGTGAATTTCTGGCGTTCTCTGCCCAAGAGGCTCCGGACCCATGAAATGAAAATATTCAAAACAGTGACCAAAATATTCTATATGGGATGATGCAGGAAATGAGTTACGTAAGAATGAGAAAGCATTAAAAAAACAAGCAGAAGTCAGCCATATAGAAAAATTAAATGAGAATAACACCATTTCCCTGCACTGGTCTCATATCATTTGATTCCCTGTAACAGTCGTGATCTCTCAGAATGGCAGATTTTGCTCAAGAGCTGAATGTCCCCACCCACACGTGTATTTTTATCTTGGATTTTAAATGATGGCAGATATTTACGACTGAACATCCAAATAAATACATATTCACTGTTGCTGCCCTCAAGTAGTTAAGGCCTCGAAACTGGATGGATGAACGGATCATCCTGGTAGAATATATACAATATGCTGAATGAGTTCTGCTGAGGAGCAAAGTAAAACAGAAGTTGATGTCTGCATTGGTTCAGTACCAATGAGCAATGTGACCAGTGGATGTTCTGAATGAAACCTGAGGCAGGACAGAACGTAGATACACTATTACTAGGATACTGACCACAAGCCTGGGTTGCATCTGAGGAGGAAACAACTAATGGCTGGCAATGACATGTCATTTTCTATGTCAACAAGGGGGCCTAAAGATAGTTTTTGATGAAATCACAAGCTGTGGTAGGATGTAGCTCAATTTAGCATAAACCAATTAGCTACAAAACTCAAAACAGCTGGCTACTTGGTAGTTAATATAACATTCAACATATAATAGTAATACAACATTCAAAGAGATTAATTAATGTTTTATGATACCCAAACTCGGCATGCATCTGTTGCTGTTTAGATAAGAGAAATTAAGCACCTGAAATAGGCCTCACTGGACAAATTCTCCACTCATAAACAGGTGCAAGTTATCCAGAATTCGAATCAGATTCAATTTCACACATTCAGTATTACTGTTAAACATTCTCCCAATGGAAATATACTTCTCACAGCAACATAATATAAATTTCCATTATAGTATTTTAAGCAATATGCAAACTGATGGATTAATGTTATTTTTAAAATCTGGCTTGAGAATATAATCTATTAAACCAGTCCGTATCTGAACACATTTTCTCTTTAAATGAAACTCTGAATTTCAATTATTCCGTTTTACTTCATCGGACCAAAACAAACCACAGTTTTTAGTTTTGTTTTTTACATTTCTACAACCCAACAGGTGGAAAATGTTGTTCAGAGAATGTCAGTATGGCTTACGTTTCTAATATTCAGTTGTGAATTTTTTGAAATGAGAGCTGATCAGAAAATAACACCATGGTTTAGTTGAAATTAAAACTTAGGTTCCATATTGGATTAAAAACTGTCCTATACGGGAAGAACAGGGCAACTTACAATAAGAACCCAGGGAAAATATTTTTTTTAACTTTGTAATATAAATGCAAGGGTAGACATTTACCATATTGCACATTAGTAATTTTAATCTGTCGTTTCAATGCATAAAAAATGCCATTGCTAGATGACCTCAAAATATCATTGATTGCAAAGTCTAAAATTCCCTCATGAGAAAACAGCAGGCCACTATGAAGGAATTACTTAGTCACTGCTTAAGGAGGACCCTTTTGGAAAGGATATTTGCATCTGTTTTTGTGTCTTGTTGTTTTTCAACCCAATCTCCCATTATAATCATCTTGATAGAAGTGAGTCATTTTAAATAGCAACAAGTCACTTGAACATTCTGACGCCTCAGGTTCTTTGGAAATTAGAGAGGACCGAGGCATACTATGCAGAAGTCTGGTTACGTGTGCCACAGTGTTTAGAATATTTAAGGAAATTGAAGCAGATCAGACTTGTGCAATTGCAAATATTGCATTTCAACAGCTGTCATGGGACATAATATATTTTTATATAGGGTCACTTAAAATATTTTTATCAATCTACTTTTATCAGTATTGCACTAAAAATAAGAAGCGTCATGTTATATAATACGTACATATGCTGCATAGCCTCAGTGAATAGAACAAGATTCATCACTGCATGTACTTCATTGTAATGTTCAAGTGCACCTGTAAGAATTCTATGTAGCTTCTTCAAATCAGTTACAGGTGAATATCGAGGCTCTCCAACACCTTGGGCAAAGTGGCAGTAAATCAATGGTTTTTGGGTGAAAATATGCTCATCAGTGACCTAAAACCAAAATAACAGTGAATTTGTCACAATAACATTTTAAACAGTAGCTTCATAGTCTGATGTGGAGTTCTTGAGACAAATTGGATTGATTATCAAAATGTTTAAGTGGATAAAAGGATTTATTACTTCAAAATTAGTTGTTTCAGTTAGTCATTTACTATTTTCAAGTCAGGAACACAAAGTTCTATTTGGAAGTTGATAGTGGTTGTGGCTGCCTCTGGGCTTGAGACAGGTAATGAAACAAAGAGCACGTGGTGCCCTCTCATGAGACAATACCTCAAAGTATCTCTTTGCAGTATCAAAAAGGACTTTGTAAAATAGTTCAATATCTTTTTCTTCCATTAGTTTGTCAGCATATACTCTGGACGATTCATGAAGCCATAAAGAAATTAAATCCGTAGGCAGCCGTACACAATATGGAGTAACAAAAAGAATTCCCTGGAAACAGGAACATTTGGCAAACATCAGAATCAGCCCATCAGTTATTTATCTCAAAAGCTGTACATTTATTCGGTTTATGGTGCTACTCAAGTCACATTGTATTTGCTTCACACAAAGAATTTTTCATCATTAAATGTTCATATCTTCAGCTACAGTAGAACTATTCATGAATTTGATTGAACACTTTAGGGCACTTTATCTACGTGCTGTTAATATATCAGGGATGAGATGCAGTCTAATTTGAGTGATGACTCTGTGTAATGGCTATCCAAAGTTGAACCAGACTATTTCCAAATATTATGTCCCTGTTTGACTTGGTAATGAAGATCTGACCCCACTAAAAATCCAGCATCAGGATCACTGAATACCTTAATAAAATCACTCAATACTACACACATTTCATTTGTTGTTGAAACCCTTATTTTGTGCTTTGGACATCTCCTGACTACCTTCCTCAACCTCTCTCCATCACCTTGAACTTACCTAAAACTCCACTGTTGTACTTCAAATACGGTCAAAAAATTAATTTACCATCAGACATAAATTAATCCTAATCTTGCAATGACTTAATTTAAATACTAACCTTGTGTTCCTCTTTCCATGATCTTAACCCGTCTCTATCAAAGCCATCCCCATAAAGCCCAAGAGATCTCCTACTCTGGTTGCTTGCATTCCAAGGCCACAGGCTTTGGAGTTACCTTCCCAACTTTCTCCACATCTCTTCTCCGTTATGTATGAGAAAGTACAAACACCTAGGTTTGGCTGTGGTACTTATACCCATATCTCTGCTCACCCTCCCCCTGCAATGTTGTTGTTTTATCTTATTCTGGCTCAATGCAGAGTGTAATGATTTGATCTGAACTATAAACAGTGTACAAGACAGGCTTTTCAGTTTATCTTTGTATATTTAACAATAATAAACCAATTCCAATACCCATGATGCTACACCCTCCTGCTTCAAAAAGTACTTCACAAGCAATAATTCATATCAGGAAGTCAGCAGCCACAATAGTTGTCATTTTAATAACAATTCCCCCCTCAATTTAAAGACAAAATAAAATGAATTATTGAAGAGAAATCAGGGACAGAAAATGAAAGAACGTATAAGAAACTGGAACAGGGTATACCCAGCATGGCTGAAAAGTTGCACCAGCTAGAAATTTCCAGTACATTTCCCACTGCCTTTCTGTGACTGAAGTACACACAACAGGGAGAGGGATGTTCACTTGTTGAGGAGGCAGAAATGCATAGCAAAAGACTGGATTGCAAGCTCTCTCCAGCTCTTCCACATGCAACATCTAATCAATCATACTACTTACGCTTTGCACTCCTGTGCCCACACCTTCCAAACCAAAGAAACTGTTAAAGCCACTCCACACCTCATTTATTTGTTAGTTTGGGTATGTATTTACAGAGCATTTTTAATGGTTCAGTATCATAAAGAAAACCACCACATTTTGGAAAATCACCTTTTACATTGAATTTTAACAAGTTGTGGTCGTAGGCTGGAAAGTTATGCTTTGGAAACAAATGGTAATCTGGTGGCAAAAATATCCAAAGATGAAAGGGTCCTCCTGCCCCAAGCACCAACATCCCCCACCACCACCATCAACTTTCCATTCAAACCCAAATGCACGTTGCTAAACAGTGATTCACACGTGCGTCCAATCAAACATTGTCTAAGGAGAATTTTTTCCAAAATATATTTTGCATGTAAAAATGAAATATCTTGATATATTTAAGCACAGCAATTACAGTCAGATTAATTCAGCTAAAATTGCATATCATCAAACGTTTGAATGAGCACTCAATCCACCATCTGTAAATAACCTAAATTTAATTCTGTAAGTTTCCTTAAAACACACGCAGCCAGAATCATTTGTGACTTAAGCAGATGCACACATGATGTCAATCTTTAAGGTTATACTCAAAAGTTCCTAAAACATGTCATCTCGCACTCTACCACTTGAAAAAGTTTAATTTTTAGATGCTGTTCAAATTAATGAACATCTTTCTTTAAATAAGGAAACCAACACTGTATTCACTAGTCCAGCAGTGGTCTCACCAATACCTTTTATATTCAGGGTCATAGAAATACAGCACCAATACAGACTATTCACCTGTACAAGTTCATGCCAATCATGTCATCCACCTAATTTCCTGCATTCAGCCTCCCCCCCCCCCCCCCCATCTACCTATCCAAGAGCTTCTTAGCTGAAACAATTGTACCAATTACCACCAGCACATAACCTATTCTACCAGAGGTCCCTAAACCACTGCTACACTACGATAAGGAATGCCTATCATCTCTTTCCTGGACCATATTTTGGCAAGTCAGATCATTTGGCCGTGCTCCTACTATCTGTGTACAGACAGAGCCTAAAGAGCAAGGCTCCTGAGATCAAGGCAACTAAGAGGCGGTCGCTGAGGTAGAAGAACAGGAGTGGGGATGCTAAGCAGCTTACTACACCTTGCCCAAGGGTGACCAGCAGGCTAGTGGAGGGAAGGTTTTAAATCTAGTCAGTGCCAACTTGGGCACTAGCCTACAAAGTACCCAGGACATCTTTAGGGAGCAGTGTCTCAGAAAGGTAGCATCCATTATTAAAGACCTCCAGCACCCAGGGCATGCCCTTTTCTCACTGTTACCGTCAGGTAGGAGATACAGAAACCTGAAGACACACACTCAGTGATTCAGGAACAACTTCTTCCTCTCTGCCATCTGATTCCTAAATGGACTTTGAAGCTTTGGACACTACCTCACTTTTAAAAAAATATACAGTATTTCTGTTTTTGCGCATTTTTAAATAAACTATTCAATACACGTAAATGATTTACTTTATTTATTATTATTACTATTTTTTCTCTCTCTGATAGATTATGTATTGCATTGAACTGCTGCTGCTAAGTTAACAAATTTCACATCACATGCCGTGATAATAAAGCTGACTCTGATTCAGATTCTGACATCTCCTTTAGTAGAGACGTGTCTCCATCCCACCACCCTAACCTGACATAAATACGTAAAATTATGAGGCATGGAAAAGATAGAATGCAAGAGTCTTTTGCCCTCTAGGGTGAAAATCTTAAATACTAGGTTTTAGATGAGATGAGGAAAGTTTAAAGTAAATGTGTACAATTATGTGACTCCTGATGAAGGGTTTCGGCCCGAAGAGTCGTCACTACCTCCTCCCATAGATGCTGTCTGGCCTGCTGAGTTCTGCCAGCATTTTGTGTTTTTATTTATTTCCAGCATCTGCAGATTCACTCGTGTACAATTATGTTTTTTTTTAAACACACAGAATGGTTGGTGCCTGGAACATGCTGAAAGGGAAGATAGAGAAGCAGATACAATGGTGGTATTTAAGGCAAATTTAGACAGGCAGACGATCAGGCTGAGGACAGAGGAATACAGGTCATGTACAGGCAGATGGGATGAGCTGACAATGGCATCATGGCTAGCACAAACAAGGTGGGCAGAAGGGCCTGTACCCAGACTCCGCTGTTCTGACATTCTTCTTTTCTGCCAAAATGGATAACTACATTTTCCCACAAAATGTTCCATTTGATATATCTCTGCCACCTCACACAATCTATCTGTCTGCCTTTGTAAACTCCTAATGTCCTCTTTGGAACATACTTTTCTCTTGGACAAATTCAAACCCGTGCATCTGTGGATGAAATTATCTTCCTGAACAATCTATTTTAAATGTGTACAAAACATAATAGCAATTCTACTTGCACAGAACATAATATGCAGTTAAAATTCAATCATCTTTATCAGTTTTGCTGATTTAAACAAAGAAAACCCCCATCCCTGCCCCCCGAAGCTAGCAGAAATCCTTGATGCACATGTTCTAAATCTGTGGAATTCACTGCCACAAGCAGCTGCAGAGGCCAAGCCTGTATGTATATTTAAGGCTGAGGTTGATAGGTTCTTGATTGGTCAGGCATGAAGGGATATGGGGAGAAGGCAGGAGATTGGGGCTGAATGGACCTAATGGCCTAATTCTTCTCCTATACCTTGTGGTCTTATATCTTCTTCTTTGGCCGGCACTTGAAATCAAAGACTTGCATCTACTTCAGTTTTGTATGTTTAGGGGTGGCTGATGGGGTCAGAGACGAAGCCTTAAACTCAGATTGAGGGGGAAAGTGGTGGCTGATGGGGTCAGAGAGGAAGCCTTAAACTCAGATTGAGGGGGCGTGGTGGCTGATGGGATGGGTAGATGGACAGTTTGTGAAGTGTTCCATGCCAGACATCACCCACATGGAGACTCTGTGCATTCCGAAGGAATACCCTTGAGGTTCTTCACACTGAGTGCCTCCTTTTCACAATGACTGGCCATGATTTGCCGGGTGTCAGTGAGGATACTGCATTTCTTCAAGGTTTTAAACACAAGCCCAAACTATTTCCTTTGTCCACTTGGCGATATCTTTTGTATGGAGTTTGATACGGGGTGGCTGTTGTTGAGCTCTGGGTACTCAAGTGACATTGTGACTGTAATTAAGATCTCTGTGCAAGGGATGCTGCCCTGAGAATCTCAGTTCACTTATCCTTTCAATGAATGGGGGGTTGGATCATTTGCAGACAGCATTAGTGGTATCCTTCCACTGCCTTGAGAAGGGCAAGGCCATCTGGTATGCACACAGATGCCCATTCGTGTAATACGCATTTGCAAAAACACAAACACTCAAAACGGTTGATATTTAAAGAAAGGACTAAGAACACAATTCAAAACAATTGGATTAATTTAAAGTAATTATTCTCTCCCAGTAAAAGCATTAGGCTGCTCTATTCTCACCAAGCAGTCTCCCAGTCCAGGTAAGGTCGAGATAAGGAAGTTTATGATTCCGACGAGAAACCAAATAGCAGAGCTTGTGTATTGGGATCATTGTAATGGTAGAGTGGAAGGTCAAGCTTCTGCAGTCAAATGTACTTGCTTCCACCCAGTTATGTTGGTTAAAATCGGCAGTCCAGTAAAAAGTACATGACTTTTTAAGCAAAAGGTCCAAATCTGAGAGTATTGTCTGACTGAGATAATCCATTAAACTGAATCCAGTAAGGTTTTCTGAAACACAGGAATGAGCTCTATCCCAGAAATGCCTCAGGTATCTGGTAACAGGGATAGTGCTTTGCCAGCTATCCAATTCATTGGTACTTAAGATAGCTTTAAATATTTCTAACTTTAAGTTATTTTAAACCTATTGATGTAATTTTTTTAAAGTTGATTTTTAAAATCAGTTCATCAAAGCCATCAAATAATGCAAATAATTAAGAACGCTTATCTTCTGAATCTTTGCCCCAAGTGGCTCATTATAATGAATAGGTTCTTGGAACCAATGCCAGATCAAACCTGGCACAGAATCAGCAGGGCAACTCTCCAGAGTAATTCTGGGAAACCTGTGCAAAATTGGGCTCTGCCACTGTACCCACAGGAAATCCGGCAGGCAAAGAATGGAAAAATGCAGCTTTCTTTATCTTCCCGAAGTCTCTGATGAGCCAAGTTGGACAGAGCACGAACAATATCTGAACTTACTGCTTCATGTACAATTGAACACTTGCCATTCTGGAGCAGTTTTAATGTTCTCACACTCACAACTAGCTTTTGTTAGAAGAATTCATTCTGTATACTACAAGCTCTATATTATGATCCAAATGATAACTCAAGACCTACAAACTCAGCTTGGAAATACAAAATCAGAATCAGAATCAGGTTTATTATCACCGGCATGTGACGTGAAATTTGTTAACTTAGTAGCAGCAGCTCAAAGCAATGCATAATCTAGCAGAGAAATAAATAATAAATGAAATAATAATAAATAAACAAGTAAATCAATTAAATATATTGAATAGATTTAAAAACATGCAAAAACTGAAATACTGTATATTTTAAAAAATGAGGTAGTGTCCAAAGCTTCAATGTCCATTTAGGAATCGGATGGCAGAGGGAAAGAAGCTGTTCCTGAATCACTGAGTGTGTGCCTTCAGGCTTCTGTATCTCCTACCTGATGGTAACAGGGAGAAAAGGGCATGTCCTGGGTGTTGGAGGTCCTTAATAATGGACACTGCCTTTCGGAGACACCGATCCCTAAAGATGTCCTGGGTACTTTGTAGGCTAGTACCCAAGATGGAGCTGACTAGATTTACAACCTAAATAATAAATATGTTTATCATCATCAAAACCACAGGAAATATAGAAAAGTTTTAAGAATATCACACTCAAACTTGTAAGCAAATGTACTGATTTTAAAAAGATTTAAAAGGAAGGTACTTTAGAAATGTTATGTCTAGAGATACTATTCTGGTATCTAAACATGTGCAGTTTCGTGAATCAACACAGAACATGTAAACATACCTGGAAGATGTTGGATAGATCCCGTAAGTTGAAAACATAATGGAACCTGATTGCTGTCGGTAAGAAGATCTGGCTCATTTTTTGATGAAGACAGATAGAAGCTCGAACAACAGTATTAATAACTTTCATAACACTGTAACTGAAATTATTTTCTTTAAAGTATGCATTAAGAATGCTGCTGTATATTGTAGCCAAAGACTCTATACCTGGTAAATTTACTGCAAAAACGGAGAAGTGTCTCTGCAAAATAAGAGAATATTAAATCAAAATTATCAAACTTTTTCAACACCAAATGAAAGTAGAAACCAAGAAGAAAATAAGTTTTTTTGTTAATTGCAAGTTCTCATAAAATACACAGCTGGCTTTCATTGCACGAGAATTTAAAAATTGTTCTTGTAATTCAATTAATTTTAGAAATGTCCACAATGGTTTTTCTGCATTCTTTATTTAATGGGTTCTCTCCAATTAGTAATCTTGCATTTAGAGAGGCTTCATGTTTCTATAAACAATCCAGCAATGTCAATTGGAATAATATTGTCACAGGTCTTGCATACTATTCGTACAGATCAAATCCATTCACAGAGCAGTAAGGTGGAGCAAGATAAAACAACAACAATGCAGAATAAAGTGTAACAGCTGCAGAGAAAGTGCAGTGCAGGTTAACGACGAAGTGCAGGATCATAACAAGATAGATTGCGGATTCTGTTTACCAAGAGTCTATCTTATACTATGAACCAGTGGAATAGAAACTGCCCTTGAGCTTGGTCATACATGTCTTCAGGCTTTTGTATCTTCTGCTCCATGGAAGAGAGGAGAAGGGAGAGTTTTCAAGGTGAGTGCAATCTTTGATTATGCAGTCTGCTTTACTGAAATAGCGAAAAATACAGAGAGTCCGTGGAGGGAGGCTGGTTGGTTTTCATGATGAAATGAACTGTTTTCTCTGTTCATTATTTAACCTATGGCTCATCGATAGAAACTGGTAACAAAGTTCAAGGTAAATTTACTATCAAAGTATATATATGTGACCATATATAACCCTGACATTTGCTTTCTTGCGGTCATACGCAGTAAATCCAAGAAACGCAATAAAATCAATGGAAGACCACACCCAACAGGACGGACAAACAACCAATGTGCAAAAGACGACAAACTGTGCAAGTACAAAAGAAAAAAACTAATAATCAATAGTAAGCAATAACTACCAAGAACATGAGATGAAGAGTCCTTGAAAGTCAGTCCATAGGCTGTGGGAACAGTTCAGTGAAGTTATCCTTTCTGGTTCAAGAGCCTGATGGTTGAAGAGTAATAATTATTCCTGAATTTGATGGTGTGAGTCTGCCTTACCCTTTTCCTGATGGCAGCAGTGAGAAGAGAGCATGGCCTGGGTGTTGGGGTACCTGATGATGGATGCTGCTTTCCTGTGACAATACTCCATATAGATGTGCTCAATGGTGCGGCGGGCTTTGTCCATGATGGACTGGGCCGTGTCCACAACTTTTTGTAAGATTTTCTGTTCAAGGGCATTGGTGTTTCCATACTAGAGCATCATACAACCAGTCAATCTACTCTCTGCTGTGTATCTATAGAAGTTTGTCAAAGTTCTAGATGTCATGATGAGTCCTTGCAAACTTCTAAGGAAGTAGAGGCACAGTGGTGCTTTCTTTGTAATTGCACTCACGTACTGGACACAGGACAGATCCTCTGAAATGATAACACTGAGGAATTTAAAGTTGCTGACCCTCTCAACCTCTGATCCTCCAATGAGGATTGGCTCATGGACCTCTGGTTTCCTCCTCCTGAAGTCAAGAATCAGGTCCTTGGGTCTTGCTGACATTCCATGGGAGGTTGATGTTGTGGCATCACTCAGCTAGTTTTTCAATCTCCCTCCCATATACTATTTATATTCATAACCACTTCTAAATTGAAGGTGATTCAATTGCTCAGTCCCCTCCTTCACTCCAAATTGAACCTATCATCTCTGAAAATGTTAAGGTGCCTATAATCACAGAATATAATAAAACTAAGTAAAGCCTACAAGAGAACAATGTTAGAATATGTTTTTTGCACTCTATCACGTACAATAAACTCAGAAAACATTGGCGTCTACTATGATTTTGCCTTTGATTTGATGCCATATTGATCCTCCTCCTCTGCCTATTCTTAAACTATTCTTCCCTTTTATTTCCCTTCTGAAATTTTGCTGTGGACCCTCTCACAGCTCCTGTGAGAAAACTCTAGCTGCAATCACATTTTGATGAGGCTACAATATTCTGGGAGGAAGCAAAATTAACTGGTTGCACAAGGTTTAATCTTTGTTTGCCCAGATCACAAAGTAAACTGCTGGATTTTTGCTTACCATTTCATTCATGGTCAAATTATTTTCAGTCTGCAGTCCCACAGCCCACATATCAGTCATGTGGGACTAATAACCTGAATGATGGGAGCCATAGTCCACTTTCTCTTTGAAACCTTCCACTTGCTCAGGCCTAGCTTTGGTTTCTCCTAATTTGCATCCAAGCTTTGGAGTGGAGACACCTGCGTGGTTTTGAATATACCATCCTTTTCACCTCTCCTGAAGTTTTGGTTGATTTAACCATTCTGAATTACAGCGGGTGGTCACCTTCATTCTTATCCCTTCCTTTTCCCACTGCTGTGTGGTAAACTATGTATACCTGCCTGGACATGCCCCTCTGCTGACTGCTCCTGTGGCTCCTCCCACAGACCCCTGGATAAAGGTGATTGGGGCACTGCTCCTCCCTCAGTCTTCGAGGTATCGTGCTCCCTTTTTTGCTGTTAATAAAAGCCTATCGTTCACTTCCAGTCTCCTAGAGTTATTGATGGTGCATCGTGCTGTTAACGTATGTTTATGCCCTCTTCCGTCTGAGGTGCAATAAGTGGTCTTAAATTTTGCCATTTGCTTCAATCCTTTTGAATATATAATGCACCCTCCGGATTGAGTATAAACCTTGGCTGCATTCTCGTGCTGTTTCCACAGTCACTTCATTCTCATATTCAGCACCTTCAGATCTCAAAACCCAACTTGACATCCAAAAATTTCATTGCCTTTATCAACCAAGTTTGAGTGAACAAGTGAGAAACTAAAGCCAGGCAGAACCGATACACTCACAGAAAACATTGCATTTTTCCAGATGATTTTTCTCACAGACAAGCTACATAGAAATAGGACAAGAATACATCCATGGGGAAAGCAGGGGTTAATGGTTCAAGTACTGCTGCAAATATTTCCCTGGCTCTGACTGGATAGATAACAATGGGACAAGGTGAGTGTTTTGCCCAACTGGAAAGGCAGGAGAGGCACCAGAGGGCATGTTGTGATCACCCACATCGAAGACTACAGGCAGGTCAGGAAATATGGTAGCTACAAATACACAGCATCTATGACTTTGAAATGACAATGATGTTGTTACAAAATCATAATCCAAATTTGACATTGTTGAAAAAATAGACGCAGATTTGCAAGAGTCAAACTCCTCATTATTTTTCATGTATGGTGCAATGGATTACATTGTACCATCTTGTATTTTGTTTCAAATGAGCACAATTTGATATTCGGTGTTCCAACATTCTATTTTGGAGAGATTTGCATCAATGGCTACATCATTTACATTAATGATAGACAAAGTAGAAACATTTATGGAACTTTGGATTTCAGTTTCAAAGATGAAGTCATGGTCAGTTAAATTTATTTAGGAAAATTGTTACTGCCTGTGATAATGATGCTCCAAAATGCTAATAGGTATCTTAAGATTTATCTGCCATTATACAGGCATGAACATCTAGCAGTCAACTCAGTCTGAAGTCAAAGCCTGTACTAAAGAACCACCAAAGTCCAACAACGATGCTTTCAGAATTTCAATAGTTGTTATAAATAAGCAGGCTTGTATCATCGGGTGAAAATCTCCCATTCACTATTCCTAGCTATCTAAGTTTACAGGTTCACGGTAAGTTGAGCTGTAACATCATTGAATATGTTGAACTTTTTCAGTTCATAGCTAATTTAATGGCTTCAAGCCATTGTACACCTTACTGACTGTATTAGAATATACATTTTAAATAGGTGCATAGTAATTTCCCATTTCTGTATCCCTTTGAATAAAGTGCCCACGCTAAGTGCCACAACCCGCAGAAACCTCTTGAACTGTAAGGGAAACTTCACAGCAGACGGAGGTACAGACCGGAGACTTTGGATCCAAGCTCAGACTGACGCAGCTAACAGCACTGCTGGAGAAGCATTTAGTCACTGGGTTCATTTTCAATCACATTTATCACACTGCTTACGAGAGGCATTCATTATAAGTCATACACCATTAGGATGGCTCAAATTAATGAAATTAACTTATTACCACTAATAGTTCTTTTATTGAGGAGAACATCAAGCATTAACTGTAAAAGGATATTCAAACAAAAGATCACAAATATTCAATAATTATATGATATGAAATTTATAAATTGGAATAAAGCAATTTTGTTTGATGTCAGAACATTGGAATTACAAAAGAGACTGAAAGTTCACTGAGACTTTATAGCACAGTGAAACTGCACCCAAGTACAATTTTAATACCATACCAAGAAAAAAGGAAAATGCACAACATGGAGATGATACAAAGACTTAAACCACTGACCCAAATAATTAAAATGTGATTTGTGAAAAAAGATTACACCAAAGAACAAAAATCTGAATTGTGAACCTACAACTAACACAGAGATTAGAAGTAAATGCTCTTCCATATTTAAAACAATCCGATAAACATGACAACATTGCTGGAATGGTGGCTGAAATTTTTAGAATGCAAGAAGTAAAAGCCATGAGAACATGTGACTTTTATTTCATCTTTATTTTCCTTTTGTTCTAATACAAGCAGAATTGTCCTTAAACCTACTACCTTCAGCAGAGGATAGCCCTACCTGAAGACGCATATTTATAGAGAAACTGCCAGCTGCAGGATTCATGCAAGTGATGTATTGGCAATTATGAATTTCTTTCAGAACTAACTTTTGTCTGTCATACCTAATGACAAAAAGAAACAGCAGTTAGTCAAGTTCTTGGCATTTTAGACATTTCCATGTTCTTTTTTTATAAATTGTTCGGTACTGTAAAATTGTGATTTTTCTGGGTTCATCCAATTTTCTGATGATAGCCTTTAGTAGAAATCCTTTCTCCACTGTCACCAGAAGTGAGTAAAATTGCTTTGCACCAATTAAGATCCACACCTTAACACAGTTAGCTTGTTAATTCAATTGCTGAAAGAAAGCCTTAAGGAGTCAGAAATTTGCCAACTTGTGCATTGAGGATGTTCATTATATTCAGTCACATCACTGCTCCTTTCACTGTAAACTCGCTTTACATACTGAAGCCTGTCAACTTGGATGGCAAAAGATTGAGGAAAGGTAATGCTAATTTAATTTTAGAACCCTGAAAGTCTGAGACCCTGAGGCCTCCCCCGGTCAGAACTGGCAACGGATAGTGTCCAAGCTGTCCAGACACGCAAGCCTGGGCAGTACGATACAGAGAGCAAGCTCCCCCATTCCCTGCATCTGATGAATCCAAAGGAACAGCAGAGACCCATACAGTTTTGTACCAGAGGTATCACAGGAGTTGCCAGTCAGCATTGAACTCAATGTAGGACTGTCTTAGGGACTCCAGCTCCAGATTTTTCCCTCAGGGCTTACCCCCAAAGCCCACCACACAAATAGGTATACCCGCAAGGCAGCAGAGATCTGAGGGCACAGTTATTCCCCTCCTGGATGAATTGCCAACCATGGTTGATGAGCTCCATCTGCCCAAAGTGGATAGTTTTAAGGTGCCAGCAACCCATCTTTGCCCCTTACCCTGTCAGTAGAAACGGTTCTGTCAGGCTAAGCCACTTATGAAGGCCAGGAGCTGGACTTTGTTATCAGAAACTATTTGAGGTGCACACAACTGGAAGAATTTAATAGGTAGGAGCGTCCCCATTAACACCCACCCACCCCCCCGGCTATAACAATCTTAAGGAACTCTGAAAGTATCCCCTGTTGAATTTTGAAGAAACTGTTCTTCCTATGTAGATCACTATCAAAGGTCATATGATTCCATTCCATTTCAGTGGGTTTTGAAGTGTTTGATGAAGTGAACACTCTGTCACAAGTGGGGAAGGTAGGAGATAAAGTTTCAACGGGTAGTAAGTTGGGTATTGTGGGAGGTGGCAAGTTCCTTCTAGCATTTATGCTAAGCCTCTATGTACTTACTATGACAAATGCACTCAAAATTCTCTACAGTGTACTGAATGTTCTTGTTCTAACTTAAAGGTAGGGATTTCAAGTCAAGTCAAGTCACTTATATGGCAACACGAATGAATCTGCAGATGCTGGAAATAAATAAAAACTCAAAATGCTGGCAGAACTCAGCAGCCCAGACAGCATCTATGGGAGGAGGTAGTGACGACGTTCTGGGCCGAAACCTTTCATCAGGAGTGAAGTAACATGGGATGGTCGAGGGGGGATAAGAAGTGGGGGGAGGGATAAAGTAGAGAGCTAGGAAGTGATAGGCCAGAGGGAAATGGGCTGGGGGGGGGGGGAAGGTGGAGAATTATGGGAAATAAAAGAGAAAGAAAGGTAGGGCTGGGGGGAGATTATAGTGGGGGGGGGGGGGAAAAGAGAAAGAGAACCAGACTAAAATAATAGATAGGGATGGGGGTAAGGGGGGGGGGCAGTGATATCAATGGAGGTCTGTGGGTTGAATGTTCCTGCCGGCAGGTAGGAGGCTACCTAGGCGGGAGATAAGGTATTGCTCCATCAACCTGCGTGTGGCCTCATCTTGACAATAGAGGAGGCCATGGACAGACATGTCTGAGTGGGAGTGGTCTGTGAAATTGAAGTGTGTGGCCACAGGGAGATCCCGCCACTGCTGGAGGACCGAGCGCCAGTGTTCGGCGAAACGGTCTCCCAGTTTGTGGCGTGTCTCCCCAATGTAGAAATGGCCACATTGGGAGCACCGGATACAGTATATCACCCCAGTTGACTCGCAGGTGAAGTGGTGCCTCACCTGAAAGGACTGTCTGGGGCCTGGGATGGTGGTGAGGGAAGAAGTGTGGGGGCAGATGTAGCACTTCTTCCGTTTGCAGGGATGAGTGCCCGGAGGGAGGTCGGTGGGGAGGGATGGGGGGGGGATGAATGGACAAGGGAGTCGTGTAGGAAGCCATCCCTGCGGAAAGCCGATAGTGGGGGGGGAAGGGGAAAATGTGGCTGGTGGTGGGATCATGTAGGAGGTGGTGGAAGATTATACATTGGATCTGTAGGCTGGTAGGGTGATAGGTGAGGACCAGGGGGACTCTATCCCTGGTGGGCTGGCGGGGGGATGGGGTGAGGGCAGAGGTGCGTGAAATATGGGAGACGCGATGGAGGGCAGAGTTGACTATAAGTCATCTATATTGTCATTTCTACCATAACTGCTGGTACAGTACATAGTAAAAATGAGACAGCGTTTTTCAGGACCATGATGTTACATGACACAGTACAAAAACTAGACTAAACTATGTAAAAAAACAACAGACAAAAAAAACATACAACAACTACACTAGACTACAGACCTACCCAGGACTGCATAAAGTGCACAAAACAGTGCAGGCATTACAATAAATAATAAACAGGACAATAGGGCAAGGTGTCAGTCCAGGCTCTGGGTATTGAGGAGTCTGATAGCTTGGGGGAAGAAACTGTCACATAGTCTGGTCGTGAAAGCCCAAATGCTTCGGTGCCTTTTCCCAGACGGCAGGAGGGAGAAGAGTTTGTATGAGGGGTGCATGGGGTCCTTCATAATGCTGTTAGCTTTCTGGATGCAGCGTGTGGTGTAAATGTCCGTGATGGCGGGAAGAGAGACCCCGATGATCTTCTCAGCTGACCTCACTATCTGCTGCAGAGTCTTGTGATCCAAGATGGTGCAATTTCCGAACCAGGCAGCTGCTCAGGATGCTCTCAATACATCCCCTGTAGAATGTGATGAGGATGGGGGGGTTGGGAGATGGACTTTCCTCAGCCTTCGCAGAAAGTAGAGACACTGCTGGGCTTTCTTTGCTATGGAGCTGGTGTTGAGGGACCAGGTGCGATTCTCCGCCAGGTGAACACTGAGAAATTTGGTGCTCTTAACGATCTCTACCGAGGAGCCGTCGATGTTCAGTGGTCGCTCCATGCCCTTCAGAAGTCAACAACCATCTCTTTTGTTTAGTTCACATTCAGAGACAGGTTGTTGGCTCTGCACCAGTCTGTTAGCCACTGCACCTCCTCTCTGTAAGCTGACTTGTCGTTCTTGCTGATGAGACCCACCACGGTCACGTCATCGGCGAACTTGATGATGTGGTTCGAGCTGTGTGTTGCAGCACAATCGTGGGTCAGCAGAATGAACAGCAATGGACTGAGCACACAGCCCTGGGGGGCCCCCGTGCTCAATGTGATGGTGTTGGAGATGCTTCTCCCGATCCAGACCGACTGAGTCTCCCAGTCAGGAAATCTAGATTTTCCAAAAATCAGGTAAGATGATATGCTTTTAAGAAAGCCTTGAGTATATATGAATCATTTTATGGAGAAGGCTTCAGGAGTAAACCCCAAGGGGAAATCCTGGAGCTGGAGTCCCTAAGATAGTCCTATGCTGAGTTCAGTGGTGACTGGCAACTCCTGTGATGCCACTTGTGCCAGACTGTATCGGCCTGTGCCGTTCGTTTCGACTGATCAGCTGCATGGGCAACAGATGCTCTCCATATCGTACTGCCCTGGTAGTGGACAGCTGGGACACATCATCCATGGTCATCCCTGACCAACTGAGGACACAACATTTTGCCAGACTAGAGGCATAAATCAAGTGGGCAACCAGCGCCTTTTCCAGGGCAGCAATAGCTAATATGAGAAGGTGTAGCGGTGTGCTACACGCAGTGCTAAAATAATGACACGGAGTCGGCAAACTGCAGTCAAAGATAACTTTATTCGAACTACACAGCCTTGCTTTTAAGCCTCTCTCAACCTGCCCCCCATGGGCACGGATGCTCCAAAAGACACGTACCCACAAACCCCCGTAGGCTATCTCCCTTAGCCGGAACGCTGGGTAATTGTGAGCCGGTTCGGATGTGCCAGGAAATGGGTTGCCACAAAGGCATAATTTTAAGGTGACCAGAAGAAAGTACGGAGAATATGGCAGAGGTGTTTTGTTTATACAGGCAGCATGGAGCGCACTGCTGAGGGTGGTGGTGGAGACAGATACATTAGGGGCATTTGGAAGACTCTTAAATTGGCACACAGATGGAAAAAAAATGGCAGGCTACATGAGAGGGAAGGGTTAGATTGATCTTGAAATAGATTAAAGGGTCAACACATAGGCCAAAGGATGTGTAGTGTACTACACAGTTCTATGTTAATTTGCTTTGTTCCCCTGGTAATCTCTTCCTGTGAACTCACGCCTGTTTTGGGATCCACACACAGAGCACCGGAATTAAGTGGCCACCCCATTGGAGCCAAATGACCACTGTTAAAGTCACACAGTTAGGAGAGTTTGACTGAGTGAGGATGCTTTATTTGTTTAGACCGACCAACACAATATTATCATGGGAATTTTTGCTTCATGTGTCCTTTATCTAGCAAGAGCAGTTAAAAACACACAACTGATGCTGCAAGTCTGGGTTAGAACAGAAAGAGTTGGAAATGCTTAACCCAATCCGGCAGCAGCTATTGAGAAGCAAAATTAACATTTCGATCCTTGGACTGAAATGAGTTAGTGGCAAGCAAATGTTAAGATTCAGAGGAACAGGACAACAGTAGAGAAGATCTGTGTAGGTTACAGGAGTGATTAAACGACAAGAAGAGTTGATAATAAATGGTGAAAGAATGATCACAAAAGATCAGTCTGAAAGTAGCCTGCTGGAAGCAGTAAAATCATTAGTAGAGATTAGAAAAGAAACTGCAAAGACTGGGAGCACTCATCACAGAAAATATGGAGTCTGGAACGATACACATGTCATGTAAGAAAATGGGGAGCAGTTGTCCAAGCTAATGTTCAAGTTCTCTGGATCAGTGTTTAGGAAAGGAGAGAGCAAAGCAAGAAAGGGATGAAGGATTGAAGTGACAAGTAACTGAGAAACTGGGGTCATGCTTGATGAACAGAAGCTGGTAAGGAAATGGAAGAATGGAATTTTACAGGAAGCAAGATGGGTATATCATATTCAAGTTCAAGTCACTTTTTATTGTCATTTTGACCATAACTGCTGGCACAGTACACAGTAAAAATGAGACAACATTTTTCAGGACCATGGTGCTACGTGAAACAGTACAAAACCGACACTGAACTACGTAAAACAACATGTGGTGCAGTTTCCGAACCAGGCAGTGATTCAGCTGCTCGGAATGCTCTCAATACAACCTCTGTAGAATGTGGTGAGGATGTGGGGAGTTGGGAGATGGACTTTCCTCGGGCTTTGCAGAAAGTAGAGACGCTGCCGGGCTTTCTTTCATATGGAGCTGGTGTTGAGGGACCAGGTGCAATTCTCCACCAAGTGAACACCAAGAAATTTGGTGCTCTTAACAATCTCTGCAGAGGAGATAACTACAGCAATTTGAGACCTTATTGTTAAATACTAGCAAATCCCCTTTAATAAACATTTTAGAAGTTAAGGCAGGAAAAGGAAGAGCGCAAGATGGGCCATGTAAATTTAAAATAGGGTGAGGGAATTTGAAGAGTTGAAGAAATTGTACACAGTATTCAGATCGAGAGGAAGAAGCAATGATATGAATCCTGATAGAAAACAAAAAGCGTTGATAGAAAGGACCCGAACAGAGTAGAAAAATATTCTACAAACCCCACAAAGAATCAGGCATTGATAGGACATAGTTTACAAAGCAACATCTTTATTCTGGGGAAAGAATATGCAATTAAAGGAAAGGGCAGGGAGGCCAAGAAGGGCAACTGGAGCTTTGTTCATGGAAGAACATTTAATTTCAATATTCTATACGCTGCTCTTCAAGCAATAACATTTCAAGATTCAACCTATAATTGTTTCTTCTTTATGCAGTTATCAGTAACACCATAAAAACATTCTAATAAATGAAACATACCAGTGATGATAATCCAGATGTTGTCTGATTAGAGTATGTGGTTGAACAGTACCATAGGCATCCACTTCAGGCATATTAAGATCATCAATGAAATAAATCAGCTTTTTTGTGCCTTCAGGAGCATAATTTCTTCCAGCCTTTTTTTCTAAAGGTTTCTCAAGAACCCCTGTGATAATAAAAAGAAACTGTATGACAATGATTTCTTTAGAGTGATCAAATTTTTCAACATACATAACATAATTAATGCTATTATATAAAAAAGTAAACACAATTATGGGCATTTTTAATATTATGAAACAAATCATTTTCTGACATCATCAAGTTAAATCATTAAAAAATACAATAGGCCTTTGAAGATCATCTGCCCAGCTGATGCATTCTGCTGTGAATGAGCTTAGAGGACAAATCCCATCTCTGCAGGGACTTGTATGAAAGCTTCTTCCAGAAAGTGATCCGTTGATGTCACAACAGCTCTTAATTACAGCTATATTTTAGCACACTGGAACTGAACAAAACCAAAGAAACAAAGGGTGGCTTGCATGCACAATCATGTATTCCTGAAGTTAAAACTGTTTTGAGGAATCAGACCCTAGCACTTGATCCACTGCATTGTAAAAATTATTTTGCGAAAAGTATGTATTGGCAGTCATGTGTTGCCCACCCCAGTCTGGAGTTGTAAGATTAGGAATGACAGGGCAGACGTTACAAATATTTTTCAAACAATACATGGATAACAATAATCAAATTAAATGACCATTCAAGAGACAGGACTGTGACAACATTGCATTTATGAATTGGAATTTCTTATTGATACATACATAAAAACATACAAAATTAAGATTAGTTATTACAGGTTACACAATCTGATGACAATTTCCCTGTGTTCAGACATCATTTGGTGCTGTATGTAATTCTACACATCACTGACATGGATCATTGAAATGTGGCAATGAGGCAGGTCAATTAAAGCATTGGGTAACTGGCTAGTCAACTTTTAAAGATCCTTGTGCATGCAGGGGTAAAAACTCTTGATTGATAGCAGGGTCAGACCTATATGTAAAAATGGACATAAGCCAATTTATAAAACCTCACTTACAATACAGTAATTAATTTTGCACTTTTTGATGTTGAAAGTGAACTTATTGTAAATAGTACAAGTCCAAGATTCATTGGTGGTGTTTCTAAAGACCCACAGCAACCTAGACATCAATTGACTCTTGGCATTTGGTTGGCAAGCTAAATGAACTATCAGTCTGGGACACACAGTCTTGTAAATGAACAAATGGTTTATTTCACAATGAACACTGTAGATTTACAATCTAACCATTATATTTACATCAAAAATTGCTAAATCTAATTGATTGAACAGTTATTGAAAACTGGAATCTTGTATCTGGATCATTAGCTGTTATCAGTCCAACATATAGATCCAAACTTTTCTCTGCTTGGACAGGCAAACAGACCAATAAGACACCATATTTAAGAGAAAAAAAGCCCCAACTACAAATGTTCACCCAGGGAACCACAAAGTAGCTTATAAGTCTGACCTACATTTCATTCAAATTTAGCTGCCAATGAAAAATTGCTGCCCGACGAAGTTTCCAAAAAAAACAAAAAGGCCGTTGATCTGTCCCAAGAACACTGTATGCCACCTACTCACACACATTGGCTGCAATCAATCACACACATCAAAACTTCCAAAACTGTAAATGCCTCCATACGTTATGCAGAAAAGCAAAATTTAGCTAGAAAGTAACAGCTTAACTTTAGGGATTTCAGGGAGAGCAGATTTTAACCGAACGTAACACTATGTGCTTTATAACTACAAGTAGAATTAATATTAAAACAAGCCAAAAAATACTTACGCTGTAGCATGGCTGATGTTGTATAATAGTTAAAAGGAACTTTAGTTACAATATAATTTTCTGTTAGCTTTGAAAGTTCTTCTGATACAAGGATAGTCTTTCCTACCCCTGCATTGCCAACCAACATCACTGGTTTTCCCTTTTCCAAAAGTAAATCAATGAAATACTTCAGGCTAACTGTTTCTTGAGTATGAACAAGTACATCCTATTTACAGAAAAGAAAAACATACATCAAAAAATATCTGAAACTTTGCAGTGATATTACGGCAAAGCATTAATGATTAAAATAGTTCTTACAACTGCCTTTTTCCCGCCTACTGGAAAATAATTTACAGTTATAATGTATATTTCTCATTTTCGCACTGTGCTACATTGCAAAAGATGTTTCATGTGGAGCAAATCAAATAAAGAGCCAGATATCTTAATTGATCAGTGTCAATTGTGGATCCCGAAAAAATACTCTAAATTTTATATAAGTAGGAGGTATTATGTCTTATGGTCACCTGCAGCAAGCTGACAAAGTCTTAATTTAACATCCTTCACAATATCAGCCTAGACTATGTGCAAGCCTTCAATGTACCTTCAGCACACAAACTTACGGGCACATGTTGCTAAATGCATTTATCACTTGATAAACTTTGCACCTTTGATAAACTTTAGGAAAAAAGCACCAGTTTTAAAATGTATTTAGATAAGATTATAAATGCACCGTAGGGAGCATGGATAGGAATTTGCAAATAAGTTTTTAAAATGAGTATTTTAATAAAAAGCATTAAGAGCCAAAAAGATTAAGTATATCAAATGCCTTTAAGGATTGCTGCAGTTGATTCCAGTGAATTAAGAAACACATTATAAATGTGCAGGTTAGTTGCAATGCTTCTGTTAAAAATGAAAAGTGTAGTGAATTTCAATTAGCAGCTCTGTATCTGAACACTTTCTATATAAAGGAGGTGGAAAGCATTAAACTTAACATTGATAATATATCATTTGAAAATACTTGGCAAAATACATTTTAAGAGACTTCTGTGTAGTAAATTTGAAAATAAGTAGAATTACAGAATAAAAGACAAACTTACAAAATTGTGTTTACTGATATGCTTCAGTCAATATATCAGGGCTGATTAGGCAGAAAATATATAGCTTTCAGCAAAGTTTATCTATAATTTACATAGATAACCTATTTCAAAACTGCTGCAAATTACATTATTTATCTTTGTTCAGTTATGGTATGATCAAAGTTGTTGGGCAGATCTTAAAACACCAACAAAGTGGTCTGGACCTTGCCATTCCTACATTTCTTTTCACTCACTGTAATTATAATTGCAAAGGTTAGTTGATACAACAGGAATTTCTATAATATTCATAAAAAATTTAATTATTAGTGCACTGCAGATGGACATTCTAAAGGCAGTCATCAAGACAGCATATCCTCCAAAGCAAAATCTGCTATCTTACATTATATGTTTCAAAGTTTCTTTTTAAATTACCATCTTTTATTTATTCTAATGAAGAGCATTAGCAATGAAGTCTTGCACAGAGGTAAGCATTGATCACATCATTAATCACACATCATGGACAGTCACAAATCAAGTTCTAACAGCAAGCAGTGAATCAGAGGCAATGAAGCATAAACTCCTTCACAATTTATGATCTCTCAAATTGCATCTTTTCAACCATTAAATTGCAAGATACCATAAATTTTTATCTTCTTCACTTCAGTCACATTATTGATTCTGCCTGGTGGAATATAGAAAAGCACTAAATCTACAGTGTTGAATTAAATTGGAGTCCTTTCTCAGAAAAGTAACTAAAGAGAAAGATCAAGGCTGTTAATTCACACTTACGAACAAATGATGGAAACATTAAAATTTAAATATACAACAGGGATTTGAAGGAGCCATATCAATGCCAGTTCTAGTCACCATCAACCTTGAATTTTTAAACTATCTGTACTTTGTTCTTCTGAATTTTGAGTCCAACCACATAAAAGCAACATCCAATTTGGTGACATTCAGTTGTCTGAAAGCTGGTTAAAACCCACTTAATTCCTGTTTGAAACAATAATTAATTCCATTCTGTATGAATTGCTTCTGACTTGCAAGCATGCTGTGAAACCTGCCCTGATATATCCTACCTGTAGAGGGGCATCTAGATCCATTTCAAAAGTTGGGACTTTTTCTGTCCATGGAGCAAACTTTTTAGTATCAGGGTCAATATAATAATCAAAGACTGTTCCTTGGGATGGGAACTTAATCGTTCTCATCTCTTTGGTCCACCATCTACTAAATTCGACTCGATAGTCAATTAGCTGGTAAAAGAAAAACAACAATCAACTTTTATATTACATTATTGGGAGGTCATTAAATACAAAAGCTTACGTCATATTAAAAACCACACACACAAAATAGGAAGAGGGATTACACAGCTTTTCAAAAATGCCCTGCCTTTTCAATAAGAATCTGTCTGATGAATAACACACACAAAATGCTGGAGGAACTCAGCAGATCAGGCAGCATCTATGAAGGGAAATGAGCAGTTAACATTTTGAGCCAAGACCCTTCACCAAGACTGTATCATGTCCACTTTTTCACCCAGTCACCAAATCCCATGACTCTTAACCCTTCAGTCCATTGTCTCACAAACTTCTACAGACGTGCCATGGAGCACATTTTAACTGGCTGCTTCATGATCTGGTATGCGGGGTGGGGGTGGTGGTGGGAATACTGCACAGGATCAAAATAAGCTGCAGAAAGTTTTAAATTCTGTCAGCTCCATCTTGGCCACTAGCCTCCTCAGCATCCAGGACATCTTCAAGGAGCGATGCCTCAAAAAGGCAGCATTCATCATTAAAGATCCCCATCACCCATGACATGCCCTCTTCTCATTGCTCCCATCAGGGAGGAGGTACAGGAGCTTGAAGGCACACACTCAATGATTCAGGAACAGCTTCTTCCCCTCTGCAATCAGATTTCTGAATGGACAATTATCCCACAAACACTCTTTCTGCACTAATTAATTTAATTTTTAAAATATATACATATACTTCTTACAGCAATTTGCAGCTTTTATCATGTATTGCAATGTACTGCTGCCGCATAACAACTAATTTTTTGACATGTTGGTGATATTAAACCCCAGTCTGATTCTGATTCCTGCCTTGAATCAAAATCCAAAACCCTCTTTGATAGAATTTCAAAGATTCACAACCCCCAAAGGAATTATTTATGATTTCAGTCCTTAAAAAATACCTGATCACCAACAATCCCACAATCCTCTCAGAACGTTTTGTTTCAATTAAATTACCTTTCATTCCTCTCTAAGCTCCAGTGAGAATGGAACCATCCTATTTGAACATCTCTCACAGGACAGCCCAACGTATCAATTAGCACTTTTATAAACATATTTATCTCTTATAAATTTCTAGATCAAAGATGACTTCCTTCTATTCCAGTTCTGTGGGTTTCGAGCTGACAAATGAGACAAGCACGGGAACTGCAAATGCTTCCACACACACACAAAGAGATGGCTGATTAGGAAGGCAGATGGATAGTTTGGAAGCAGTATGCTAATTATACCATTTCACACCAATTTCCCACATGCTTCTAACACATTCCTAGTGGCATCCTAAAAGTTCCTTGTCCACTTTGAATGTCATAAGCCAGTTGTGACTTGATCCAGTTGTATAACATTATAGGGGGCATAAAAAGAGTGGACAGCCAAAGACTTTTTCAAACATTGTAAACGGCTGATAAGAGGGAGTATAACTTTAAGGTGATCAGAGGAATATAGAGAGGGCATGTCAGATATAGAATTTTTTACAACATAGAAAGTGGTGAGTGCGTGGAACAAGCTGCCAGGAGTGATAGTAGAGTCAGATACACTCAGGACTTTTTAGATCGGCAGCATATGGATAAAAGAGAAAAATGGAGCACTATGTAGGAGTGAAGAGTTAAATTGATCATACAGAAGATTAAAAGGTCTGCACAACATGCGGGCTGAAGGGCCTGTACTGTGCCCTATGCTCAGTGTGGATGTTGCATTTTTTCAACGAGACTTTGGGGATATCTTTGAATTGTTTTTCTCTGTTGACCTTGTAACCTCTTCCCAAAACAACACTGTGCATTTTGAGAGTCTGACGTTGAGCCTGCCCAAAGAGCTGTAACGTGGGGATGTCAGCCTGGAAGAGAATATTGATGATGGTTTACTTATCACACCAGTGATCTGGAAGATTTAGGGGAGCCAGACATTTAACTCTCCGATCTTATTAACTCTGTCCCAATTTACACATGGCTCAGGTAACAATCCTGTGATTACTACCTTTTGGTTCTGCATTTTAATTCAGTCCCTACCTGTTTAAATTCCCTCAGCAACTCTTCAGCCACTGTGAGGAGAGGTTGAGGAGGACCCTGATGAAGACCTTCCCTATGTAGTTATCAACTGAACATATCTCCGTTCTTGAAAAAGGTCCAGAGACATCTGACATTGCTCAGCATGATCTTCACTTTCCAGATAAAGGCAACAAGATTGTGCATTGGTGACCTAAATTCTTTATTATCAAGTTTAGAACTTAAGCAGGGGTATCTTCTGCTGCCAAGGCCCTGGCATTTTGATAATCATCAAATAAATTTTTAACCTCTTTTGGTCAGGTGTATTGGCACAGTTTAGCCCAAAGGGTTGCTGTCAGATGGGGTTAAGGGCACTCACGTCAAGGACAGAATCGTACGGGTAGAGGTTTTCAGTGAATTTCTTGCAATGGGCAATGACCACTCCTGTTTTATTTTTGCGTTTGTTTTAGCTGTTAGCAGATTGCATCTTAAATGCTTGGACTGAAGCAAACAGTGTCAACAGAAACATTGATGAAAACACTACAGTGTCAACGTTTGAAGGACAGTACAAAGCAAGGACTTCTTTGACAATGCCGCGGAGACAACTTATCAACCTTCAGCCTGCAAGACGCAGAAAGACACCATGGTGCCTGGACTGATTTGAATTCACAATTATCTGCCCTGGTTTCACTAATTATCACCCTGAAGGGTCTCCTTGTTTTCTTTCCAAAGACCACCAGAACAGGCTTGATGAAAATGCCCAGAAGATCCAAGTGCTAATTAATGACATTTCCAAGGCATCCTTGGATTGGAAGCTCCAGGAAAAAGAAGCCGCTCTACAGGAAACTAAAGGCTGAGAGTCAACAAAAATAATCATCTGATGGGTGGAAGGAGTTCATAAGGCCCAGCATTAGCTGACAGCCATAATGGACTCAGGTTCTACAGCAAGGTCAAGGCCATCCCTGATCTGCCTCAGTGGCCACTTTATTAAGTCAACTTGTGCACTTGCTTGTTAATTAAAAAAATCTAATCTATCAATTATGGTAGCAACGCAATGCATGGTCAGACATGGTCAAGAGGTTCGGCTGTTGGTCAGATCAAACCGCAGAAGGGGGAAGAAATGTGGTTTAAGTGACTTTGACTCTGGAATGATAGTTGGTGCCAGACAGGGTGGTTTGAGTATCCCAGAAACTGCTGATCTCCTGGGATTTTCATGCACAACAGTCTCGAGAGTTTAGAAAATGATGCTAAAAGCAAACAAAAAACATCTAGTGAGCAGCAGTTCTCTGGGCAAAAACACTTCGTTAGTGAGAGAGGCCAGAGGAGAATGGCCAGACTGGATCAAGCTGACAGGAAGCAACAGTAACTAGGATAACCACATATTACAACCGTGGTGTGTAGAACAGTATCTCTGAATGCACAATATTTCAAACCTTGCAGTGGCTGGGTTACAGCAGTGGAAGACCACAAACATACAGAAATACAACCAGTAACCTCTTTATTGAATGTGTAGGCCTCCGTTAGTCTCAATAGACCATGGATTTGTACTTTGGAAAGTTTCCAGGGCGCAAGCCTGGGCAAGGTTTTTTTTAATGGAAGGCCGGCAATTGCCCAAGCTGCAAGTCTCCCCTCTCCATGCCACCAATGTTGTCCAAGGGAAGGGCACCAGTGTCTTCGCAGAGCAATGTGTGGTTAAGTGCCTTGCTCAAGACACAACACGAAGCCTCAGCCAAGGTTCGAACCAGCAACCTTCAGATAACTAGACGAATGCCTTAACCACTTGGCCATGCACCAACACAGCCTCTTTATCAGACACCTCCTGTATATATATATATATATATATATATACATACATTAAACAAATGCATGATTTACCTTAACAAAGTTATCTTTGTTAATAATCCTAGATTGTCAGAATTCTTAGTCAGCCTAAAAGAATTATCTGTAAACCTCAATATTTAAATATCCAGTTTAATTCAAATCACTAATGTTTTAAATATATTTTTCCTACAGTTCTCTATTTGCTATAACTTGTGAACATTTTACTGGACTGCTCCAATTAAAAACAAGCTTAAAATACGAAGAAGAAAATTGTTTGAAACTTACTTGATCTTGTAGCAGAGCTCCACCAAAAGCCCAGACACAAGCAAACACAAAGTACATCTCATAGATCTCACGTGGAGTGTCTTGGGTTGTATTTTTGGGCGTTAATAAGCAGTCTAGTAAAGAACATAAGGTCTGAAAGAGAAGAAAATGTTTAGTGAAACAAACAAAAATATTAAAACATAAATCTAGACTGGCATGAGCTAGGTAGGCTCCTTCAATGACTTAGCTTCAACAAAATTTTTAACAATTGGAAGTGGTGATAGTAACACAAATGTTTCAATAGTTACATCCAATTAAGAAAAACAGAAAAGCAGAAAAGCTTCATACCTGTACAATACTGTTTTCAGGAGTTTGAGTAATAGTTTTAAGATTACCACGCACTTGTTCCAGACAGATAGGAACATACTTCTCAAACAGTATGGTAAGATTCGCCCGCTCTGACTGGGCTTCATGTGTGTCAATCCAGCTAGTGACATACCTACAAGAGAATGAAAAGTGATTGCATATCTGACCAAAAATACAGGTGACCTCTCTTTACTAGGGGGAGGTGGGGGAAGAGAGGGAATCATGTCCTTAGAAAATGGCCATATCATGATTTTCTGCAATGCAGAGCCATATTATCTAAGTACATGTCAAAAAATTAGAGTTAAAAAAGGGTGATTTGTTTATGTTTTTTCACACAAGTTCTGTGACAGCCAACTTTATTCCACATCTCTCAAACTTCTGGGTCATGATTTGTGAATTTTGTATCAGTGTATTTTTGTAACTCTAAAAGTGAAACAGCTCAAGTATTATAGTGAACAAAAAGTTAAAAATACTGAAGACGGTGGAATTCTGAAATAAAAACAGAAAATGATGAAAACATTAGGCAGCGTCTGTGGAAAAAGAAGCAGAGAATGTTTGAGTTTGAAACTCTGACAAAGTGTCTATAACTCAAACATTAATTCTGCTTCTTCTCTGGAGATACTGTTTGACCTACTGAATGCTTCGAGTACTTTGTTTTAATTCAGAGTAAAGTTCAAATCCACAAGCTACTTACGGACTCCACCCTAAATCCTGTGGATTGACGTATATTATGCCAGCCCTGGACACTGTAGCTGGAGTCGCTGTGTGTAGATGACTGATTTCAAATAATAACCTCATAGATGGAGTCAAGGATACACGCTCATTGCTAGCTAAAGTCAGTACCTAGGGACAGAAAAAACATATTGGATAATGTTAGATTGGCAGTTCAATATCAAGGTACCAATAACAGCTTCTTATTTACAATTTAATATTGCAAAAATGTTCCAAGATATTTTGCAGCAGCATTACCACAAAAACACACGAAATAGGGTCACTCATGGAGTATCAGGGCAGATGACCTAAAGCTTAAAAGCATTAAGATTTACATTAAGGAGCAACGTTATAAGCAAGCAAGAGAGCAACATGGAAAGGGTTAGGGAGGGAATCTTGTAGTTCATAACTTTGATAGCTGAAGGCACAATTATTATATCTGAGCAACAAACACAAAATTCAGGAGGAACTCAGATCAGGCAGCACTATGACCACACGCATCTCTTGTTTCACAGAATCTTGGTTAACCCCCTCTGTCAGTGATTCAGATTGAAGGGTTCACAATACACCACCCAGATAGGACTACCGAGTCTTTTATGCTTCATGATCAACTCTTATAACCATATAACAATTACTGCACAGAAACAGGACATCTCGGCCCATCTAGTCCATGCCGAATGCTTATTCTTCACGGTGTGCAAATGTGGAGATGCTGTCCTAGTCCTGTTCACCTGGAACATCTCACGATCAAGTACCGCCTGTTTTACCTGCCGCGGGATATTTCAGCAGTTACAGCAGCGTACATTCCACCTCAGGCCTAGACAAACTTTGCGAGGTGATCAACAGGCATGAAACAGCACACCCTGACGACCTCCCACTATTTTGGGGGATTTTAACCAGGCCAGCTTGATAAAGCCACTAAATAATTTCCATCAACAAATCACCTGTAGTACTTGAGGAACCAACACTTCGGACCACTGTCACGCCACCATCAAATATGCTTACTACGCTCTCCCACACCACACTGTGGAAAGTCTGATCGAGTACAGGCAGAGAGTGAAGACTGCAGCACCAGCAGTGAGAAACATGAATGTATGGACAAGGGAGGGACAGGAGCACTTACAGGACTGCTTTGAATCGGTGGACTGGACTGTATTCAGGGATTCGTTTCTGAGTTTGAATGGGTATGCCACAGCTGTCACCAACTTCATTAAAATCAACATGGATGAGTGTGTGCCTATGGGAATTTACTAGAAAGTATCCAGATCAAAAGCCACAGATGAACCAGGAGGTTCATAGTCTGCTGAGGGCTAGATCTGTGGCATTCAAATCTGGCAACCCAAGTCTGCACAAGAAAGCCAGGTATGACTTGCGGGGGGGGCTATCACAAGAGCAAAGAAACAATTCTGAGCGAGGTCGGCTGTGACATCAGATTCACGTCAACACTGGCAGTGTTTGTAGGCCATTATTTCCTACTAAGTGAAACCCAAAATCATGAAATGGCAGTGATGCTTCACTACCAGATGAGCTCAATGCCTTTTACGCTCGCTTTGAAAGGGAGAATAAACTACAGCAACGAGGATGCTTGCAGCATCCAGTGACCCTGTGATCTCTGTCTCGGAGACTGACTTCAAGCTGTGAGGAGGGTGAGATGACAAGCCCCCAATGGGAGTACCAGTTAAGGTTCTGAAACCTTGTGCCAACCAACTGGGCAAGGGTGCCTGAAGACACTTAAAATCTCTCACTACTACAATCAGAAGTTTCCAACTGCTTCAAAAGGGCAACAATTATACCAGTGCCCAAAAAGAGCAATGTGAGCTGCCTTAACAACTATCATCCAGTAGCACTCACATCTACGGTGATGAAGTGCTTTGAGAATTTGGTTATGGTTAAGATCAACTCCTGCCTCAGCAAGGACCTGGACCCACTGCAATTTGCCTATCGCCACAATAGGTCTACAGCAGACACGATCTCAACAGGTCTCCATGGGCCTTGGATCACCAGGACAATTCAAATACCTCTGTCAGGATGCTGGTTATTGACTATAACTCTGCGTCTAATATCATCATTCCTACAGTCCAGGTTGAAGAGCTACAGGACCCAGGTTTCTGCACCTCACTCTGCAGCTAGATCCTTGATTTCCAAACTGTAAGACCACAATCTGTGCAGAGTGGCAATAAGATCTCCAACTCGCTGACAATCAACACTGGTGCACCTCAGGGGTGTGTGCTTAGCCCACTGCTCTACTCTCCCTATAATACACATGACTGTGGGGCTAGGCATAGCTCAAATACCATCTACAAAATTTGCTGATGATACAACCATTGTTGGCAGGACTTCAGATGGCGAGCAATATACCAGCTAGTTGATGGTGTCACGGCAACAACCTTGCCAATGAAATGAAAGAGCTGATTGGGGATTTCATTAAGGGTAAGACCAGCAAACACACACCTGCCCTCATAGAGCAACCAGAAGTGGAGGAAGTGAGCAATTTCAAGTTCCTTGGTGTCAAGATCTCTGAGGACCTAACCTGGTCCCAACATATTGATGTAGCCATAAAGAAGGCAAGACAGCAGCTATACTTCGTTAAGAGTTTGAGGAGATTTGATTTGTCACCTAAAATACTCAAAATTTCTACAGATGTACTGTGGAGAGCATTCTGACTGGCTACATCACCGTCTGAAACAGGGGAGTGGGGGCAACAGCACAGGATTGAAGCAAGCTGCAGATTGTTGTATAATTAGTCAGCTCCATCATAGTTGCTAGCCTCAGCAGAATCCAAAATATCTTCAAGGAGCCGTGCCTCAAAAAGGCGGCATCCATCATTAATGACCCGCACCATCCAGGACATGCCCTCTTCAACACTGTTCCAATCAGGAAGGAGGTACAGCAGCCTGAAGGCACACACTCAACGATTCAGGAACAGCTTCTTCCCCTCTGCCATCCGATTTCTGAATGGACATTGAACCCATTAACACTACCTCACTACTTCTTAAATTTTTGCACTATTTATTTAATTTAACTATTTAATATTTACATACTTACTGCAATTCAGTTCCCCCCCCCCCTATATTATTATGTATTGTACTGCTGCTGCTAAGTTAACTAATTGCATGACATATACCAGCGATATTAAACTTGATTCTGATTGCATGGAATAGCCAAACTGTTTCAGGCTGAGACCCTTCTCCAGGACCGGAAAGGAAGGGGAAATATGCCAGAATAAAAAGGTGGGGGAGGGGGGAGGAGGATTTTATAGAAGGTGATAAGTGAAGCCAGGTGAGTGGGAAGGGTAAAGGGCTGGAGAGGGAGGAATATGATAGGAGAGAAGAGTGGACGACAGGAGAAAGGAAAGGAGGAAGGGCACCAGGGGGAAGTGATAGGCAGATGACAAGAGGTAGGAGGCCAGAGTAGAGAATAGAAGAGGGGAGGGAGAGGGTATTTTTTTTTTAACTGGAAGAAGAAATAGATATTCCTGCTATCAGGTAGGCATCTACCCAGATGGAAAATAAGGTGTTGTTCATCCACCCTGAGGGTTGCCTCATCTTGGCGCAAGAGGAGGAGAATGGACTGACATGTCAGAACAGGAATGGGAATGGGAATTACAATGTTAGGCCACCAGGAAGTTCAGCTTTTGGTGGATGGAGCGGAGGTACTCAGCGAAGTGGTCCCCCAATTTATGACAGGTCTCACCAATATAGAGGAGGCTGCACAGGACACAGTAGATGACCCTAGCAGATTCTCAGGTGAAGTGTTGTATTAGACAAGTTAGATCTGGAATCAGCGTAGATATATCAGATGGTTATGAGGAATTAGAATCAGGTTTATTATCACCTGATGTGAAATTTGTTAACGCAGCAACAGCAGTTCAATGCAATACATAATCTAGCAGAGAAAAAAATAATAAATAAAATATAATAATAAATAAACAAGTATATCAATCTTGTATATTGAATAGATTTTTAAAAATATGCAAAAACAGAAATACTGTATACTTTTAAAAAAGTGAGGTGTCCAAAGCTTCAATGTCCATTTAGGAATCAGATGGCAGAGGGGAAGAAGCTGTTCCTGAATCACTGAGTGTGTGCCTTCAGGCTTCTGTACCTCCTACCTGATGGCAACAGTGAGAAAAGGGCATGCCCTGGGTGCTGGAGGTTTTTAATAATGGATGCTGCCTTTCTGAGACATTGCTCCCTAAAGTTGTCCTGGGTACTTTGTAAGCTTGTGCCCAAGATGGAGCTTACTAGATTCACAACCTTCTGCAGCTTCTTTCGGTCCTGTGCAGCAGTGTCCCCCCCCCCGTACCAGACACTGATGCAGCCTGTCAGAATGCTCTCCATGGTACAACTTTAGAAGTACAGAGGAGTGGGGTTTGAAGGGATTCAAAAAGTAAGAATTTTTATTGAAAACAAAGGTGAGAACTTAAGATTCAATATTTACTAAACTAGGTGCCAGAGTAGGTCAGCAGGCTTGATGGGTGAATGGGATGATATAAAACTGGACACGAGCATGGGAATTTCAGACCATTGAACTTCTGGCTAAAAACTGAACATAACATAAAACGCTCATTCCTTCTGAAAATGACTTATGCAATTCATGTAAATGATACTGTGATGAGAATCTGGAATTCAATTTTGAATACTTTACTGAAGCTTAATATATTGGCTTAGATTTGGTTGACTGTTATTTTTCTGCCTTCAGTGCATCCAAGACCTTCACACCCCATCCCACGAGTTCAAGCTGATCTTGACTGTTTTTATTTTCCTGTTCATCACAATTGCAATCCTTCAGTTTCCAAAATCCAACTCACAGGTGCTATGCCACTGCCATTAACCAAAACCATGTGAGTGCCCCGTCAACAAAATCTCAGGAACTTATGCTTGCAAACCATCCCACTCGAACCAATAACCAAGTTCCAGACTTCAATTTACCTAAATTGGGCAACTGGCACAATTGGGATACGATAGAGTCTTTTAAGAGACTCTTGGATAGGTATATGGAGCATAGAAAAATAGACGTCTATGGGTAACCCTGGGTAATTTCTGGTTTGTTCATGTTTGGCACAGCATTGTGGACCGAAGGGCCTGTATTGTGCTGTAGGTTTTCTATGTTTCTATGGCAATGATGAGAACATAGAGTTCAATAAATCTGGTAAGTTCCAAATCCTCATTAAATAACCAATTAACTCACTGTGACTCAGGAAAAAGAGAAATAAAGTCACCAGGTTGTCTTTGTGCAGAGCAGATCTTGAAATATGTGATGCCAAAATAATATCCCCTCAACTTTTTTTTCACAATCACATCTTGTTTTCCCTCGTCCCAGTCTCCAAAAACTCGCATCTCATGAAAATCCAGATCTCTAATCATCCTCTAGCTGTCCCTAACCAGTCTTGCCTGATCATTAACCATACCTTGAAACTTCTGACCATTTCTCTCTCCTCAACTCCTACCCAAAACATCACTATTAAATATATCAAATATTGTAGGTTTCTTTGAAACTTAGTTTCTTGGGTCAGTATTTGACACCCTCTACAATTATACCAAAGATAACCTCTCTGAAGGGCAATAATTAATACAGTAATATATTTATTTCTAACAGAAACTTGGCTGAAATGACAAAAATGCCATGATCAATAACAAAATTAAACCAGTATATCTATGATCAGATTAAAATCAAAGGTTTCAAAATTGCTGTCCTTCAATCGTGATTATGGACATTTTTATGGCATTTTGTCAGGAATTCAGGTATTCCTTTCGTGATAAGACTCATTCCAAGCACCTCAAAACTTGCAACTTTTTCTGCACTTACAACAGGTATCTTAGAATCATAGAAATGTACAGAAGCCCAGTGTGTCCATATCAGCCAAAGTTGGAATGACACGCACTACTCTCACTTCTCAGCTTTTGACCTGTAGTCTAGTAGGGGCCCAGAATGTGACCACCAGAAGTACAGTATATAATCACAGGGGCTGCAAACTTCTCTTTTCTTATTTTCACAATCTTCATCATGGTTTTTGAATAACTCTGGCATTTCATTCACAAGGGAACAACAGAAACCAGCATATTAACCCTGGTACAGACGGTGGTTTCCCATGAGAGGAAATCTCATTGACATCACCCAGCTTTTTGTTTTTGGTGTTCAAGGTGTCAGTAAAACAGCATGAACACAGCACACAAAAGTAGGAACATTAAATTCAACTTTGCAGGCAGTGGACATTTGAATAATAGACTGACAGCTGCAAGGTATTCAGCATATTCATTTCATCTTGTTACAAAGATATCTCTAAAATTGTTAAAGGGGCAAGATGGAGGAACAAATTAGGGGAGGGGAAGTGGAAGGGAAGTTCATGGTATCATCTACCCTGCTTGTGGACACAATGAGGGAAAAGTAACTTGAACTAATTCTCAGAAAATGTACCATATATATCTTGAGGGAACACTCTGTTTTTGAATATACCTTGATTATGACTTTAATATTTAAAGTTAATTTATTTTTTAATTAAATACCATTCAACTGTTTCAAAATGTCTTTGAGATTGTTATTTGAAGAGATAACAGCTGAAATGAGGAGCACAAAATGAGCAGTCAGTGGGACTGGGCCTAAGAGAATGCACAGGGTGCACGTTAGTCAGTCTTACACAGTGAGGAACATATCAGTGCTGGGGATCCTGACAGGCAACCATCAAGCAAATTAAAGAGAGATGGAGCCTTAGATTTTCTGGAAGTGACACTGTTTTGTTAGCATTCTGTGGGCACATTTGCAGCTTTCACTTTCAATGAAAATACAAGCACTTTCCACCATTTGACTCTTATCTGAAGAACACTCTCACCTCCTTTCATGAGAGGTGCACGAAAAAAGGAGCATTCATACCACTCCAAGCCATTTTTAAAATACAAACGGGTTACTTGGTGTGTTTTTGTCAGCATCAGTAATTACCTATCTCTGAAAGGTTTAAATTCATTTGGCCCATAATTTAAATCATATGAACTTGGAGAATGATTTAATGTTAACCAGTCTCCTTCAAAAATAACTCTTCTAAGTTCATACCACCAACAATGAATTTGTTCAAACAAACTAAGCAAAAACTGGCCCATGAACACTACACCTTACTTTGTTTAAACTCTCTTTTTGCACAACTTATTTATTTTTGTATATACTTGTAATTTTTATTTTTTAATTACATATTGCAATGAACTGCTGTTGCAAAACAAACAATTGTCATGACATATGCCAGTGATATTAAACCTGATTCTGGAGATACTGAAAGGTTATAATACGGAAAACAAGAAAGAAAATACTTTAGATACAGAACCAAATACAGTACATAGCACAAGCAGTTCTTTTAATTCAAAGTTCTTTACAGGAATTAAAAACCTTTATCAATGTTCACAATAAGCTAACCAATATCACTTCCAAAATTAATGTTTTTATTCATTAAGGGTAAAACTACACTTACGTTTCTTGGGGTTAAATTGGGAATTTAAGACACTTGAGCACCAGACAGGGATTGTTCACTACTCTCCATATCAGGCTGTTTTTGCTTAAAAGAGGTGTACAGCAAATATCTAAAGCCTGTTTCTGAACCCTGCTGCAACTTTAGATTGCTGGGATAAGTAAGTACCTTATAAATTTCAATGATCAATACTAATTGCAATCAGATCCATTCCTAATCGACTGTCTCCAAAGTATAATCACTGACACACTCTCCTGCGCCTCCCCATCCCCACTGACATACTGTACACCCAATGGTTATGTCTTCCTCTCTATTCACAGGGGCAACCTCAAGGTGTATATTTAACTTGCCCTGTTGACGGTCCAGGTACTGACCACTTCTTGATGCATCTTCTCCTACACTGCCAAATTCAGAACATTGAGGTTTGAGGCTTGCACTTGGATTCGATGAAGGAATAAGGGAACACCGGAGTTGAAAGATTGGAAGGGATTGGGAGCATAAACTCTCGAAAGATCCCTTGAGATTGCTATAAACAAACCGCAAAAGTAACTTAACCACCTACTGTATAATCTACTAACCTTGTTATCGTCCATAACTGTGTTAAGTGATTCTATCCACATGGGGTCAATGTCTCCATCCAAAACAATCCACTTTGGACCTCTGTGAGCAACTCTGGAAAGTTCTCTCATGGTCATTGAAAACAAGCCTAGTGAGAAAAGAAATAAAGGTTTTTAAATCACCAGTATTAACTACACTTGTTTATATGTTGGAAACCAAAGTCAGGGAGAACAATACAGGCCTCTTCAGAATGAATTGTTCTTCTATAACACAGGACTGACAATTCGTTGCATTTTCACTCCAAGTCCGATGTTCACCACAAAACACTGAATGGGGCTAAGCACTCTTATGACCAAAGCTGGATTTACTACACTTCTGGATTATCTGTTCTAAATAGACTGGAGGAGCACCAGATGGAAAAACAGCATTGAAATTGGCTCCAGTGAAAAGTGAGTTAATGAGATCTCAGAGGAGGTGAAATACACACAATTGACAGCAAGAGCGAGAGAAGGTGCCATGACTATCCATATGAAATGCAAAAAGATAGAATGAAACGTAATCATTTTAGCTTTGCAAACAGACCTCACACACCTCTTATCTGTTCGATCTCCAATTGCCTCTTAGCAATATTTAGAGCATTTCCTTATCAGACACAGTAGGAACGATAGGAAATCAGAAGTTTGGTTGGGGTTGGAAGGGGGCAGGTTCCAAGAACTGTGGCATGCTAATCATCAAAGTGTTTCAGCTTGGTTCTTAGCACCAAGCAGTTACTGAGCAAAGAATATTTCCCTGAGAAAGCCAGAGTTAAAGTTTGTTGTCATATGCACGAGTACAAGTATATGCAGGAACAATTAAAAACTTCCCACAGCAGCACCCCAGGCACATAGCATGAAATAAGCCATATTCACAAGAAAATATGATTGTACACATTTAGAAAATGCAAATGATGAGAATCTCCTGCCTATACCGCAGCTTGTCACAAGCTGTAGTATATCTACAATGCCTTCATGCATTTCAAAACCCACTTTGGGAGTACGGTGGTGCTCTGCAAAATCGAGATCTCTGCCTCTATTTAATTTCCTGTAGTAGCCCTCCCTGGTCTGCCTGAAACCTCCAATGGAAGGAGACATCAGCTAGTGAATGTTGCTGAATGGCACATTCCAAGGGATAGTCTTGGAATTGTGCTAAGGAACACAATGAAGCTTCAAGTAGCCACCTCAAACTCTCTGTAGTAGCACCACAATCCGGGGTCACATTGCTATTACAGACCGAAAGACTACAACTTGAAGAAGACTTCTGGACGCTTCATGGATGCTACAGTTAAGGATGAAATAATATTTTGGACACATTATAATTGATTGTAGAATGAATATAGATCAAGACAGGTTCTGACCCTATTTACTGTACATATTATGAATAACGTATATATTTGAAAAAAGTTTTCAAAACTATCTTGACAAGACATGCAAAGCAAATATAGTTCTTGCAAATTGTTTCGACCGCAGCTGAAATTGAAACAAATTTAACATTAGATACATCAAGGTCTAACTTTTCAAATAATTTCTGCACTGAAGGATTTCAGAAGATGAAGCATGAAAGGAACAATAACAGCAGAATGAAAAATAAATGAACAAAGTGGAACAAAAATATTGGAACATTAGGGAAGATCGGGAATTGACACTAAGTTTAGAATTTGCCCAGTGAGCTTCACAAGTGCAGTAGGCAAGCGTTTTGTGTAATGGTGTTAATTTCTCTAAGATCTGACACATGCTGCATTTTTTGAGCTAACAAAATTTGTGTTTTCTTTTACTGAGAGAACTAATTAAAAATCAAAATGCAGAAGAATTATTTGCAGACATAAGCACAAGAAGCCCAAAGATTGTGTGAGATAACGTACTATAGCAGTTAAAGCATTACAGCATTAAAGCATTACCCATTACAGACAACTTGTGATGGGCAACACACGCTTTGCTAGCATCTTCTATATCTTTATTACAAACATTGCTCTTTTAATTTTGAAGAAAATTACTAATTATAAAGTATCCATATAAATTAGAAAGAAAATCACCACTTTAATCGTACACCCAACATACAGTATTTACCAATCTTAGTAATTCTAGACTCTGATACAAAAAGGGTCAGACAAGGCAGAGTTCACACCAGCGAACATTCACCTTATCTCAGAAAAGCAGCTGCAATTAGTCATTAAGAGAATTAGCCTCTTTGTAAGACAACAGCGGTGCATGCTCAAAAAGTTCATTGGCAGCCTAAAAAAATTAATCCATTCTGTGAACTTTTAGCAGTTCTTGTGATGTGCTTCTTTAAAACTGCATTGGATTTCAGAATCTACGTTTATCTTAAAAAACACAAATCTGCACACTACCGTTACCCGAAACAAAACATGCTGAGACCCTCACTCTCAATGTACTCTCCCTTTCCATTTCATACTGTCTTCTCTTGCCGGGGGAGGGAGGTCCCACTTCACTCAGCAATAAACTTCTGCCTGAATCCTTGACAAGTTATGCCTCCACAGGTATGGACTTGAGCATAAATGAAATCTTTCTCTCTATCTACCCTTTCATGACTCCGAGGACCTCTCTCAGATTATTTCACTGCTTGGCTGGTCTATCCTGTTTACTCCAGCTTTGTTGCTCTGAATCACATCTCTAGAACTCAACTCCTGCTCACTTTTAACTTCCTTCCACATTTCCACTTGCACTCGTGTTGCTCTTGAGCAGTGGTCCCCAACCACTGGCGAGGAAACGATATGATTTGGTGATATGAAACGATAAAGGTCAGCTGCACCTTTCCTCATTCCCTGTCACGCCCACTGAACTTGAACCCACACGAGGTCATCAGTCGCCTAAATGCAGTGACACCCTCGCGCCAGGGATAACTGGTTGGCCTCGGGTAACCGGGCGCCTTGCGCGGCCAGCAGGAAGTGCCATTGGTACTGGCCTGGAGCGCAGACAGATGGGCACTACCTCCTGTTTAGCACACTGAATGTTCATGGGGAACCCAGTGCTAAAATATTGTCAGATGACCTAACTTGGACTCAGAGTTTCATAAGTAGAGGAGCAGCTTTTGTTGGCCGATAGATCCTATGGGGGGGGGGGGGGTGAGTGCACACCCTGTCTCACTCCTCCTCGCTCGGTCAGTCATTCTCTCCAGACAGCAACCACCGCGGCCCTGGCACGGGAACCTCCAGCCCTTACCTTGTCCTCTCACCCCTCCCACGACCAGCCGCACCTGGCCAAGGCGTCTGGCGGCGGGTGGGAGGCTGAAATTCTGGCCCAGAGGCTGTCTAATGAGGCAATGAAGCCCTCAAAACTGCTTCGGCATCTTGAGTGCAAGCACCCTGCACTTAAACACAAACCCGTTGAGTTTTTTGAGTGGAAAAAACGTGAGCAAGCCGGACAGAAGCAAGTGCTGCTAGCCCTGTAAACTAAATAGCAGAATAGACTGGACATAAGGAACCCCCTTTGAGTATTGCTGTACTCCAGTCACGTTTAACACCCTCCCCCACACCCCCCACCCCCCATCAGCCGGTATGATCCACAAGAATATTGTCAATATTAAACCGGTCCATGGTGCAAAAAAGGTTGGTGATCCCTGCTCTTGAATAACAAGGGAGGGTAAGTGACGAGACTGTCTCTTGTTGGATATGGTCATTATCTGACTTGCTCATGGCAGAAATGTGATTGCCACTTATGCCTGAATGTTGTTGAGGTCAGGGGTGAACTAATAGCACATGCAAACATTTTCTTGGCACATGGTATGCAGTGCCTCCCCTTGATTCTATAAACCCCATCCATAATAAGGTTATCTCTACTGCCAAATGAAGCATCAATTTTTTTTTAACCCAAGAGCAGTGAGATATTTTCACAGGAAGTAGGCTTTTATTTTTTTAATTTTATTTAGACATACAGCATGGAACAGGCCCTTCTGGGCCAATGAGAAACACCACCTAGCCACACACCTATTTAACCACAGCCTAATCACAGGACAATTTACAATGACTAATTAACCCACTAACCACTGTGTCTTTGGACCATGGGATGAAACCAGAGCACCCGGAGGAAATCCATGCTGTCACAAGGAGAACATACAAACTCCTTACAGACGACACCAGAACTGAATTCCGAACTCCAACACCCCAAGCTATAATAGCGTCACGCTAACTGCCCTGCCACGGAGCTTAACACCAGTATACGGTTGCAAGAACATGTGATGTTGGAATATACATTTTGAAATCCTTCTGGTGTGCACGTCAATACTTGGATAGTAAATAGTTCAGTATCAGTACTATTTAGAAATTATGTTGTTTTGAATTGTCTTTTAAAAAGCTTAACAATAGTAATTTTTGGACAGATTTTCCAAACTGCTTCACTTATTTCAGTCCGTCTCCTTTATACTTTTATTAATTGTAAAACCATGAAAACAAGTAAATAAGCAACAAAACTCAACCTTTTAACTTAAAAAAGCGTCTATAATTATTATTTCTAATTTATTAATCAATGGTAATCCCTGCTCAAAATTACCATAATGCGAGAGATTTTTTTTTGAAGATTATCGCCAACTTGGGCACACACTCTCAAAAAGGTTAACCAGCAATGGTCGAAGTGCTGCTGAAGATACGCAAGGATCGCTTCATTTACTTAAGCAGTTGTGAAAGGAACTGAACATCGTGCAATCATCTGCACCAGTTGATCACTGTAAAGGTCATTGGTAAAGTAGCTGAAGGTTGTTAGACCCAGGACACTAGTTTCAGAAACTCCCACAGTGTCGTCCAGGCAGCTGAGATTGACCCCCAGCATCGATAGTCACATCCATCTGAGAATCTATTCCACTTGACGGGAGATGACAGCACACAGTCGAACAGTGCCTTTATATCAGGACTTGTTGCTCTCACTCACCTCACCGCTGGAAAACATCTCTTTGTCACATTTCATAAAGGCTCTACAACATTTAAATAAGTGGCTTTCATTAATACAAAATGGGCATCCATAAGCAGATTACTGGAAATGGTGCCATTTCATAGGACTATGAATGTCACCTTCCATAATAAGCATACATTGTCAGACAGTAACTTATATAACCATATAACAACTACAGCACAGAAACAGGCCATCTCGGCCCTTCTAGGTCCATGCCGACACTTATACTCACCTAGACCCACTGGCCCGCACTCAGCCCATAACCCTCCACTCCTTTCCTGTCCATATACCTATCCAATTTTACTTTAAATGACAATACCAAACCTGCCTCGACCACTTCTACTGGAAGCTCATTCCACACAGCTACCACTTTCTGAGTAAAGAAATTCCCCCTCGTGTTACTTTTAAACTTTTGCCCCCTAACTCTCAAATCATGTCCTCTTGTTTGAATCTCCCCTACTCTCAATGGAAAAAGCCTATCCACGTCAACTTGATCTATCCCCCTCATTATTTTAAATACCTCTATCAAGTCCCCCCTCAACCCTCTACACTCCAAAGAATAAAAACCTAACATGTTCAACCTTTCTCTGTAACTAAGGTGCTGAAACCCAGGTAGCATTCCAGTAAATCTTCTCTGTACTCTCTCTATTTTGTTGATACCTTTCCTATAATTCGGTGACCAGAACTTTACACAATACTCCAAATTCAGCCTTACCAATGCCTTGTACAATTACAACATTACATCCCAACTCCTATACTCAATGCTCTAATTTATAAAGGCCAGCGTTCCAAAAGCTTTCTTCACCACCCTATCCACGTGAGATTCCAACTTCAGGGAACTATGCATCATTATTCCTAGATCACTCTGTTCTACTGCATTCTTCAATGCCCTACCATTTACCAGGAATGTCATATTTGGATTATTCCTACCAAAATGTAGCACCTCACCCTTATCAGCATTAAACTCCATCTGCCATCTTTCAGCCCACTCTTCTATCTGGCCTAAATCTCTCTGCAAGCTTTGAAAACTTACTTCTTTATCCACAACGCCACCTACCTTAGCATCATCTGCATACTTACTAATTCAAATTAGCACTTCATCATCCAGATCATTAACGTATATGACAAAAAACATTAGACCTAATACAGATCCCTGAGGCACACCACTAGTCACCGGCCTCCAACCTGACAAACAGTTATCCACCACTACTCTCTGGCATCTCCCATCTAGCCACTGTTGAATCCATTTTACTACTTCAATATTAATACCCAATGACTGAACCTTCCTAACTAACCTTCCGTGCGGAACCTTGTCAAAGGCCTTACTGAAGTCCATATAGACAACATCCACTGCTTTACCCTCGTCAATTTTCCTCGTAACCTCTTCAAAAAATTCAATAAGATTTGTTAAACATGACCTTCCATGCACAAATCATGCTGACTATTCCTAATTAGACCCTATCTATCCAGATAATTATATATACCATCTCTAAGAATACTTTCCATTAATTTACCCACCACTGACGTCAAAATGACAGGCCTATAATTGCTAGGTTTACTCTTAGAACCCTTTTTAAACAATGGAACCACATGAGCAATACACCAATCCTCCGGCTCCATCCCCGTTTCTAATGACATTTGAAATATTTCTGTCAGAGCTCCTGCTATTTCTACACCAACTTCCCTCAAGGTCCTAGGGAATATCCTGTCAGGACCTGGAGATTTATCCACGTTTATATTCCTTAAAAGTGCCAGTATTTTCTCCTCTTTAATAGTCATAGTTTCCATAACTTCCCTACTTGTTTCCCTTACCTTACATAATTCAATATCCTTCTCCCTAATGAATACCGAAGAAAAGAAATTGTTCAAAATCTCCCCCATCTCTTTCAGCTCCACACATAGCTGTCCACTCTGATTCTCTAAGGGACCAATTTTATCCCTCACTATCCTTTTGCTATTAATATAATTGTAGAAACCCTTCGGATTTATTTTCACCTTACTTACCAAAGCAACCTCATATCTTATTTTAGCTTTTCTAATTTCTTTCTTAAGATTGTTTTTACATTCTTTATATTCCTCGAGCACCTCAATTACTCCATGCTGCCTATATTTATTATAAATCTCCCTCTTTTTCCGAACCAAGTTTCCAATATCCCTTGAAAACCATGGAGCTCTCAACTTTTAACCTTTCCTTTCAACCTAACAGGAACATAAAGATACTGTACCCTCAAAATTTCACCTTTAAATGACCTCCATTTCTCTATTACATCCTTCCCATAAAACAAATTGTTCCAATCCACTCCTTCTGAATCCTTTTGCATCTCCTCAAAGTTAGCCTTTCTCCAATCAAAAATCTCAACCCTGGGTCCAGACCTATCCTTCTCCATAATTATATTGAAGCTAATGGCATTGTGATCACTGGACTCAAAGTGTTCCCCAACATATACACCTGTCACCTGACCTATCTCATTCCCTAACAGGAGAACCAACACTGCCCCTTCTCTAATTGGTATCTCTATGTATTGCTGCAAAAATCTACCCTGCACACATTTTACAAACTCCAAACCATCCAAGCCCTTTTACAGAATGGGCTTCCCAGTCTGTATGGGGAAATTAAAATGTCCCACAATCACAACCTTGTGCTTACTACAAATATCTGCTATCTCCTTACAAATTTGCTCCTCCAATCCTCGCTCCCCATAGGTTATCTATAATATACCCCTGTAAGTGTTACTACACCTTTCCCATTCCTCAATTTCACCCAAGTAGCCTCCCTAGACGATCCCTCTAATCTATCCTGCCAGAGCACTGCTGTAATGTTTTCTCTGACAAGCAATGCAACACCTCCCCTTCTTGCCCCTCCAATTCTATCACACCTGAAGGAACGAAATCCAGGAATATTTAGTTGCCAATCACACCCCTCCTGCAACCATGTTTCACTAATAGCTACAACATCATATTTCCAAGTATCCAAATCTAAGCTCATCCACCTTTCTTACAATGCTCCTAGCATTTAAATAGATGCATTTAAGAAACTCTCCACCTCTTCCTCTCTGTTTATCCCTAACGATGCAATCAACTTGATTATCTTTTTCTTCTTTCTTCCCTACATTTGCGCTCTGAGTGCTCCCCTTCTCTATCACTTGCCTATCCTCCGTCACACACTGTCTACTAGCTTTCTCTATTTGTGAACTAATCTCCTCTCTCCTAGTCTCTTCAAATTGATTCCCACCCCCAACCATTCTAGTTTAAAGTCTCCCCAGTAGCCTTAGCAAATCTCCCCGCCAGGATATTGGTCCCCCTAGGATTCAAGTGTAACCTGTCCTTTTTGTACAGGTCACACCTGCCCCAAAAGAGGTCCCAATGATCCAGAAAACTTGAATCCCTGGCCCCTGCTCCAATCCCTCAGCCACGCATTTATCCTCCACCTCATTCCATTCCCACTCTCACTGTCGCGTGGCAAAGGCAGTAATCCTGAGATTACTACCTTTGCGGTCCTTCTTCTCAACTCCCTTCCTAACTCCCTATATTCTTCTTTCAGGACCTCTTCCCTTTTCCTACCCATGTCATTGGTACCTATATGTACCACGACCTTTGGCTCCTCACCCTCCCACTTGAGGATATCTTGGACACGATCAGAAACATCCCGGACCCTGGCACCAGGGAGGCAAACTACCATCCGGGTCTCCTGACTGCGTCCACAGAATCGCCTACCTGACCCCCTAACCATCAAGTCCCCTATTACTACTGCCTTCCTCTTCCTTTCCCTACCTTTTGAGCTACAGGGCCTGATTCTGTGCCGGAGGCACAGCCACTGTTGCTTCTCCCAGGTAGGCTGTCCCCCCCCCCCCCCAACAGTACTCAAACAGGAGTTACTTATTTGTCAAGGGGTACAGCCACTGGGGTACTCTCTAGTACCTGACTCTTCCCCTTCCCCCTCCTAACCGTGACCCACCTGTCTGCCTCCTGTGGTCCCGGTGTGACCACCAGCCTGTAACTCCTCTCTATCAACTACTCACTCTCCCTGACCAGACGATGTTCATCGAGCTGCAGCTCCAGTTCCTTAACATGGTCCCTTAGGAGCTGCAGCTCAGCGCACCTAGCGCAGATGTGGACTTCCAGGAGGCTAGGAAACTCCAGGACTTCCCACACCCAACACCAAGAACAATGAGCTGCCCTCACACTCATACTTCTCCTTTCCTCAAATAACAGGAAAAACTAAACCTAAACCTACCTTGCCTCGCCCGTTTCTGCCTAAGCCCGTTGAGCCCAAGCCCTTAAGCCTACACTGGGCTCCCAGCTCACTCCGCTGCCCACTGTATAAGGCTGTGTTCTTTTTAAATCTTCCCCGCTTCACTGCCTGCCGTCACACGCCTGCGCAGTCCCACCTCTCTTTACCAATGAGAATAAGAAAAATTCAAGATGGCTCCTGCCGCACTCCCGTTCTGATCCTCCGACTTCCTTCTCCAAACGAAAAATTCAAAAAATGTTTAAAATCTACAACTGGCAAAACCCTTTCTACACATTTCAGGTCAAAGCATCATCATTGTGCCACTAGAGGCCTATCCACTGCCAGCACTGAGATCTGATTGCTGAACACTGGGGCACAGATCCATCAAGATGAGCCAAGGCTGTGGTTGGCAGGATTGGACTCACAGATATGTTCCTAAAGCAAGACATCACTTCCTACAAAGCGAAACCCAATAGCACGAATGGCGGCGATGCTTCACTACAAGATGAATACCTTCTATGCCTGCTTTGAAAGGGAGAACATATCTACAGCTGTGAATATCCCTGCTGCACCTGATGACCCTGTGATCTCCGTCTCCGAGGCCAATGCTAGGCTGTCTTTAAAGAGAGTGAACCCTCACAAGGTGGAAGGTCCTGATGGAGTACCTGGTAAGGCTCTGAAAACCTGTGCCAACCAACTGGCAGGAGTATTTAAGGACATTTTCAACCTCTCACTGCTACAGGCAGAAGTTCCCACTTTCTTCAAAAAGGCAACAATACTAGTGCCTAAGAAGAATAATGCGAGCTGCCTTAATGACTATTGCCCAGTAGCACTCACATTGACCATGATGAATGCTTTGAGAGGTTGGTCATGACTAGACTTAACTCCTGCCTCAGCAAAGATCTGGACCCATTGCAGTTTGGCTATCGCCGCAATAGGTCAATGACAGATGCAATCTCAATGGCTCTTCACATGGCTTTAGACCACCAGGACAACACAAACACCTACATCAGGATGCTGTTCATCGACTGTAGCTCAGCATTTAATACCATCATTCCCACAACCCTGATTGAGAAGTTGCAGAACCTGGGCCTCTGTACTTCCCTCTGCAATTGGATCCTCAATTTCTGAACTGGAAGACAACAGTCTGTGCGGATTGGTGCTAACATATCCTCCTCACTGATGATCAACACTGGTGCACCTCAGGGGTGTGTGCTTAGCCCAATGCTCTACTCTGTATACCCATGACTGTGTGGCTAGACATAGCTCAAATAACATCTATAAATTTGCTGATGACACAACCATTGTTGGTAGAATCTCAGGTCGTGACAAGAGGGCATACAGGAGTGAGATATGCCAACTAGTGGAGTGGTGCCATAGCAACAACCTGACACTCAATGTCAGTAAGATGAGAGACTTCAGGAAAGGCAAGACGAAGGAACACATACCAATCCTCCTAGACTCAGAGGGATCAGAAGTAGAGAGAGTGAGCAGCTTCAAGTTCCTGGGTGTCAGGATCCCTGAGGATCTAACCTGGTCACAACATATCGATGTAGTTATAAAGAAAGCAAGACAGTGGCTATACTTTATTAGGAGTTTGAAGAGATTTTGAATGTCAACAAGTACACTCAAAAACTTCTATAGCTGTACCGTGGAGAGCATTCTGACAGGCTGCATCACTGTCTGGTATGGAGGGGGCTACTGCACAGGACCAAAAGAAGCTGCAGAAGATTGTAAATCTAGTCAGCTCCACCTTGGGCACTAGCCTACAAAGTACCCAGGACATCTTTAGGGAGCGGTGTCTCAGGAAGGTAGCGTCCATTATTAAGGACATCCAGCACCCGGGGCATGCCCTTTTCTCACTGTTACCATCAGGTGGGAGGTACAGAAGCCTGAAAGTACAGACTCAGCAATTCAGGAACTGCTTCTTCTCCTCTGCCATCCAATTCCTAAATGGACATTGAAACTCGCTTTTTCTTAATATAAAGTATTTCTGTTTTTGCACATTAAAAAAAAATCTATTCAATATACATAATTAATTTACCTGTTTATTATTATTTTTATTTTATTTATTATTATTTTTTCTTCCTCTGCTAGATTATGTATTGCATTGAACTGCTGCTGCTAAGTTGACAAATTTCACCTCACATGCTGGTGATAATAAACCTGATTCTGATTCTAAATTGGAAGGAAATGACTGGCGAGGTCCCACAGGATTGTTACTCAACTACGCACAACTTCCATTCGTGAGTTTGCATGCTAGAGTTCATCCATTCAAACTTGGAAAGATTGTTGTTGTATCAGTGTGGACTAGAGAATGTAATTAGAAAGTAATATTGATTTGTAAAATGTATGGCCCAATCTTTGACGTTAGTAAGACCAAAGAGCCGATTGTGGAAGGGTAATTCAAGAAGACACAAACCAATCCTCATTGCGGGATCAGAAGTGGAGAGAGTAAATAATTTCAAGTTGCTGCACAGGATCGAAGTAAGTTGCAGAAGGTAGTAAAATTAGTCAGCTCCTTCACGGGTACTAGCCTCCATTGTATCCAAGATGGCTTCAAGAAGTGGTGCCTCCAGAAGGTGGAGTCCATCATTAAGGACCCTCACCACCCAGGACTCATTGTTACCATCAGGAAGGAGGTACTGGAGCCTGAAGGCACACACTCAATATTTCAGGAAAAGCTTTTCCCCCTGCCATCCAATTCCTAAATGGACATTGAACCCATGAACACTACCTCACTGCTTTATTTTAATTCCTGTTTTTGCACTACTTATTTCTGTAATTCAGCTTTTTTCTATATTTATCATGTATTCCATCGTACAGCTGCTGCAAAGTTAACAAATTTCACGGCATATGCCGGTGATATTAAACCTGATTCTGAATCAGAAAAAAAGAGGAGCTGTCCACTTAATCTCTCAATGCAACATCTTCCTGATATCCACTGTTTCATTTTGGTAAACCTTTTGGAATTTTGACATTTGCACTGCCCCCCCCCCCCGATGTATAATGCTCACAAACGTACACAACAGACCGTGCAAGGCATGGACGGAGGTAATCAGTGGATGAGCAGAACTTTCTTGCTTTTCTATTCACTGCCTGTCTGAATTAATTTGCCCTGATACCTCCAACAATTTTCCAGTATGTACCACTGATTTCTGTGTTCTTACAACCCCTTCAAAACAGCAGTAAGTTAGTTACATGATAAACCCTGTAATTCTTCGAACTTAACTTCAAACTTTCTTATATTAAATTTTATAAGCCATGTGCCTGTAATTTCACTGGTCTGCCTACTTCCTTCTGTAGCCTAATTCCATTGTATTGTATAAGTAAGTTTCATATTGTTTGCAAGCCCAAAATGACCTAGCTGCTCCTAAATGGCGATTGAGTTAGAAGATCAACTATGATCTTGCTGAATGGTGGAACAGATGCTGAATGGTCCACCCGTGCTCCTATTTTGCTCTTTTGTAAGTCCCACGACTTACCCTTTATTAAAAATTCTCCCTTGCCATCTCTGAAATTATCACATTGCACTGGTCCAAAATTTTATTCAACTATAACAAAGAGAAACTTTTGACATGAATTGTATTATGTTGAAAACTGCTTGAACAAGTTCTAACGATACCTTACTTCCCTAAGGAAACCAATTCCCAGGAATTCATGAAATTTATCTCATGTCTTCAATGCTCAATACCCTGTCAAATCAGCTACTGACTTACAAATGGTTGAAACTACATTTATTATATAGATGGAATTATTCATTTCAAAGTCATTCATACTTGGATTAATTAAGTTATTAATTAACTTCTACTAAATAAGTTATTACAAACTCGATGTAATTTCTTGTCATTCTGAGTGCTACTGCTTTGCTACCATACCCTGTGCCGTAAGCACTGGCTGATGTCAGTGCTTAGACTTGGAAATTAGCTCCTTTAGTGAAGTATCGTATCGTAGCAACTTTCAACATGCTGCAATTCTGCCTTCCATCAAAAGTTCTCTCTGGATTAGTCGTAGGCAAGTTCAGATCCTACCACAGCAAGTGTGGAATTTTAAATTAGCTTATTTAAAATTAATACGCTTGAATCAGTATTAGGGTCCAGGAAACTGCAAACAGATATCAGAAAAAGTCCCAGTTTACCATGTCCTTGAAAAGATTCATTATTAATCACTTTATTGATGTTATTAAGTATGAGCACATGGTTCAAGTGATCAAAGTTGAATTTTCTCTCCAATATCTACTTACATAAACCCAGAGTGAAGTTGTTAAATCAACAACGAAATGGTCGAGCAATCCAATCAAATAACATTAAATATTAATTGGGAATAAAAACACAAAATTAAAACTAGGGCTCAATCTTGGCCTTGGAATTGGACAAGTGAAAGTTAAACACAGTCTATTGCAGCTGATCAGACCAGAAGGGTCTCTCTTCTCTAATCAAAGCATTCTGGAGCAGTATCACTGTTGAGTTTTCATGAGTTGGTCAATAACTAGAATCTCATAATTGATTAATTCAGTTGAACTACGTTATTAAGCATAATGACTAAACAATAAATTTGGTATGAGGAACAGTTAAATTTTCAATATAACAGAGGCCATGTCTAGTTCTGAACTTTGATTCAATTGACCTTACAGTATGTACAAAAATATAGGGAGCTCTCATGGCTGGTTTGTTGGTTGCTGTAGACTGTTAATTCTACAACACAATCTTCTTGTTTAGACAGGGCCAAAACATCTTGAATCCGATTTTGGTCACAGAACCAGACATGCCTTGATGGATTCAATCTCTTCTGCAATGCAGAAATATAAAAAATTACCAAAAACGTTATTAATATCCAAACCTCAAATGGTCAGTCGCACTTACTAACCATCCTTCCATTCACGTGTGGCAGGGTGTAGAAATCCAAACAGCTCATCCGTAGTCACGGCTTTGGGATTTATATCACACCATACTGGCTTTAACTTCATGTTGGCATAAGTCCTGTGTAGCGTTCTTAATATCTGTTGGCAGCAGAGATATGCAGTTATACTGTTTGTATTTCAGGGAGCTACAGAGCACATTACTGTTCCCTTTGAGATTCTTTGCTGCACTTCCATCTCAATCAATTTTCTATAAACCCACCTACCTTCACCGACACACCCTACCCCCTGTAAGGATGCTATTCTTCTCTGTCTTCATTGTTTCTGTACTCAAAGCTCACAGTACATTTATTATCTAAGTATGTATATGTTATACATTGAGATTCGATTCTGAAATGGCAGGAACAAAACAAAGAAACCAAAAGGACTCATTAAAAAAGATGGAAGACCGTCAGACATCCAATGTGCAGAGAAAATAAAACACATCATGCAAACAATAAACGCAAGCAAATGGCATTCTGAATTGAAGTCCACAGAGGGTCTGTTCCCAGACACTTAGCAGTAAGCTGAACCAGCCCATCCCTCACCTCTGGTCCCAACACACACCAAATGAGGCCTTCTGCTTTTGAGCTTCTGAAATGTCCTCCTCCTTTCAGAAACGTGGCTTCTCTCTGCCACAGTTGAAGCCTTCACACTCATTTCCTGCATGTCTGCTCTCAGTTCCCCCTCTCCCCAGACAGGAAGAGATAGAATTCTCTTGATCCTCACCTTTCATCCCACAACCTTTACCATGCAATTCCTCTCTCTCTGTCATTTCCTCCAGCTCCAACAGAATTCCATCAGTCACACATTACTCATCCCACAGCTTCTACAGGGAAAATTCTCTGTGGCTCCCTGATCCACATCCTTCTCCAGCCATCCCTCTCTGTCCCTTGGGACTTTCCTCTGCAAGAGCGGGGTGTCACACCTGTCCCTCACTACCACCATCCAGGGACCTAAACAACTCTTCTGAGGCTGCAATGCATAAAGTATGTATTATCACTGAGATTCATCACCCGCCCCGACAGCTATTAAACAAAGAAAAATATCAACACACACCACATGCAAAATAACATGTAAATGGCAACCAAAAAAAATCAAAAAGTACATAATATAATACACAACAAAATCGAAAGAGTCCAGGCATATTCAGCTCAGCTGTGTTCATTATCTGCAGGTGGCCCTGATTCAAAAATGCCCAAAATAGCAACAGAGAAGAGAGCAACAAGAAAGACATCATTATATGAAACACAGTCTAATCCACAACCACTGACACAGAACTTTGACACCATCCTTCAACAGAGAGAAACCATTCACACACAGGGACTTTCCTTCAGGAGCAGTGGGGGGGGAGAGGGAGGGAGGGAGAGGGAGAGGGGGAGAGGGAGAGGAAGAGGGAGAGGGGGAGAGGGAGAGGGAGGGGGAGGGGGAGGGGGAGGGGGAGGGGGAGGCGGAGGGGGAGGGGGAGGGGGAGGAGGAGGGGGAGGGAGAGAGAGAGAGAGAGAGAGAGAGAGAGAGAGAGAGAGAGAGAGAGAGAGAGAGAGAGAGAGAGAGAGAGAGGATCTAATCTGGTCCCAACATTTCGATGCAGTCATAAAGAAGGCAAGACAGCGGCTATGCTTTATTAGGAGTCTGAAGAGATCTGGTATGTCAACAAAGACACTCAAGAACTTCTATAGTTGTACCACTGAGAGCATTCTGACAGGCTGCGTCACTGTCTGGTATTGGGGGGGGGGGGGCTACTGCACAGGACCGAAAGAAGCAGAGGGTTGTAAATTTAGTCGGCTCCATCTTGGGTACTAGCTTACCAAGTACCCAGGACATCTTCAAGGAGTGGTGTCTCAGAAAGGCAGTGCCCATTATTAAGGACCTCCAGCACCCAGGGCATGCTCTTTTCTCACTGTTGCCATCAGGTAGGAGGTACAGAAGCCTGAAGGCACACACTCAGTGATTCACGAACAGCTTCTTCCCCTCTGCCATTCGATTCCTAAATGGACATTGAACCCTTGGACACTACCTTAATTTTTAAAAAAATAAAATATTTCTGTTTTTTGCATGATTTGTAATCTATTCAATATACGTATACTGTATAAAGTATACTGAATTAGATTTACTTATTTATTATTACAATTGTTATTTTTTTCTTCTATATTGTGTATTGCATTGAACCGCTGCTACTAAGTTATCAAATTTCACGTCACATGCCGGTGATAACAAACCTGATTCTGACTGTAATTCTCAGACTGTCACATGCAGAGACATCTTCCTCCAGCATCCCCCTACAAATATAATATTGCTCATGCCAAATACAATGCTGGTCTTAACCTGCACGTTATGATACCTCATGTTCCACTCCTCACCTTGGACTGCTGGCCTTTACCCTCAACCATCTCTACACTGCCCCCAATAAATGCAGATTGCAGATGGCCACCATATCCTGCATGTGACCAGAGCACAAGGCCAAGCCTGGAACTTGGGAAAGGAGGAAGACAGCACTGCTGGGCCTACAGAGCTCAAAGCATTAAGTACAACCAAACTCTAATAGAAGCTGCAGAGTGAAAATCAGAAACCAGCACAGAAAATACGAGAGATATTCAGTAGGTTAGGCAGTATCTATGAAAAAAAGAATCACAAGTTAACATTTCAGAGCAGAATGTCTCATATTTTCTGCTGCTTTGACAGATTTCTGGTCACCTACCTATAGAAAAGATGTCAATAAGCTTGAAAAAGTGCAGAGAAAATTTACAATGATCTCTCTGATAATTGAGGACCTGGGCTACAGGGATAGATTGAATAGGTTAGGACTTTATTCACTGGAATGCAGGAGGATGTGAGGGGATCTAATAGAGGAATACAAAATTTACAAAGGGCATAGACAGGGTGAATGCATGCAGGCATTTTTCCCCTCAAGTTGGGTGAGAATAGAACTAAAGGTCAAAGGTTTAGAGTGATAAGTAAAATATTTAAGGGGAATGTGAGAGGGAAGTACTTCATTCTGAGGGAAGTGGAAGTGGGGAATAAGCTGCCAGTGGAAGAGTAGCTGCAGGTTCAATTGCAATATTTAAGAGAAGCTTGGAGAAGTACCTATATGAGAGAAATATGGAGGTCTATGGGACGAGGGAGAAAACCAGGCTGGCAGAGACTCGATGAGCCTGAAAAGCTTGTTTCTGTGCTATAGTGCTTTATGACTGTTACACTATATTGTACATCAGTGATTTTCCATTTCTAAGTTTAATAAACCATAGTTTACTGATGATACAAAGCTTGGTGCCAGTTTGGGGAAGGAAGAAACAGGCTTCATGAATGAGCAAAATACACAGTACTACTTCAATACACAAGGTCAATCACTATGGTAGGAAAAACAGAAATGACGTATATCTATTAAATGGTGGGAAATTGAAGGTGTTGATATTAAAGAAACACCTAGATGACTTTAAACAGAAAGCACTGAAAGTTAATATGCAGATACAGCAAGTACTTAGTGAAACAACCACTATTATCATCATGTCACACAACATCTATGGAAACGAAAAAACAGTTGACGCTTCGAGCCAAGACCCTTCTTTAATCTAATAAGTGCAGCCCAACACCGCAAACACACAACTTGTATGCTTAATCTTTTTCTGTCCCTTACATATTCAAGTGCCTGTCTAAATGTCTCTTACATGTACTCATATTTAATGATTCCACCACCTCCTCTAATTCTGAATTCCAGATATCCATTTCTGCGATGCCTGTGATATCCAATTTCCAGGCCAATGTGTTAAGCTTTCTCCTTGAATCCTCTTTAAATCTCCTCCTTCTCACACTGGACATAATTTTTTGTTTTTGATACCCCAGCCATGGGGAAAAGATTCCTGCCAACTACCCTATCATTCTATGTACAATATCTTACTCTAGCCACCCCACACCCCCTTATCCAGCCCAGCCCCTCCGTGCTCCAATCCAGGCATGGTCCTGAAGGGTCTTCTGCACACTCTCCAGTGCAAACACATCCTACACTGTGCAGCCAGAACTACACACAACTCTCCAGGTGCAGCTTGAACTGTGGTCTGTGAAGTTGCAACATATACCCAACTTTGATCATCTATACCTTGCCCTGTGAAGGCAAGTATGCCATACGCCTGCTTCACCAACCTATCTAACTATGCTGCCACTTTCAGGGAACTGTGGATTTGAATGCCCAGGGTCTCTGTTCATTAATGTTCCTTAGTAGCCTACAATTGACTGTACATGTCGCATCCCATCTGGCAATGACCAACCAAACTTTCAATTAGATCCGTATCCATTGGCGTGAGAATGGGAAGTTGAAATGGTATTCATCTGGGAATTTAGGATGGCTGTTGTAGACAGTAAACAAACTATCCAGCTTGCACTTGGTCTCACCGATATAGAGAAGGCCACATTGGGAGCACCAAATGCAGAACACAAGTTTGGAAGTGAAAGTGAATATTCACCTCACTTTAAGGACTGTTTGGGCTCCTGGATGGTTCTGAGGGACGTGATGTACACAAGCTCTGTACTGGCAAAAATGACAAAGGATGCTGTACTGGATGCAGAGGCTGATAGCACAGTGAGTACTAGGGAACTCGGCCTGACACATCAACAGCGCTTCTTCTCAAAGATGCTGCCTGGCCTGCTGTGTTCCACCAGCATTTTGTGTGTGTTGCTTGAATTTCCAGCATCTGCAGATTTCCTCGTGTGAACTCTATCTTTGCTCCGTTTGGAGAGAGATAGGTGAGAGCAGGTCCAAGAAACACAGGTTTCTATCAACCACAATAAAATGGAAGTCACATTTCCTGAAAAAGGAGGGTATTTTGGATATACTGGAATGGACAGACTCATCTTGAGAACAGATGACGAAGAGACGAAGTAATTGGGAGAATGGGATAGCATTCTTCCAAGAGATAGGATGGGTAGAAGTGGGAAGATGAGGAAGCCACTGGAAATAAGCAAATGCCAGTGGACAGTTGTCTCCTGAGATGGAGACAGAAAAATCTAGAAAACAGAAGTGTCAGAAACTATCAAAGTGAATTTGAGAATGGGGTGGAAGTTAGTTGCAAAAGTGATAAAGTTGAGGAGTTCGGTATGGGTGCAGGAAGCAGCATGAATACAATAATCAGTGTAACGGAGAAAGAGTTGGGTCGTGATACCAGAGAATGTTTGGAACAAGCCAACACTAAATCGGGCACCACTAGGGCCCATAGCTACACATTTGATTTGTTGGAAGCAAGAGATGTTCAGGGCAAGGACAAGTTCAGTCAGGCGTATGATAGTGTTGCTGGAGAGGAACTGGTTGAATCTTTACTGCAGAAAGAAGTGGAGATTTTGATGGGGCTGAAGGTGCATAAAGAGGGACATCAATAGTGAAGAGATGGAGGGCTGGGGAATTGGAAATTGTCAAAAAGGTGGCGGGCTTGCAAGATGTCCCCAGTGTAGGTTGGAGATGAGTAGAGACAGGGTAGAGTCAAGTGGTGAGGGGCAAGAGCAGATAGAAACAATGGGTGCAGCAGGAAAGTCCTGTCTGGGACAGAAGCAGTTAGCGTGGGATCATGTGTGGTGTAAAAGGTTGCTTGAAAGTCAGCACGTTCTGTTGGCTGAGAGACATTGTCTTTAACTGTCAAATATGCTGCAATTGGTAGTTTTTCACTCACTTGGCTCTTTCCAGTTCCAGCGTCACCCACAACAAAAACTGAATGTCGCACTGCCAACAGCTCCTCGAGTTGTGTAACCTGACCAAACACAAACAAAAGTCTGGCCTTAGTGGGTGCCAGTTGTACAAATTTATCCATTTTAAGATATAAAATGGTTAATTTTCTTTGTTGTTTTTTTGCACTTTATTTCTTCAATAAGAACGGTGGCTGGCAGCACATCTAAAACCCCTTCCAAACCACTTCAAAAAGCACAGCAGCTGGAGATGCCAATTGCAGTATTGACCTATGACTTGCGCAGCTGTAATCAAGTGGAATATTTATAATCAGCACAATTAGATCATCAGTTTTCATACAAAGATCAAAAGTTAGCCTTTTATATACAAAAGTTTTTTATTTTGTTTAGCCTTTAAGAAAACTCGTGCACCACAGACCCACATTGAGCAGGGCAGAAATACAGATTACTCAGTGGAAAGAAAAATGATGCCAAAATTCAGCAACCAATTATTTGTACAAGAACTCATCTACAATTTCCCTCCCTGTAAGTAATTGGCAGAAGCAAGGACAGAAAAGGGACAACATCAAAAAGATGCCTCAGTGCAGTGATTGTCACAATGTCCAGGCAAAGGGAGGGCTCTAAAGAGAATGGTTGAATCCCAGGGGAAACAGCAGAGAACAATGAATCCAGAGGAAAAAATGAGCCTGGCAGCAGCACATGGGACCACAGACATTTACCATTAGAAGTAAAAGCAAATAAATTAGTACAAGGATATAGCAAAATAGCACAGCAATTTCAAGGTTATAAACATTTTTCACAATATAAAACATGACTTATTTTAAAAGCACTGAAAGCTTCACTTACCTTTTTCAAATCATTTATCCATCAAGATTAAAAACAAATAAATGCAAATATATTTTAACAAAGACAGTCATTACACAAACTGAGCAACAAAAGGTATGTTTATTTTACTGCCTTGAAAAGAAAAAATGTAGATTCAGCTCAGGAAACATATGGGTTATGGCTTGACAAGTTAAAGATGGAAACATATTGTTAGAAACACTGGGCATATACACATTTTAAAATAGTAAAAAAACACAACTTCTGATCATCTTACTTAGATTTATTAAGTATAAGCTATTATTTTCACCTTTAATATAAAGTTATCCTCTGGCTGTAGGTGTAGTTCTGAAATAGACTGGCGCACCATCTGTTCCAGATCTGCATCTCTCTTGCGTGGGACGTCCAACAATGGAAAAAGATCACCAATCAGACCCAGGAATATGGGAACATCGTTGGTAGCAATTTTTGGCAGATTAAAATCTCTCAAAGCACGCATTAGGACCTGGGAAACAGCAACATAGAAATAATAACAAACCTGAGGGGAGGGAGATGGAGGGAGTGGGAGAGGGAGAGGGGGGAGGGTGAATGCGGGGAAGTTGGGGGAGGTGGGAAGGGGAGAAGGGAGGCCAGTGAAGGTGAGGGAGAAGGGTATGGAGTGGCTGAGGGGACAGGGTGATCATCACAATTTCATCCATGTACAACCCCCCACAAGTCATCAGTGCAGCTCCATTCCTAACTTCTCTCTCCATCTTCCTCCATCCTACCCACTCCACTTCTAGTTCACCATCATTTTAACTCAGGTTTACACAGAAACTAGATCCATTTCCCGTAGTGGCAACCATGACTTCTATTTACCTGTTCCTCAGGTCTATTTCGATCTCCTCTCTTCAGTGATCCAGCAACAACAAGTACAGACTTTATAGCCCTTAGGCCCCAGTCATAATGGTCCTACAAGATAAGCATTTAAATATGACACTAATCAAATGAAGGAAAATCAAAACCCTTTAATAAGTTACTTCAACAGATACTTTACCTGTTTTGACAAAAGCTCGCGGCAAAGTGTGTAGAGACTTATGAATTTTCTGGCAAGCATCCGAGCATCTATGAATCCTTCTGCCATCAACATGATCTCACATATCAGCTCAAAGTCTGGGAAGACCATTGCACAAGGCCTGATAATTAGAAAAAATGTTATTAGACAGTTAAAACAGTTAAAATAAACCAATTTTCCACAAAACCACTTTTGCTCTAATCCACCTAAATGACCAATCTATTATTCTCCCATCTGTTTTTTCATGCTTTTTTTTGGATAATTTCATTATCATGGGTATTTTCTCTCCACTATTGGAATCTAAAATAAAACCGCCTTAAACTTGATTCAATTGAATTTTTTTCAAAAATAGTGTTGCGTCAGATGAAGGGTTCATGACTGAACTCCTTATTGCTTACCAAAGCAACTCCTTGTAGTCACAAGTATTCACCACCTTTCCCCACCAACAGCGCCACAAGGTAGGTTTCTTCAAGTCTCAGTTGTGTTCTCGCAAGTTCTCAACAACTGAAATTTCCATCTCAGTTTTCCATCACCCCATGACGAGGCTTAATGCCCCTCTGATATATTGAGGTGCCCAGCAGTATTGTCAGAACTGCTGTTCCAGAAAAGGTCATCTCAAGTGCCTGCAGTCCTAGGGTAGGTACTGCCACAAGTGTTAGGAAGAGTATTTAAGGACAGTGAAGAAATACTCATGCAAGTCATGATGTTGTGCAGTTTGAAGGGGGATCTGCAGGTGTTGGTGCTCCTCATCCTCTGACAACGGGAGGTGTGGCTTTAGGGACGCAGGTGGAACATCCTGGCACCTGCATGACACAAGTGTTATATGCTGATCATCAGACTGACTCATTTGATTTGATCTTGCTGCATCCCTTTCCCAGGAACTGAACATCATGCAATCACAGAAAAGCTGGAAGGTGGAGAGGGGAGAGAGTGAAAGAAACCTGAGGGGCAACTCCATATAGCAGGAGTATAGCCGGCATCTGGAATGAGCAGCCAGAGGAACTGGCTGAGGCAGGTTCACTAACATTTACCATAAAATGAACATGCACATGGAAAGGAAAGAATATAGGTCACATATGGGCAAACTGGATGAGCTAAGTCTAGTTGTCATGGATCATTTGGGCTGAAGAGACTGTTAAATGACTAGTTAAATCACACACTTATCTGGTTTGCTTCAGCATGGTTAACGTGGAAATGGTAGAATGAAGGGTCTGCGTATCTGTTCCGTATGATTCTACTATAACTGACAAGTGGAACTTGTGATGTTTTGTAACTCCTGAAATTAATTGAAAGAAAAACACAAAAGGCAGGAATACTTGTGAAGCCGAGGATATTTGTGTACTTAGTTTTCTTTCCTCTTTTCTAGTGAGACGCTCAAAGATGACGTGGTGGCGTAATGACTTAATGCCTTTAATGTACTTATTGAAAACCCATAATGAATCATGTAAACAAAGAATGCTTAATCAAACAGTATATTTACAATATTATTCAAATATTACTGGAACATAAAATACGCAACACTCCTTCCTGCTTAGCTATAAACTCCAACTCAATATAGAATGCATCTCCATTCAAATATGTAACATATTGCTCTCTAGTCATTATATCCACTGTATACATACAATTACATACAGTATACTATATAATACAACTCCACATATGCACCCACAGTGTTATTAGTGTTAAATTGTCTCATTCTGGCCTGAAGATTTAATTAATGGCAAGGATTTCTTTCTCTTCTGGGATAATGTCTTTCCTGACAAGGAGAATCACTTTGTCTGGCAGCTAAGACATCTTGCTATGAAACAATCTCAGGTTCTGAAGCCCTCTTGTGCTGGCTGTGGGAGTTGAGTCCAGAACTGCAGGAAGTGGTTCTGACATCTCTGGACACCTTTCTTCTCTAACAATTGACTCTGCTCTCAACCGATCATTGTGTCATCCCCAGGTGACATCAGATGCAATCTCACTGTGTAGGAGAGTGGTCTGGTTCTGTCCTTAGTCTTTCCACGTACCCACTGTTGATCACCTCTATAGCCCCTCGCCAGGAGTGAAACGTAGAACCTCCATGTTTAAGGAGGTACAAGTGTGAGTGCAAGAGACGACCCAGGAACAGCATAGCTGGTGAGTTGTTGGTTGTGGACTGCGCTGCACTGCGATACTGAAGGAGGAAACTGGTGAGCTTCTCATTCTGTGTTGTCAGTGTAGAGTGTTCTGCAGACATTGCTCACAGCGTGTTCTTCAGACTCGGAACAAAGCTTTCCATGTCTTATTCCTTTCATTTCCAGGAATGACTGAAACTCTGCCACATACTGATTCTGGATCACCAGTCCTCGAGAAGACTCTTCTCAATACACCAGTGTGTCAGGCTGCAGTGGAGGCCATTGAGAACACTCCTGGTCACTTAGTAGCCGCATCCACTACTACCAAGAAATCTGCATGAATGGTCTGGCAAAATCCACAAGACCCCTCTGCCAGGGCAATGCAGGCCATTCCCAGGGATGGAGAAGCTCTGCTCCTGGCTTCTTCTGGACGTGTTTGCATCCTGTACAGCGCATGGTGAGCTGCTCGATCTACAGATCTATCCCAGGACACCAGTCAAAGCTTCGAGTCAATGATTTCATTTTGACCTCGCCAAGAGGACCAGCGTATAGCTCCTCCAACACTTTAGATCTTGGCTTGGATGGTACAACAATTCTCAATCCCACATAAGGCAACCCTTGTCAAGGACAAGTTCATCCCAGTGCAGGTAAAAAAAAATAGGGGAACTGGAATTTCAGTTCTGGTTTCAGCCATTTTCGGTAGCCATGTAGACCTAGACAGTGTGGGGTCTTTTCTGGTTTCCCTTTGGGTCATCTCTGCCATAGCAGGGAGACTTTCAACTTGCTTTAGAGAGAATATGTCAAGAGGAACGTCTTCTTTTGTCAATCTTTTGGGTATTTCATTTTCCAAGGGTAACTGACATAATTCATCAGCATTTCCATGGTTTGTTGCCCCCTTGAATTCGATCTTGTAATCGAGTCCTCCAAGAAACAGAGCCCAACTCTACAATCACCTTTAATCTGCATTGGCCTGGTGTATATGAGGCCCTGCCTCAAAAGGTAACATATTATCTTTAGCCAGGTAGGTTTCTGTTCCGACATTTCAATTTTGTTCACGCTCTCTTTCATTCTTGACTTCAAGTCATTCTGACTACTCTTTTAAATGTGAGTTGAGCTGCAGTTGTTTTTGAATATCTTTTTGTAAGATTCCACAAACTAAAGTGATCTCTCTGTGCATTATTAAGCCCAATACTGAACTGACACTGCTCAATCTCTTCAATTCAGCCACATACATTGAAAAGGACTCCCCTTCCTGCTGCCAGACCTGCTAAGTATTTTTCCAGGATTTTTTTGTTTTTGAGTTTCAAATTTCCAGTAATGGTGGTTTCTCCTTTTGATTTTCATAGATATTGGAGTGCTGCATTCATCCACCTTACAGTTCACAAACTCATTAACTATAACCTATACTGGCAGAAAGAACATCTTTGTAGGTTTGATAGCAAAGAAGATATTGGGCAATAGGTCAAAGCCTTCTCAACCACATTTCTATTGTCTAATTTCAGAAATGGAACAAAACTTGTCAACATGTTATACTTAATATCTTGGTAATATCGACATACCTAAACAGAGCTTTAAGGTTTTCAGGAAGTTCTGCTCTCCCTGCATATCCTGGATTTAGGGTAATAAATATTCCAACAGAAGATTTCAACTCAATAAGCTCTCCTAGAAAATAAAATCTGTTGATTCAAAATTGTATGTTAATACAAGAAAAACATCAGTGGATTGATTATTTAACACATCGTCACATCACAGAGTTCCTTACCTTTTTTTCTTGTTTTTAATTGCATCTTGAATAGTTTTCACTTGTACAGCTACAACTGAGAGAACTTCCACTGAAATGCGATTAAATTCATCGAAACATCCCCATGCGCCTGTTTGTGCAAGGCCTTTATATATATTTCCTATGGACTGGTATTATAAATATTAAGAATTGATGAGTAATGACTACCTTTAAGACATATCAAATAAAGGATCAACTTGAAGAATAACAGAAACAGCCAGAAAATAATTTAAGTATCTGGAGATCTACATTTTAAAAGCTGCAAGATATATTGGGTCTGATGGCTCAGGGAATTGTACTTTTTCTTCTGAATCAACGTGCTGTGGCTTCAATTTCCATTCCACAAGACAAGCATGTTAAAGGTATCTAAAGCAATAGTCCAGTGTTCTACTGAGGATATGCTGAATTCTTCATGATTCTGTATTTTGGATCAAGTAGAAAATAAGGACGCATCTACTTACCTTCATGGTTGAAAATCACATTATCTAATTATTACCAGACTGGAACTTGTCAAACACTTAAATGAGTTTTGTATTTCCCAACTCATAAAACACTTCAACATACATAAAGGAACATCTTAGGGAAGAAAAATGTTAATTCCATAAGGTTCCCCAATTTGACAGGTTCATGGGAAAGAATTTGAACTATAACCTAAACATTCCAATTTCAGGTGCATTTTGGGTGTAATTTCTAAATTTCTAACTGGATTCCGATGACTTGCACTCGTTCATCTTTCACTTTTCATTTATTTGTGTATAAGGAGAACAGGTCAGCCCCTGTCAGTGAAGTGCTCTAAAGTTATAATTCAAAATTGTCTGGTTTTATGCAGTTATTAGTCCAATCGAAACTTTGTGCATTTCTGAATCCTCTTAGTTACATATTCCAGGAGTTAATAACCAATAAACTCTGCAAGTTAAATGCCAATAATATTCTAGAGATAATGAAATTACTGACTAATTGGTAATATTTGTCAACAAACATTTGCTCAGATTCATATCTTCTCTTGGTACCCCTGGTGATTTTGGGTCCCAAGTTTGAAAAGAAAGGCTATAAAAAGGGCAGCTGGCCTTTCAAAGGCCACGTTCAGCCTGGGTGAATCATACGTCTGCCCATTGTCGCTGTCATCTTAACTTGTGACTTACTACAACCTCTGCACTCCCAAAGCAGGAACTCCACCTCCATAGCTTTATAATTTAGATTAAATATCTTAAGCACAGGGAACATGTTCTGAAATATTAATTAAATTTAATTGCCCACTAATTTTACCTTCCTAGCAATAAAAGAACTAAACTCACACCAAGGCAAGAATTGCAAACAAACACAAACCAGTAAACATTGCAGTATTTCTCATCTTGGGTAGGAGTGAGAAAATAGAATATAGTGGACTGAATTTTTAATGGAATACAGTGTGATGGACATTGAGCAATAAAACTTATTTCCTTCTCCAAAGATGGAAAGTACATTCCTTTAAGTTTTAAGTTCATAATTATATTCAGAATCAAAATACTACTTCCATTTATTCATTTTTATAAAGCCAACCAAGGCCATTTTGACTGGTCTTTAATATCAATAGCTCAAAGTCAAGTTTTCATTCTTTTACAAAAGCAGGACCACCACTTATTGCCCATCCTCACGTGCAAGATAAATTAGTGATGTGAATAGACCGTCATTTCCCACCCCCCCCCACCCCGCCCAGATTTCCCCAAAGTTCTATTCCATACACATGACCTTGACTATCAGTGCTAACTCAGTGCTAACTACTGGGAAACATTACTACATTCAAGCTTGACAGTCTTTAGCTGAAGTCATCAGCCAGTGCCCACAAGTGTGTTTATAGCAAGCATCAGTGAATAATGGAAATTTGAGTGAATTCTCCTCACTGATTTGGTCAAATTGATTGCAGCACTCTAACTAGGATTAGGAGATGCTTTCCAACAAATTTCACTCTGTGTATTTAAATATCAAGTTCATTACCATTTCCAGATTTGCAAGTCATAATCATTTTGCAGCCAGGCACAAGATTGCAGTGTACTGTTACCTTATAATCCATCTGCTCAGAGCAGTTGAAAACATACACCATTATGCCCAGAGAACGTCCCAGATCTTTAGTAGTCTCTGTTTTACCAGTCCCAGCAGGTCCTGACGGTGCGCCACTCATGGTCAAGTGTAAAGATTGAGTCAGGGTAATATAACACCTGTAGAACAATTAAAAACAATATCTAAGGAGTAAACACAAAGATGTTTGTTCTGATGTCACAGGAGTGTACAAATCAGAGGAACCTGTTCCAACTATGTAACGTTCTAGCCTAATGACAGCAACTTCAATGGGCTATACTGGTCATTGAAATTCAAGAGAGACGTTCAATCCTTGGCGTTACTCAAAAAGAAATCATGAATCTTGTTTTTTTTAAAATAGGGAAGACTCAGTCAAGAGAATTAGTTTTTTAAACAAATCATTGTGACCTTTACATAAAGCTGAGAGTGGTATAAGAAATTACATGGCCTTCTACTAAATGCTTGACGAACTCAGTTTGTTTAAGTGTTGATTTATTTAGGGAATGTGAGTTGTCGTTTGTTGAGCAAAAAAGTAGATGCCATTAGAAAAACGGGTAAACACTCACTCTCCAGCTACTTTTATGTTAGCAAATAACATCTAGGCATTCTGGAAAATTTGATTATACTCAATTGTAAAGATGCATATTAAGTATAATTACCCTGGTCTACTGTCAGGACAAAAGCTCAAAGCTGCTCCTACTCTTCTACCATAATCCAGTACAATCAAAGATTTGTTCGCAAGTTTACCCTTGCAGCAAAAATTACAGCAGAAATGCATCAGCAACTCAGAGGAAACAGATTGTGAAAAACTCTCAAAATTCAAGATCAGTTATTGTCATTTTGCAGAACACAAGTGAAAAGGAGAACAAAATAATTGTTACCCCAGATCCAAAGTAGCATAAAAAAACAAGTATAAATAACACCATAAAATAAATATATAAGATTAGCTTACATACACAGAGTGATCATATCTACATAAAGTGACACTAGGTACAGGAGTACCTGTATGTAAGATAACTCAGAATCAAGTTTATTAACACCGGCATATGTTGCGAAATTTGTTGACTTTGCAGCAGCAGTACAATGTAATACACTAAATGATAAAATAGTGCTGGTGGGGTAGTCTAACTGCCAGAAGTATTATTCAGCCTGGTGGTTTAGGAAAACGTAACTGCTTTTAAGTCTGGAGGACCGGACGTGGATGCTGCGTTGCCCCTTCCCTGGTGTGAGCAGCAACAGTAGTATTGCTGGCCCATTTCTGGCACCTTTCAGTATATATGTCCCTGAGGACAGGTAGGTTGGTGTGGTAATGGGCTGGGCAGTTTTAACTAACATCCTGGCTGCTGCAGTGCAGCTTCCGAGCCATAGAGTGAAGCAGCATACTAAGATGCTCCCAACTGCCCATCTGTAAAAGGTTGTGAGCATTAATGTGCATAGTCTAGCTCTCTTTAGTCTCCTCAGAAAGTGGAGGTGTTGCTAAGGTTTCTTGACTCTGGAGTATGTACTCCGGGACCATGAAAGTTTTGTGAGATGTGCACTCCCAGGAATTTGAAACGGCTTGCAGCTTCCACAGCTGTGCCACTGGTGTGAGTTTTCCTGAAATCGATAACCATCTCCTTTGTCTTGTTGACACGGAGGAAGAGATTATTCGCCTGGCACCAGGCCTCAGACTTTTCCACCTCCTCTCTGTGGGCCATCTTATTATTGTTGGTGATGAGCCCCACTGCTGTCGTGTAATTGGTGAACTTGACAATGTGATTGCTCGGGTGTTTGGCCATGCTGTCTTCTGAGAGCAGTGTACAGCAGTGGGCTCAGCACACAGCCCTGGGGCTGTGATTTTCTCATGAGAAACTTTGTGAAGCTTCTAAATAGATACTAAAGAATTAAATGCAAACAAATCCCTTTTATGCAATAGAAATGTAAAAATTAATACAGTCATATCACAGACCACTTAAGAAATCTATCTTCTTAGTATGGCATCCTGCCCCTAGGGAAGAGTTACATAATTATTTATAAGTATCTGGCAGCATTATGTTCCTATTCTACTTAAATTCCTGTCTTTGGCAGATAATAATATCCAAGAAAGCATCAGACAATTTGGATAGGATTTTTTAAAAATGCAAAAAGAGCTTTTGAAATCACAGCCCAGTGAATAAACGCAACTTTATATTCCCAAATTCATTTCATTAAAGCTCTGTAACTATCTTCTTGCAGACAGATTCTAAATGACAGAATTATAATGGCCAACACAGGTAGGGCCAGTGGATGCTGAATCTCAAAAACATCCAATAAGATGTGAGGAAACAATAAAGGATTTTCAGTCCTGCCGAAGGCTCTCAGCCCAAAACATCAACTGTACTTGTTTTCCATGGATGCTGCCTGGCCTGCTGAGTTCCTCCAGCATTTTGTGTGTGTTGCTCGGATTTCCAGCATCTGCAGATTTTCTCGTTTGTGAAGGGATTTTCATCTTTTGCTTATCCTTCTTAATTTTTATTTGAAATCTGTAGATTTTGCAAAAGGGCTGATGCTACACAGTAAAACAATCCCTATTTCTGGTGACCCAGTAACCCTGTGATCTCTGTCTCAGAGACAAAGGTCAGGCAATCTTTCAGGAAGGTGAACACTCACAAGACAGCAGGCCCCCCGATGGAGTACGTGGTAAGGCTCTGAAAACTTGTGCCAACCAACTGGCAGGAGTATTCAAGGACATTTTCAACTTCTCACTGCTATGGTCGGAAGTTCCCAACTGCTTCAAAAAGGCAACAATTATACCAGTGAAGAGTAGTATGAGCTGTCTTAATGACGAATGTCCAGTAGCACTCACATCTATGCTGATGAAATGCTTTGAGAGATTGGTCATGGCCAGAATCAACTTCTGCCTCACCAAGGACCTGGACCCATTGTAATTTGCCTATCGCCACAATAGGTGTATGGCAGATACAATCTCAGATGCAAAGTAGGTGTCACAGCAACAACCCCGCACTCAGTGTCAGTAAGACGAAAGAGCTGATTGTAAACTTCAGCAAAAATAAGATGAGGAAACATGAAACAATCCTCATAGAGGGATCTGAAGTGGAGAGAGTGAGCAATTTCAAGTTGCTGGGTGTCAAGGTCTCTGAGGACCTAACCTGGTCCCAACATATCAACACAGCAATAAAGAAAGCAAGACGGCAGCTATATCACACTAGGAGTTGAAAAAATTTGGTTTGTAAACTAAAATGCTTGGAAACTTCTATAGATGTACCTTTGAGAACATTTTGACTGGCTACATCACTGTCTATTATCTGGTGTGGTGGGGGTGGGCATTGCACATGACTGAAGGAAGCTACAGAAAGTTGAAAAATTAGTCAGATCCATCTTGGGTACTAGCATCCAATTCATCTTCAAGGAGCAGCCCCTCAGAAAGGTGACGTCCATTATTAAGGATCACCATCACCCAGGACATGCCCTCTTCTCATTGTTACTGTCAGGAAGTAGGTACAGAAATCTGAAGGCATGCACTCTGCGATTTAGGAACAGCTTTTCCCCCTCTGCTATCCAATTCCTAAATGGACATTGAACCCATGAATACTACTTCACTTTTTAAATATATATTACTTCTGTTTTTGCACTGTTTTAAGCAATTCACTTTATATATTTGCTGTTATTGATTTACTTATTTTTTCCTTTTATATCATCATATATTGCTTTATACTACTGCTGCTGCTAAGTTAACAAATTTCACAGCACATGCCAGTGATAATAAATCTGATTCTAATTTCATTGATATTAAAATAAAAATCCAAAATTATAGCACAAATTTTTTCAAGTTTTTGATTTCTTGATTTGCTTTAACAAAAGGAAGATCAAACACTAAAATTCTGACATTAGCTAGTAAAGTAAAAAGGTGGCACAGTAGCGTAGTGGTTAGCACAACGCTTTACAGTACCAGTGACCGGGGTTCAATTCCCACTGCTGCCTGTAAGGAGTCTGTTCTTTCTCCCCATGACTGCGTGGGTTTCCTCTGGGTGCTCCAGTTTCCTATGTTATGAGTGATGAACAGACCTGATGGTCAATGGGGTGCAGAGTTAACCATTCTCAAACCCCCTCCTGAGAACTACGAACTATTGCTGTTACTGTGCTGCTATTGAGAGAGAGAGAGAGAGAGAGAGAGAGAGAGAGAGAGAGAGAGACGAAACACAGGCAAGAACATCTGCTACAGATAAGAGGAGGAGAGAGACTGTTGATTTACTGTATTATGACTCTTCCTGGATTATTTACCTTCCACTACAAGGACTTTACTTTGCTCGTTAACATTCCTCAGGAGATAGCAGGAGTGGCCTGATTTGATGGACACGGTCATTCAGAGTTGATAGCTGAGACCCCGTGAGTGGGGATAAAAGACAGGCCTGGAGAAACACCCTTCAGACACACCAGTGGACACTGACTGAGTGTTGGGAACCCACAGAAAGGTGGGGGCTTTGGAGACCGAACCAGGAGATCGGTCAGTAAAGCTCACAGTGTTACAGCAGGGCCGGTGGGGACGTTTGTGTGTCCACTCATGCCAGAGTGATGAGGCCACCACGGAAGAACTGTCTAGCTGAAGACCAGAGGGGTCATAACTGAATGGCCACAACGACACGATGGATTAAGAAAGCCACAAAAGGTTTGCCTGCCGCAGCTGTTGCTGTTACATCTCGCTTGCTCTCTCTCTCCAACAATTTCAATACAACATCCATAACCACCTCAGCATTTATGAACTGAACTCTATACTTTCCTATGACAATTCATTTATCCCTAGACATCAATAGAGCTTGTTTATTATTGCTTATTATTATTCCTACACTTTTAGGTTTATTACTGCTAACTTGTTTTATATGTATATTTACATTTTTGATATTGTATTGTGTAATTTACTAATAAACACCTTTGGTACCACCAGACTCCAATGGATTCTTCTTTCTCTGCTGGTCAGACACCCAGTTACGGGGTACGTAACACCTCCCACAGTCCAAAGACGTACCAGTTAATTAGGTTAGGTTAATTGGTCATTGTATATTGTCCTGTGACTAAATTGGGGGATTACTGGGTAATGTGACTCAAACCTACTCCACACTAAATCTCAGATAAAAAAGTACATTTAATAAAACTCACCTGTCAGTCAGAGGGGTAATTACCAAGCGAGGTGTGTTACCAAGGTACTCATATGAATATTGAAAATGGGCATCACAGATATCAACAAAGCAATGTTTATGTTCATCGTTCCATCTGTGTCGCAATTGGGAGAGCCAGGTAAAAGCCTGACTGTTATTGACCTATAATCATTAACAGTGCATTAACCATAATATCTTTGTTAGGTTTAAAGTCAACCAACAACTTTATCAAATTAGAACTGCAATGGCTACTTAGGTTTAGGAAGAAAGTATATAGTAAAATTAAAATAAGTGAATTAAAAAACATTTACCTTCTCAAAGGAACATTGGTCTGGATTTTATTGCCAATGGCCCACCATTCACTTTACATGAACCTGTCTCAGCTCTCTTAAAGCCACACAGCTTGTCTTTGATGAACAGGAGCAGGATCTTGAGTGAGGTAATGCAGTGGTGTAGGGCAGGGCTGCTGGGGAGTCCAACAGCAGAGTGCAGCCACTAAGTTTGAGATGATTTCTTTCTAGTAGAGTTTCAACATTCACTTGCACATGCTGAGAAGTATCAGAAGATTGCTTATGGAAACGGTCAGAATTTTCCAACAAAGTCCAGGCCAGAGCTTATAATTTGAGAAGTGAACTGGAAATTGCTCCTAACTTCAAAATGTAACAGTAACAACTAAAATGTTGTATATTCTTCAATCTAAAGTGTAGTCACTGTTCACATGTAAAAAGAAATGCACTATTCAATTTACAGGCAGCAACAGCTGGCTAAAAATAAAACAATCTGCTTTTCATTCATGATGGTTGAAGGTGGTTGCAGGATAAGCACTGGTCAGAGTATCAAAGACACTCTTCTTATTGAAATAGTGAGGGAGAATTTACTTTATGTATATACATGATGGAATGCATCGAGAAATAGTTCAACAACTTACAGAGAGTAGTGTATTTATTTACTGTTGCCAGGGATGTTGACCCAGAACACTACAAGACCATAAGATATAGTAGAATTAGGCCATTCGTCCCATCAAGTCTGCTCTGCCATTTTATCCATTTTCCATCTCAACCCTATTCTGCCTTGTCACCATAACCTTTCACGCCCTGACTAATGAAGAATTTATCAGCCTCTGCCTTAAATATAACCAATAACCTGGCCTCCACAGCTGCCTGTGGCAACAAATTCCAGAGATTCACTACCTTCAGGCTAAAGAAATTCCTCTTCATCTCCATCGTAAATGAATGTCTCTCTATTCTGAGGCAGCGCCCTCCGATCCTAGACTCCCGCACCACAAGCAATATCCTCTCCACATCCACTCAATTCAGTCCTTTCAAAATTCAATAAATTTCAATGAGATCCCCTCCTTCTTCTAAACTCTAGTGAATTCAGGCCCAGAGACATCAAATAAGCCTCAGACAATAACACTTTCATTCCTGGAATAATACTTGTGAACCCTCTCCGATGTCAGCACATCCTTTCTTAGATAAGGGGCTCTAAACTGCTCACAGTACTTCAGGTGAGGGCTCACCAGTGCCTTATAAAGCCTCGGCATTATACCCTCACTTTTATATTCTAGTCCTCTCAAAATGAATGGTATCTTTGCATTTGCCTTCCTTGAATCAAGCTTCAAGTTATCTTTTAGGGAATCCTGCACAACGACTCCGAAGTAACTTTGCACCTCAGTTTTAAAAAAAAAATTTCTTCCTGTTTAGAAAATAGTCTATGTTTTTATTCCTTTTACCAAAGCGCATGACCATACACTTCCCGACACTATTCTATCTGCCACTTCTTTGCCTATTCTCCCAATCTGTCCAAACCCTTCTGGACTCACAGCTTCCTCAACACTACCTGCCCCCTCACCTATCTTTGTATGGTTCGCAAACATGGCCACAAAGCCATCAATTCCATGTCATTAGCATGAAACATAAAAAGTATCACTGACCCCTGCAAGACATCACCAACAGCCAACCAGAAAAGGCTTCATTTATTCCCACACTTTCCATCCTGCCAATCAGCCAATCCTTTATCTATGGTGGTATCTTTCCTGTAATACCATGGGCTTTTATTTTGTTAAGCAGCCTCATGCGTGGCACCTTGTCAAAGACCTTTTGAAAATCCAAGTAGATGATAACATCCACCAATTCTCCTTTGTTTATCCTACTTGTTATTTCCTCAAAGAGTTCCAACAAATTTGTCAAGCAACATTTTCCCTTAAGGAAACCATGCTGACTTTGGCCTATTTTATCATATGTCTCCAAGTACCCCGCGACCTCGTCTTTAAACAATCGACTCCAACATCTTCCCAACCACTGAGGTCAGGCTAACTGGTCTATAATTTTCTTTCTTCTGCCTCCCTCCCTTCTCAAAGTGTGGAGTGACATTTGTAATTTTCCGTTCCTCCGGAACCCAGAATCTAGATCATTTCCAATGCCTTCACAATCTTCCCAGACATGTCTTTCAGAACACAGAGGTCCAGGAAACTTATCCACCTTCAGACCTTTCAGCTTCCCAAGCACCTTTTCCCTAGAGATACCAATTGCGCTCTCTTCTGCCCCTTGACACTCTGGAACTTCAGGCATACTGCCAGTGTATTATATGTCTCCAACTGGTAAGTGGCCAGAGCTTGCAGATTCAGGCAAGAATGCTATCAGTGAGCCCAGCCTCACATGTGAGGACCTGTTGTTTCATAAACATGTTGTGTCAAGAGCCTCTATTGTTCCACAAGAAACAGTTTAAATGGCACCCACTCAGTACCATTCAATATTTTGCCATTGAAGTGTTGATATTATTACAATACATGGGCTCTCTGTGGTACATACAGTGGCAAACTGGAAAATACAGCAAAGCCCATAACGTACATAATTTCTTGAAAGATAATTGAATGATATACTTTTTCTTTGATAAGTTTTTCTTTTTTTTATATTTCCAAATCAATTTATCCTATCAAAATTCAGCTGGATTGAAAGTCAGCACTGTCAAATGTGAAGAAGGAATTTAGAAACTTAATCAATTACTACATGACTTAACCCAGAGATTGGAACCCTTCAGAAAGTGAAGTTAGAATGGACTAAAACCTACACAGGAGAAAGAGGGATAGACTGTGCACAGTGTATATTTAAATAAACCTGGGAGAAATATGATAACAGAATATAGAGATATAGGGCTACAAAACTGCAATTTCATTTTCATTTCATTGCTCCTGCTGATATTATCAAACTTTACAAGCAGAATATAAGTTATCTTCTACAATGATCACTGTAGGAAAAACATTTTCAAATTAACACCATAATCGCTTGGGGTTTTAAGAATTTGCACTTAATATTTTCGGGTAACACACACCAAACGCTGCCAGAACTCAGCAGCATCTATGGAGGGGAATAAACAGTTGACTGGTTATTTCCCCTTAGTATTCTCCTCCTGTCTATTTCCCCTATTGACGCTGCTTGACCAGCTGCATTCCTCCAATATTTTGTGTATGCTGCTTAAGATTTCTAACATTTAACAGAATGGATCTTGTTTTAAAAGTTCTTGGAACACAGATCAATCAAAAATATATAAGTTAGAACCAGGTATGTATAGTAGAAATATTTTGTTATTTTCTTATCACCTTATATGATGCATACACTGTTTACTGAAAACAATCTATTATTCTGTAGTCCTACATGTGACAATTACTACTGAATCGATGGTTACAGCCAAGAGAAGATGACCAATAGTTAAATCTGTATTAGGTCAATGCAGATAGATGCCTTTATCCCAAAGCTCTTTAGACTGCTTCCTTTTTTGTTTAGATATCTTTGCAGCTCCTTTTTGATCGCTGCCATTAAGTTAGCCACTACCATTATCACTGGCAGTGCAATCCAGACACTCTCAATGCAAGAAAAAGTTTTCCTCAGGCTTGTTTTGGTCTTTTCCTTTTCGCCCATCATCTCTGAAAACCTAGTTATACTCCTACGCCACTGTGAATAGTTTCCCTATCAAATCTGCCTAGCATTCATGATTCCAAATAGATCTGTCAGATCTCTTCACAATCTTTGTCATTTTATCGTGAACAACCCCCGCTAATCCTGTTGGTCCACATAAGTACAGTCCCTCTTTGCTGGAATCTTCATATGTACAGTACAATCTGAAGTTTCATAATGAGACAACCCTCCATTTCAGTTGGGTGACACCTTTCGACAGCTTGTTATTGCAGCTATAGCAGCCAGAGCAGCAGAAGAGTGGAGCCTGAAAGTTGCATTTCCATGTTAAAAAGAGGAACAGGCCCTGGCTGGGTGAGTACCATGATGAGGCTTTGGTTCAGGAGGAGGTTGAATAGGTGGGTGCAGGCAAGGTTTTCCTCGAGCTACTCACCCTATTAGAGTAACTGGTTTAGGCAGTGACATGCTTGCTCTGCTGGATGTGGGAGATTAGGGAGTACGTCAAGCTGTAACTCCAGGCTGGCCATGTGAAGGAGCTTGAGATGGAGTTGGATGTACTTTAGATAATCCAGGATGCTCAAGGCATCAAAGACAAGGGCTTTGGTGAGGTGGTCACATCCAAGGTGCAGGCTGCAGACACTTGTGTGACTACCAAAAGAAGCAAGGGGAAAAGACAGAGACAAATCTTCCTGTGGCCATTTCCCTCAGCAACCTTTAGATATATCCTTTTAGATCAGGGGTTCCCAACCTTTTTATGCCATGGACCAATATCATTAAGCAAGGGGAACCCCCGCTTTAAATATTTCTGGAGAAGACAATCTTTCTGAGCACAGCAGGAGTAACCCCCAGGCTGATGACACTGAGGCTAAGTGGGAAAGGAAGAGGACAGGCAGGGCAACAGTGATAGAAGATTCGATAGTTAGGAAGACAGACAGGAGAAGGACAAACCAGAAGACTGAGTACAGGATTAATGGTCAGTTACTTAAGAGTGTGGATGAACAAAAGGACCTTGGGGTTCAAATCCATACATCCCTCAAGGTCGCTGCGCAGGTTGATAGTGTAGTTAAGAAGGCCTATGGGATGCTAGGCTTCATTAACAGGGGGATTGAGTTCAAGAGTAGAGAGGTCATGTTGCAACTCTACAAATCTCTGATGAGACCACACTTAGAGTATTGTGTTCAGTTCTGGTCACCTCATTATAGGAAGGATGTGGAAGCTATGGAGAGGGTGCAGAGATTTACCAGGATGTTGCCTGGTTTGGAGAACAAGTCATATGAACCAAGGTTAGCAGAGCTGGGACTTTTCTCTTTGGAGTGTAGAAGCATGAGATGGGACTTGATAGAGGTCTACAAGATTATGAGAGGCATAGATAGGGTGGATAGTCAGTACCTGTTTCCCAGGGCACCAATAGCAAACACCAGAGGGCATATGTACAAAATTAAGGGAGGGAAGTATAGAGGAGACATCGGGGGTAATTTATTTTTTTTCCACAGAGGGTTGTGAGTGCCTGGAATGACTTGCCAGGGATGGTAGTGGAGGCTAAAACATTAGGGGTATTTAAGAGCCTCTTGGACAGGCACATGGATGAAAGAAAAATGGAGGGTTATGGGGTAGTGTGGATTTGGTACTTTTTTAAAAAGGATTATATGGGTTGGCACAGCATGCAGGGCTGAAGGGCCTGTACTGTGCTGTAATGTTCTATGGTTCTATTCCATGGCTACATAACAGAGACCAGAATGGTGTGTACCTGCCAGGTGCCGGGGTCCGCAGTACCATCACAAGGGGGAGTGTGAACAGCCAGAGTCACAATGCACGTGGATATCAACGGCATCAATAGAAAGAGGGATTGGTCCTGCATTGTGGATTCAGGGATTTAGGGGAGAATTTTAGAAAGCAAGAGCTAAAGGATAGTAATCTCTGGATTTCTCCTGATGCCATGTGCTAAAGAGATTCGAAATAGGAAGACGACTCACATGAAGGCATGGTTAAAGAGCTGGTGCAGGGGGTACAGGTTCCAGTTCAAGTTCAGTGAGTTCTCTTCTGGAGTACAAATGATCTGTATAAGAGAGATTGATTCCAACGAACTGGACGGGTGCCAATATCCTCAACTGGAGATTTGTTAGAACTACTCTGGAGGGTTTAAACTTGAGTGTGGGACCCTGAGCAGTAGAGTGGATGATGAAAATTTGCGGGATAATGCCATAGCCAATGAGAGCACAGTAAAGGGCGAGGAGAGACCATTGGTTTAAACTGTATTGGCAATGCAAGAGGCTTGATAGATAAGGCAGATGTATTGAGGGCGAAAGTTGGTTCTATGAACTGGGAGTGGTGTGCCGCAGGGATTGGTGCTGGGCCCACAGCTGTTCACAATATACATTAACGATCTGGAAGAGGGGACCAAGTGCAGTGAATCTAAGTTTGCTGAAGAGACTAAATTGAGTGGAAAAGCAAATTGTGCAAAAGATACAGAGAGTCGGCAGAGGGATGTAGATAGGTTAAGTGAGTGGGCAAGGGTCTGGCAGATGGAGTACAATGTTGGTAAATGCAACGTCATCCACTTTGGAAGAAAAAATTAAAGACTAGATTGCTATTAAAATGGTTAAAAAATTGCAGCGTGCTGCTGTGCTGAGGGACTTGGGAGTGCTTGTGCACGAATCACAAAAGGTTGGTTTGGAGGTGCAGCAGGCTATCAAGAAGGCAAATGGAATGTTGGCCTTCATTGCTAGAGGGATTGAATTTAAGAGCAGGGAGGTTATGCTGCAGCTGTACAGGGTACTGGTGAGGTCGGACCTGGAGAATCTGGTCTCCTTACTTGAAGGAGGATATACTGGCTTTGGAGGCGGTGCAGAGGGAGTTCACCAGGTTGATTCCAGAGATGAGGGGTTAGACTATGAGGAGAGATTGAGTCTCCTGGGACTGTACTCACTGGAATTCAGAAGAACAGATCTTTTAGAAACATAAAACTATGAAAGGGATAGATAAGATAGAGGCAGGAAAGTTGTTTCCACTGGTAGGTGAGACTAGAACAAGAGGAGTATACTTAGGAGGGAGATGAGGAGGAACTGCTTTTCTTCGAGAGTGGTGAATCTGTGGAATTCTCTGCCCAATGAAGCAGTGTAGCAGTGTACCTCAATAAATACATTTAAGACAAGGTTGGATAGATTTTTGCCTAGTGGGGGAGTTAAGCGTTAAGGGGAAAAGACAGGTAGGTGGAGATGAGTCCATGGCCAGATCAGCCATGATCTTATTGAATGGCGGAGCAGGCTCGACGGGCCAGATGGCCTACTCCTGCTCCTATTTCTTATGGATATCATAGCAACTACATTAACATGGCTGAGGGAACGGCAGGGCTGGCAGCTAAGTGTTCCAGGATACAGATGCTACAAGTGAGGCAGCTGTACAAGAAAGGAGTGGGGGAGATGCTTCCGTGATGAAAGTTGACATAACAATGGTCATTTTTAAGGTATCATCCAGTGAGGCCATATGGGTAGAACTTAGAAAAGAAGGGGATGGTCACTCTGATGAGAATGAGTTACAGTCCCCTTCCCCCCCAATCATTAGTGGGAACTGGAGGTGCTGATATATAGAGAAGTTACAGCTAGTTGTAAATATAACATCATGTTCAGTTCTGTTCACTTCACTGCAAGAAGGATGTGAAAAGCTTTAGCGGGTGCGGAAAAGACTTACCCAGACGCTGCCTGGAGCCGAGAGTATGTCTTATGAGGAAAGGCTGACCGAGCTAGGGCTTTTCTTCTTTGGAGCAAAGGAGGATGAGAGGTAATGGCCAGCACATTTTCTCAGGGTGGCAATGGTTAATTAGAGTTGGCATAGCTTTAGGTTGACTGAAGAGTAGGAGGGATATCAGAGGCCAGTATTTTACTCTGGAGTGGTAGTGCATGGAACACACCACCACAGGCAGATACGCAAAAGATATTTCAGAGATTCTTAGATGGGTGCATGGATGAATGAAAAATGTAGGGCCATGTGGGAGGGAAGGGTTAGATTGATGTTGGAGTAGGTTGAATGGTCAGTCAAAGGGCTGCACTGTGCTGTACTGACCCTTGTTCTATAACAGGAAAGTATTCGTGGGAGACATTAAATTCCCTAATATTGTCTGGGCCAACCAAATTACGAAAGGCTTGAAAGGAGTGAAATTTGTGAAATATGTTCAAGAAAGCAACCTTTATCAATATGTAGAGGGAGCTACTAAAGAGCGTGCAGCAGTGGACCACGTCCTGGGAGTGTCTGTGGCAGGCACTTTGGATCCAGTGAACATAATTCTATCAGTTTTAAAATACTTGTGGAGAAGGATACAACTGATTCAAGATCCTGTACTGGGGTAGCTTTGGTGTCATTATGCAGGAACTTGCAGTGGTTGACAAGTGATGCATCCATGATATTGAATATTTCCCCTCTATGAAAGTGAAGTCTTGAGCTCATGGATGGATCAAAGTGATACCAGTTGTGCTCAGGCTCCGAAGTACAAGATTAGGGTGTTCCAACTGATGACATTTCTTGCACCTGTGGTTGTCCAGGATACAGACAGCAACCCGGAGTTCCCACATTACATAGTTTGTACATTTCATAAGCAGAGACGACGTAACATGTCTCAATGTTATTTTACATAAACTCAAATAATAGAAAAAAGTATATTGCAATTAATTTATTTGTGGATTATTTATTTATTTTTTATTGAGATACAGCACAGAACAGGGCCTTCTGGCACTTCGAGCCGCGCCACCCAACAATCCCCCAATTTATTCCAAGCCTAATCAGTGGACAATTGACAAAGACCAATTCACCTATCACCCGGTATGTCTTTGGAATATGGGAGGAAACTGGAGCACCCAGAGGAAACCCACGCGGTCACAGGGAGAACGTACAAACTCCTTACAGACGGCATGGGAATTGAGCCCAGGTCACTAGTACTGTAAAGCGTTGTGCTAACTACCATGCTGCCCCTTTACTTGCCCTGAGGGAATTTTAATTCCTTGGTTCTTTGTTTAAACCAAGTACTTTTTAAAAAATTTACCACAGATCTGTTTCCCATGCTCCTTCTAAACTCAGCAGCTCTAGTTCCTACATTCCCTTCTACTTATTAATAGGTTGAAAATGGTTAATATATTTCAATTATTCGGAATAGAAATTCAGAATCATTGCATAAAATTTCTGGTGTGGTTGTGAGAGATTGAGCTAATGAGTTGTTGTGTACTCTAAAGAATAATTTCATTCAGTCGTAGTTCCTTCAGCACTGACTGCCAAAGAAATATAAAGAATAGATATGAAACCTGCATTTGTACGTGATAATAATGCAGACTTAGTATTACAAAGTCAATCTTGGACTTTAGCTAGTAAATATAATAAGCAACATATCAATAGAAAAGGCACCTGACTGAATCAAAACAATGTCATTTCTTTTCAGAAGGAACCGAACAACCAGGAAAATTATGTTTATTTTATGCTTTTAAGAATGCATTAGGATAATTGCTAAAACAAATTACCTTCTGTGTTATGAGATTTGCTACAACATCTCTGGCATGTACATCAATTGTACAGATTGTCATAATCTTCTGGCGATCACTATGGGTGAGCTCTCCCAGTAGCATGTTTATAAGCACATTTAGCTGAGCAATCTGCAATAAAATTAATTATATTTGACTACTCAAAAAGATAGGGTACAATACACTACATGTCATATTAGTTATTCCATAAAGTGCTTTACTTGCAAGACAACTCCCAGTAATCTATTGAGCCTTTGAACAGCCAAAGTGAAAGAAAAGATACATGCAGGAGACTTAATAATACAACGTCAACCTTGGACTTTAGCTAGTAATGAAGAATCTTCTACTTTAATGGTAGAACATTGTACTTAAAAAAATATGGATATTATTATCAGAACAATACTTAAAACAGATTTGTGATCACAACAAAGTATGGTTCAAAACAAGTGCATGGTAAGAATTCTATTGCTTGATCACCAAAAGCGTAACAATGACAGGAAACTTAGGCCCACCTATATGCACCAAATAATCAGTAAAACAGGAAATCTTAAGTCCATCAGACATAGGAACAAAATTATGCCATTCAGCCCATCAAGTCTGCTCCACAATTCCACCATGGCTGATCTATTATCCCTCTCAACCCCATGCTTCTACCTTCTCCCCGTAACCCTCGATGCTCTTACTAACCAAGAGCCTACTGAGCTCCATTTCTACTAAGTATCCAACAGTCTGGCCTCCACAGCAGTCTGTTGAAATCAATTTCACAGATTCACCACCTTCTGGCTTGAGAAAACTTGTCTCCTCACCTCTGTTCTAATGGTAAGCCCTTGTATTCTGAGCCTGTGCCCTCTGGTCCTAGACCCCCTCCCCCCACTATTGGTAAAATCCTTTCCACAACCACTCTACCTGGGTCTTTCAATATTTGATGGGTTTCAGTGAGATGCTGCCTCATTCTTCTAAACTCCAGTGAGCACAGGCCATAATTTTTGCTGTATTATAAGTTTTTTCTTTTGCTTTTATGCTGTCTCTGACTTCCCTGCTTGGCCATAGTTGCCTCCTCTTCCCTTTCGAATACTTCATCTTCTTTGGGTTGTACCTATCCTGGATTTCTCCCAGAAACTCCAGACATTTGCCATCATCCCTGATACTTATCCTCTTCCAATCAACTTTGGCCAGCTTCTCTATCATCCCTCTGTAATTTCCTTTACTCTACTTTAATAGCAAGCCATCTGATTTTACCTTCTCCCTCTCAAACTGCAGGGAAATTCTGTCATATTTTGATCACTGTCTCCCAAGGGTTCCTTTACCTTAAGCTCCCTAATCAAATTCAGTTTATTACACAACAGCCAAACCAGAAATTCCTTTCCCCTAGTAGGCTCATCCACAGGTTGCTTTAAAAAAGCCAGCTCATAGAGATTCTATAAATTCCTTCTATTGTGATCTAGCAGCAACCTGATTTTCCCAATCTACCTGCACATTGAAATCCCCCATGGCTATTGTAACATTGTCCTTTTTATGTCTTTTCTACCTCCTGTTATACTTTCATCCTGGCTACTGTTTGTAGGTCTGTATATAGCTCCCATCAGGGTCTTCTTAACCCTTGCAGTTTCTTAACTCAACCTACAAGGATTCTACATCTTCTGATCGTATATCACCTATTTTTAAGGATTTGATTTCATTATTTACTAACAGAGCCAACCCAACCCCTCTGCCTATCTGCCTGTCAATTTAATGCAATAGGTATCCTTGGATGTTAAGCTTCCAACTATAATCTTCTTTCAGCCACAACTCAGTGATGTCCACAATGCCTGCCAATCTCTAACTGCGCTTACCAAAGATCATCTACCTTTTTTTGTATACTGCATGTATTCAAATATAACACCTTCAGTCCTGAATCCATCACCCTTTTCACTTTACCCCCATGTTGGACTTCATCTCATACCACTCACTGCAATTTTGCCCTAACATCTGCCTGTCTTTTATCACTCTCACTACATCTATCTGCGTACCAACTGCGCCATCCTCAACCCTATACTGGTCTCCCTTGGATTCAGATAAAACCAGTCCTTCTTGTACAGGTCATACATTCCCCAGAAGAAATCCCAATATTTCACAAATCTGAAACCCTGCAGCAGCTCCTCAGCCACACATTTCATCTGTCAAATCATCCTATTCTTACACTCACTAGCATGAGGCACAGGCAGACTGCTACCCTAAATGTCCTACTTTTCAGCTTTTTACCCAACTCCCTATATTCTTTCTCCAGGACCTCATCCCTTTTCCTACCTATGTTGTTGGGACCAATATTTTTATTTAAATTTATATATATATTCTCTCTCTCTCTCTCTCTCTCTCTCTCTCACTCACTCATAATGTGGACCCAGTACAAGACATTTCTAACCCTGGCACCTGAGTAGCAACATACCACCTGGGTGCTTCTTTATGGAATTCTATAGAGGAATGCCTCTATGGAAATCCCTCTCACTACTGTATGCCTCATCTTCCCACTTGCCTCCTGAGTCATAGAGCCAGACAGTGCCAGAGACCGGCCGTTATGCTTTCCTTAGGTAGGTCTTTTCCCCTTCCCCCAAAAAATTGAATAAATACGTACTGTTGCTGATATCATTCTGAGTACCTGTGCTCGCAGAAACCTGCAGAGCAACACAGCACTCCAGCATTCTGTTAACCAATGGATGACTGGGTTTGCTAAAGTATAACTTCAAAAGACAGGCAGTGGCTCCAGCTCAATGTCTTCCAGTAGTTCTTTTAAATTGTCAACTATTTCTCCCCTTAAAGATGATGTTATCTGTCAAAAATCTTCAGAAATTTCTTATTGCAACTAAATTAGGAATGATTAAACAGAGCAGATAAGGAGCTCCTTCCAGCTGCTAAAGACTTGATCCCCTCAATCCTCTTATTATATGATGTGTTCTGCACCACCAAGGTAAAATCTGATAGCACCAATGCCCATCAAATTTGTCCACTCTGTACACATCTGATGCTCAATAGCATTTCATAGCCTAATGCACTTCCCAATACACTAGTCAGCATGATCAACTCTACAAACGTTCATCACCATGATTATTCTTGGCGATTTTTTTCCACAGAAGTGATTCGCCATTGCCTTCTTCTGGGCAGTGCCTTTACCAGATGGGTGACCCCAGTCATTATCAATACTCTTCAGAGATTGTCTGCCTGGCGTCAGTGGTCGCATAAACAGGACTTGTAATATGTACCAGCTGCTTGTCCAACTACCTACAACCTGCTCCCATGGCTTCATGTGACGCTGATCGGTGGGGGCAGGGGTGCGGGGTTGTAAGTAAGTACTACACTTTGCCCAAGGGTGACCTCAGTTTAGCCGAGGGAAGGAATGCCTTACACCTCACCACCCCTCATTCATACATCACCTAATTCGGCTCCCAATATCCCCAAAATAAACAGCAGTATACAGCCAAAGTTATTAGTCCTGACATTTACACATGACTTGAAAACTTCTAGTTAAAAGCAGCTCACTTGTTTTTTGTAATAGTCTTTTAAAGCTGTTTCAAAGCCTTCCTGAAGATGGTCAAAAGCAATTTCAACATCTGTGGTCCACCATATCTGAGTCCCAGTCAAGGCCACTTGTGCTGGATAATCAAATAACCACTGATCTCGTGGCTTCTCTTCATAAGCTATGACTGCTTCCATGATCTCTACTTTCACCTTGGTTCGCATTGCCTCCTCAAGCTGATGCAACCAACATTCAACCTGGCAACAAAGAAAAAAATCACCCTGATTAGGAGCATGCATCTTCCTGTAAATGTAAATTCTGGTGTATAAAATGGAAGAATCTGCACCAGATTTATTATCACTGACAAATAGAAGGAAGTGTGTTGTTTTGAGATAGCACTACAGTGTAAGGGCATAAAGTTACTATAAATTATAACAAGCAAAACAAAAGGAAGAAATAATGAGGTAGTGTTCATGGGTTCATTGACCATTCAGAAATCTAATGGAGTAGGGGAAGAAACTGTTCCAAAATCATTGAGTTTGGGCCTTCTGGTTACTGCACCTCCTTCCAGATAGTAGTAATACGAAGAGTGCGTGTCCTAGCTGGCAAGGGTCCTTAAAGATGGATGCTGCCTTCTTAAGAAACTCCCTCTGGAAGAGGGAAAACAAAATAGATTTCTTCCTGTATTAATTCCATCTTTCACTCCTAGTTGATTCACTTCCTACTTAAATTTCAAAACATCATTTTGACAGTTCCCAATTCCCTACTCCCAATCAGTACAACTTTACTGTGAATAGAAATCCCTCGACACCTCTATTACACTGAATCTCCAATCATCTTGGAGACAGCCTCCCAAAGGCACATTCTGAAAGTGATCAGTTTGGAAGAAACAGATCATCTTGGGTGCAGGCAACCAAGGAATTTATTCGGTGGAAGAAAACTCTCCCTATATTATGAATAGCATCTATAAGTGAACTACAATCAGCATATGCAAAATTGTTTTTCACTGAAAGAGGAATATCTAAGCTGTAATCTGTTTTTCCATATTTAAATGTTCTGTAAACTGCCCTCACAACATTTGCTAAAGACCATGCTCAAAGTTCTAAAGAAAAACAGACCTTGGAGATGCAAGGATCATTAGGAAGTGATTCTTGGAAGAGGCATTAATAAAAATCTCTTCTGATTACAACTAAACCAATATAGACTCAAAATATTCCATTCAGTACTTTGACAAAGAACATACTTCATCATTTATTAAATGTATTTTCTTGCAAAACTGTAATCAACTAATTAGTAGAACAATAATTAGCAGCAAATTGATGAGTTTTACCTACTGATGCATATCTGAGTTATGATGGAGACAACAATCTAAACATAAAAAAAAATCTACATAGGCATCTTGAATTATGCAATGAAGAGCAAAGACTGAGAAGTGAAACTTAGCCTAAATAGTATATTACATCAAATATAGGTACAATGGGCTGAATGGCTTCCTATGCTACAGATTTTTAAACAGTTTAGGCTTTTTAGATTCTTATACAGCTCTGTATACAGTTGCACAGTAAACAAAAAAAAATCCAAAGAAATAAAAACTTCCAAATATACCTAGTGTTAAAATATGTTGTATGAGAAACTCAAAATTCCTTACCCGTCCTTCACAGAAACAGGGCGGTGAAAGCTGCACATATTCACCTTCTCGACTGTACATTCCCACCGCTTTAGAAGGATGATCATCATCATCTTCAAATTTTAAATCAGCTAAGTTATCAAACATCTTAAGCAGATGCTTTGTCACCTGTTCAGACAGAATAGAAATAACAACTGAAAGAAATAGTTTCATAATATTTTATGTCTTCCCCTTGAGCTTCCTCAACCAAAGTCTCAGATTAAAGACCAAGTAACATTGAAAGAATCTGAAGCTGGGGTAGACCACAGGCACCACCACAACCCCTTACCCTGACCCTCTCCGCAAGCATGCTCAGCTAAACGTTAAAATAGCAGACCATGTATCCCCATCCCCTTGGAGTTAGGGAATGCCAAAGAATGTTAAATCTTCTCCCTTAAGCAATTTCTTCACCTCAGTGATAAAACATTGACCTTTATCCTGAAAATGTGAATTCTAGTTGTGGATTAAACACACTAAGGAAATGGCCTCCCAGCATCGATCCTGTCATTCATTCCCTTTCAGAATCTGGTCTACTTCAATGAGATTACATTGAACTCCTCACTCTGTACAATGTCTTCAGGGAGAGACATTACTCCAGACAAGTTCAAACGAAATAGAATTTCACAATTGTTAATGATCAGGACATCTGGAGATTATGATGAATCATGGTAATCTTTACCTGTTTTGGCTGACCTCCTTTCGAAATAATTTCTAATAGATCCACTACAGAAACAAAGTAAAATCTTGGAAATGTGAGTTGTTTTGTCTCCAGATATTCAGATAAAGCTTTTTCACAAAGGGCCAATCTGCAAACAGATTGAAAGGTTAAAATGAATTCTTTAAAATTTTGTGGGATATTACTAGAGCAATGAAATTACAAAATAAGATAATTTTATCCAAGAACTTTACAATAATTTTCAATTACAAAACAAAAATGTACTAATGAAATTTCCAGACCAAGACAATATATCAAATACTAGAGTTTGTGGCAGCATATACATTTGGTCCCATAACTCGCCACTTACTTAGAATATTTTCAAATCTTCCCCAAAAGTTAAGAGGGGGGAAAGTATTCATTGAAAGACAATGACTATGCATATGGCTGAGTTTATATTGCCCAGTCCAAGCTCAAGATTAAATATGCAAACATTGAACTATTAGAAGTTTTCTAGTTCTGAACACATCTACTTCCAAGAAGTGAAAGCAAGTTGGTACAGCCTCACAGTAAAAAACTGTCTGGTGCAATCTATAAAAAAAACAGGTGAAGTTAGCAACACTTTTGAAGCAACCTTAGCAGTAGGAAACTTAAGCCCTGGTTCACAACCATGGAATTACCAGAATAAATGAGAGTGGATATATGTGAAATTGCTCAGCAAATGTGGTGCATGATGGGGGAAAAAACCACTAGAACAGGGTTAAAACTCACCCTTTTTCTTCTCCTCGCCGCCCTTGTGACCTGCCCATCCCTTCACCTCTGCTTCCCCACCTCCTTCCTTTTATTCCATTTTCTACTCACCTCTCCTATCAGATCTCTTCTTCATCTCAAATCCTCTTCCACCAATCACCTTCTAGCTTCTGTTAATTCCCTTTCATTCACCCCTCCCCAACCCACTTACATTTGAAACAGGAGCAGAATTAGACCATTCGTCCCATCGGGTCTGCTCCATGAATCAATCATGGCTGACTATCTTCTCTCTCAACTCCATTCTCCTGCCATCTCCCGTTGTCTTTGATGCCCTCGCTAACCAAGAGCCTATCAGCCTCCACTTTAAATACATCCAATGCACTGGCCTCCACAGCCATCTGTAGCAAAGAATTCCAGATTCACCACCTATTAGTGAAAGAAATTCCTTCACAGGGACATCCTTCTACTCCGAGGCTGTGCACTCTGGTCTTAGACTCTCCCTCCACTGGAAACATCTTCAGTATGTTCACACTATCTAGGATTTGGCAGGTTTCAATGTGATTCCTCTTCATTCTTCTAAACTCCAGCAAGTACAGAGAAAGAGCCACCAAACACTCCTCATACATTAACCATTGCATCTCTGGGATCACTCTCGTGAACATCCTCTGGATCTCCTTCAATGTCAGCTTGTCCTTTCTTATATCTGGGGCGCAAAACTACTCACAATACTTTAAATGTGTCCTGACTAATGCCTTGTACACTGTCAGCATTACAGCCTTGCTTTCATATTCTGGTCTCCTCAAAATGAGTGCTAAGATTACATTTGCCTTTGTTACTTCTGACTCAACATGCAAGTTAACCTTTAAGGAATCCTGCACAATGTCTCAAGTCCCTTTGGACCTTGGATTTCTGAATTGGCTCCCCACTTTGAAAATAGTCTACACTTGTATTCCTTCTACCAAATTGCATGACCATACACTGCTCAACATTGTATTCTATCTGCCACTTCTTTGCCCATTCTTCTAACCTGTGCAAGTCCCTCTGGAAATTCCGTTTACTCAGAAGTACCTTGCCCTCAACCTGTCTCTGTAGCATCCACAAAATTAGCCACAAATCCATCAATTCCGCCATCCAAATCACTCACACACAATGTGAAAAGGAGTGGACCCAATGCCAAACATTACCAATCATCAGAAGTTTACCAGAAAACACCCATTTATTCTCACTTAGTCTCCTGCCAGATGGCCAATCTTCTATCCATGCAACTGGTGGTTGAAAGATCCACACGTTTGTCGCGTCCAGTGAAGATAGGAAGATCTGATCCAAAACCAGGATTTCACTGCCATCTATGACGGTTCCTACACACTGGACACCTTCAGACTGCAAGTTGTGCAGCCTCTTGCTTCATCTTCAGCCTGGACCTTGACTGCAAGCATCTCCAGGCCAAGACTTTACTCGCTGCCACTGAGCTCTCAGTCTCCCATTCCCCCCACCCCCCACCACCACTCTCCACCCACCATCACATCTTGAGTCCTCGAAGCTTTCATCTTCCTCCCACCCCACCCCAACCCTTCCTCCTTCCTCTGACACCACCAACTCACCTCTCCCTCTAATTTCACTCTAATCCTTGCCATGTCTATACCATTTCCTCTGACTATCCCCTCTCAGAGTCAGAAGTTCTGTATTCAGCAAGGGCGTCATCCTTGTCCCCTTTTGCCCACACATCAGTGAGTTCCAAGTATGCCACTACATCCAGCACCTGTGTCTCCAAGCCCACGTCCTGGCAAGAATTTCACAACCGCTTCACAACCCTCGTCTTCAACACCACACTCTGGTTCTCTGACTGCTCTGGATCTTTTCATCTCAAATTGCCGACGAGACGTCAACTGTCTCAAATATACCTCTCCGCTCTCCTCCTCGAACCTTGCCCACTCTCTCTGCACCAATCCCAGCCTTACCATCAAACCTGCAGACAAAGGGGATACTGTTGTAAAACTCGATGGATAGACATGGGCACCTGCATGGACCCCAGCTGTGCTGGTCGCTTTGCTGGCTATGTAGAACAATTCCCCATGTTCCATAAGCCTTCCTTGGTAATATTCTCCAACTCTTTCTCCACTTCACTGACAACTGCATTGGTGCTGCTTCATCATTCTCCACACTTTCTGCCTTCTCCAAAGGGATCCTACCACTAAACGTTTCGTTAACTCCCCCCACCTCTCCACTTTCTGCAGGGATTGCTCCCTCCCCGATTCCTTTATCCATTCGTCCCTCTCTACTAATCTCCCTCAAGCACTTATCCTTGCAAGTGACCTAAGTGCTACAACTGCTCATATACCTCTGCCCTCACCTCCATGCAGGGCCCCATATAGTCCTTCCAGACAAGGCAACACTTCACCTGCCACATTGCTGGGTTTGTCAATGGTGTCCTGTGCTACTGATGCAGATTCCTCTGCTTTGGTGAGACCTGCTGTAAACTGGGGGACAGCTTCATCAAGCAACTCCACTTCATTCTCCAAAAGTGGAACTTCCTCGTGGCCAAGCATTTTAATTCCCATTCCCGTTCTGACATGCCAGTCCATGGCTCTCTCTTGTGCTAAGATGTGACCACCCTCAGGGTGGAGGAGAAATGCTTTATATTATGTCTGGGTAACCTCCAGCCTGATGGTATAAACATCGATTTCTCTTTCCAGTAAAAAAAAATTCCCTCCCCTCTTCCACTATTCCCCACTCTGGCCTTTTACCTCTTCTTACCGGTTCATCTCTTTTCCTGGGGTCCCCTCCTCCCCTTTTTCCTTTGGTTCACTCTCCTCTCCTATCCGATTTCTTCTTCTCCAGCCTTTTACCCTTCCCACCCACCAGGCTTCACCTAATGCCTCTATCTAGCCTTTTTCCCCTCCCTTCACCTTTTTCGGTTTCCTGGCATCTTCCCCCATCCTTCTTAGTCCTGAAGAAGGGTCTCAGCCTGAAATGTCGACAGTTTATTCATTTCCATAGATGCTGCCTGACCTGCTGTGTTCCTCCAGCAGTTTGTGTGTGTTGCTTCCATCCATGCTGGTATCTTTCCTGTAATACCATGGGATCTTACCTTGTTTAGTAGCCTCACGTGTGGCATCTTGTCAAATCAAAGTAAACAAAATCCACTGATGTTTCTTTGTCTATCCTGCCAGTTATGGCTTCAAAGAATTCCAGATTTGTCAGCAAGATTTCCCCTTAAGGAAACCATGTTCACCTTCCTTCTCACATGCCTCCAAGTACCCTGAAACTTCATCCTTAATAATGGACTCCAACATCCTCCCAACCACTGAAGTCAGGCTAACTGGCCTATCTGTTATTTCTTTGTCCCTCATCACTACAGTGTCATTTTCCAATCGTCCAATGTCTTCTTCCCTTTCTTTTATTCTTAATATATATGAAAAAACATTTTTGGTGTCCTCTTTTATACTACTGGCTACCTTACCTTCATATTTCATTTCTTCTCTTCTTAAAGCCATTTGAGTTGCCTTCTCTTGGTTTTACAAAGCTTCCCAATCTTCTGACTTCTAAGTTTTAGTAAATTACATGACTTATTTTGCTTTTATACTGTCTATGACTTCCCTTGTCAGACACAGTTGCCCCATCCTCCCTTTACAATGCTTCTTCTGCTTTGGGATAAACCATCGTGCATCTTCTGAATTGCTCCTAGAAACTCCAAATTGCTGCTCTAATGTCATCATTGCTCATTTCCTCTTCCAATCAACCTTGCCCTCACCTCTTTCACACCTCTGTAGCTCCCTGTGCACCACTCTAATACTGTCATGTCTTAATTTAACTTTTCCTTCTCAAATTGCAGGATGAATTCTATCATATTATGATCTCTGCCTCCTAAGGGTTCCTTTACGCTAAGCTCTCGAATCAAATCTAGTTTATTACACAACACCCAATCTAGAATTGCCTTTCCCGAGAGAGTTCAACCACATACACCTTTGCAAAACAATCACAGAGGCATTCTACAAATTCCCTCTCTTGGGATCCAGCACAAACCTGATTTTCCCAATCTACCTGCATATCGAAAACCCACGTGGCTATTGTAACATTATCCTTTTTACATGCCTTCTCTAATGTTAATTGTAATTTGTATCCCACATCCTGGCTACTATTCGGAGGCTTGTAAGTAACTCCCTTCTCGGTCCTTTTATCTACCCGCATGGATTCTCCATCTTTTGATCCCATGTCACTTCTTTCTAAGGATTTGATCTCATTTGTTATTTTTTTAACAAAGCCACCCACCCCTCTGCCCATCTGCCTGTCTTTACAATACAATCCTTTTACGTTAAGTTCCCAATTATAATCTTCTTTCAGCCGTATCTCAGAGATGCCCACATCATCCCTGCCAATCTCTAACTGTGCTACAAGATCATCTACCTTGCTCCATATACTGCGTGCATTAATATGTAACATCTTCAGTCCAGTATTCATCACCCCTTTCAATTTGGTCTCTATGTTGCCTATCAGTAACTTTTTAATCTTTTCTAAACTTTTTGTCTTATTCTTTCTTCGGGAGACTTTTGTACCACTTCTGCACTCCCCTTTTACATTGTCCATACTTTCCCAAGCTGTTGAACCCACTTCCCTATTATTTAATTTAAAGCCCTCTCCACAGCCCTATTCATGCAGCTCACCAGGACCCTGCATGATGAAGGTTGAGTCCACCCCATTGCAAAAGCTCCCTCCTTCCCCAATACAACACGCACAAAATGCTGGAGGAACTCAGGTCAGTCAGCATCTATGGATTGAATAAGCAGCCAATGTTTCGGGCTGAGACATTTCTTTGGGACTTCTTACACAACATTGGTGCCAATGTCCCACAAATTCAAACCCACTTCACTCATACTTTTAGTTCTCTGATCTTATGAACTCTGTGGAAATTTGCTCACGACTCAGGTAACAAGAGGTTACTACCTTTTTTGTTCTGCATTTTAATTTAGTCATTAGCTGCACAAATTCCCTTTTCAAAACTTCTCTGCTTGTTCTTCCTACATCACTGGTACCCACATGAACTAGAATAACTGGATATTTCCCCTCCCACTCCAAATTCCTCTATAGGTCTGATGAGATGCTCTGAAGTCAGGTACCAGGTAGGCAGCATAGCCTTCAAGACTGAAAATCTTTACAAAAGAGAATTATATCCAATCCCCCAAATATAAATTGCTCCTTGAACCACAGTGTCACGGTTTGGTTACTTATTATTCCTTCGGCCCCAACTCTCATCCTCACAGGAAGCAGCAATCTCAAGGGCAAGCTCAAGGGCTGAGGCTCCTCCAGCACAACCTCCTGGAATCCTCTGCCTGCCTTACTTGCAGTTTATACCCTCTTGCCTCTGACCACTGACCAGATTGGAAGCAGTTAATCTAATAGGCGTGACTGTCTCCTGACACAGTGTCCGTGTGTCAGTGTCCAGAGTCCCCTTTCCTGATGCATCGCAGATTCCAGGTCATCAACATCATTGCAGTGTTGATAAGTAATTATTACCTTTGTTGAAGAGCTTCTAATTTTTCCAACAATCCAAGGTTGTTTGTTGCATCAATTACTTTCTTATTCTTGATGGCCAAAGAAATTAAATCCTGAAATGAAAACAACAGTTATTTCAATATCTAAGCATAAAACACCAGAGAAAACAGCTGGCAAATTTTGTCATCACCCATTGAAAATAGTCATTGAAAATAGTCATAAATAGTCCATATCACAGAACATCTTTTCTAATATCTTCCTTATAAAGAAAAACTGAATGATTATCAGTCTGTATCATAGATAGCAAAGCATGGGACATTGCACAAAGATATAAATTACAAAACTAATCGCTTATCTTTAGCACCTTGAAATCCACGTCAACCTTGTCAAATCTTTTGGCATCCTGAGGAAGTTGGCTTCTGATATCTTCAGACCCAGTGAAGATGCTATGTAAATGAGCCCATGTCCGCTGTACTTCCATCCAAATGGAGATGACTAAATCGCTAATCATCAATTTCTTTTGCCAGCTGCTGACATCAGTTAAGAAATATTCCACGTGTTGGCTCATCAAAATGTTTTGTAGTTGAACCTGTATATCACAGCAAGGAAAACAAAGGACAAAATGTATGCCTTGCTGATGGTAATAGACTACAAACTTTTGCATTGTTGCCTTTAGCATGTTGCAATTAGGAGAATTATGAAAAGATTTCATAGAGCATAACTGGAAGTCTTTTTAAAAAGTAACAACACTATCATCAGTATCATCTGGCAGGTGACCACTTCAAGTATGACCAGAGTTTTGGGTCGCAACAGCTTATTACAAATTAAAATCTATGTACTCATTTGCCAACTACAATGCTGTGGTTGATTCTATGAAGAAAACCTGAAGTTCCATTCATGTTTAATATTGTAAGCAGAGAAGTTCATTGTATTGGTGAGTGAATAATTAAATTTTGTAATGAAAACAGCAAAGTGAGGGGAAAATTTGATAATAATTTAATAATGCTGTCATGGAATTAGCAGCAACAAATCAGCTCTTCAGCCCAAAGTTCTAAAATTTTTTGACATTTCTTTGGCAATTTGACCGGGGCACGACTGCACAAGCGCATGAAAGTCGGTCCGTGAGGCAGCGGGAGAGTTTAAAAAGTGAGCAGATTAACAGAGCGGGCAATGGAGTAGTGGAAGACAGAGTGGGAAGGCTTTGACTTGTTACGTACTCGTGACACATGACAGTGGTACCCTTGTCACATGACTGGGGTTGAAGCTATACTGGACTTGAGGTAATGGTCTTGTGATGGTGGAGTGATGTCATTTTCCCGCCAGTAGAGATCATGTGACAGGTTTTTTTTACAGGTTATAAAAGGAAGACCCCACCCTGTGAGGAGGGGCAGTTTGTGGCTGGATTTGCCAAGTTGACTTCATGCCACTGCGCGATTTAATGTGATGACGCAGTTTAGTTGAAGGATGAAGTTTTTATCTAATGCCTAAAGTTTAAAAGGTCATTGCCAGCAGTTTCGTTACAATACTGCTAGTTCAGAAGTCAGTGGAGAGTGAAGATCGGAGTTCGGGAATTAAAGATCGAGGAGAATCTATTTTCGACGGTGAAACGGGTTCGACATTATTTAATCCTTATTTGAAAGGAATTCGTTGACTGTTCTCGTGTTAATCTCTGCAGGATAGCAGAAGATTGAGGACAGTGTGATAAAGGAAAGGTCAGTGCCTTTAAGTCATTTCGTTTCGTAAATACTTCGTGGGAAAAGTTCGACGTTGGGGATCGAAGCAAAACAACGTGAAAGAGAATTTAAATCATCTTAAAAAGTCTCTCACTTAAATGGACTGTGAGCATTTCGAACTTTTGGCAATACTACTTTAAAGAATTGTTTTTGCTGCATCGCTTTAAGAAATGTTTAAGCTGCCGCACAGCAGCTGATTTCCGGTTACGTTAGTGTTTGTTTAATTTTGGGGGGTTTGTTTTCAGTGTTTAATAAACGTGTTGTTTGTTATATAAACCCTTGCTGAACTCATATATTTATTGTTGCCTGAATACGTAACAGACTCAAGAGGCTTCAGCGAGCAGAGGCTGAGGACGAGCTTGCTCCCAGTGAGCTAAGACCGGGTAAGCTTCTTTAATAACTCTAATTAACTTAGGAATGGGTAATAGAGGCAGCAGTTAGGGCAGTCGAGTGCTCCGGTTGCAAGATGTGGGAAGTCAGGGCGAGCACAGCTGTCCCTGATGACTACACCTGTAAAAGGTGCATCCAGCTGCAGCTCCTGCCAAACCAAGTTAGGGAACTGGAGCTGGAGCTGGATGAACTTTGGATCATTCGGGAGGCAGAGGCAGAAATAGACAGGGGTTACAGGGAGATAGTCACCCCTAAGAGTCAGGAGACAGATAGCTGGATGACTGTCAGGAGAGGGAAGGGGATTAGACAGAATGAGCAGAGCACCCCTGTGGCCATTCCCATCAATAATAAGTATACCACGTTGGATACTGTTGGTGGGGATGACCTACCAGGGACAAGTTCCAGTGGTTGCAACTCTGGCACCGAGGCTGGACCCTCAGCTCAGAAGGGAAGGAGGGAAAAGAGGAGAGCAGTAGTGATAGGGGTTTTGACAGTTAGGGGGACAGATAAGACGTTCTGTGGAAGAGATCCAGAATCCCAGATGGTCTGCTGCCTCCCTGGTGCCAGGGTCTCTGATAACTCGGATCGAGTTCTCAGTATTCTGAAGAGGGAGAATGAGCAGCCAGATGTTGTGGTCCCTATGTGGACCAATGACATGGATAGGAAGAAGGAGGAGGTCCTGCAAAGAGAATTTAGGGAGTTAGGTGCAAATTTGAAGGACAGGGCCTCCAGGGTTGCAATCTCAGGATTGCTACCCATGCCAAGTGCTAGTGAGGCCAGCAACATGAAGATAATGCAGCTAAATACGTGACTAAGGAGTTGGTGCAGGAGGGAATGCTTCATGTTTCTGGACAATTGGGCCTTGTTCCAGGGATGATGGGACCTGTTCCGACTGGATGGGTTGCACCAGAACTGGAGGGGGACTAACATCCTTGCCGAAAGGTTTACTAGTGCTGCTCTGGGGGGGGGGGGGGGGTTAAACTAGATTTCTAGTGGGAGGGGAACCAGAATGTTAGAGCAGATAGTGAGATGGAGGAGGATAAAGGTCATGCGAGTAAAGCAAATTCTAGCATATAAAGAGGCTTCGAGGAAAGAGAAACAGGATAAAGGGTGTTAAGGTGGAAGGGCTAAACTGTGTGTACTTCAATGCAAGAAGCATCAGGAACAAAGGTGATGAACTGAGAGCTTGGATACATACTTGGAATTATGATGTAGTGACCATTATGGAGACTTGGCTGGAACCAGGGCAGGCATGGGTTCTCAATATTCCAGGATTTCAGTGCTTTAAAAGGGATAGAGAGGGATGAAAAGGGGAGGAGGGGTTGCATTACTGGTCGAGGATACCATTACAGCTACAGAAAGGGAGGGTAATGTAGCAGGATCTTCTTTTGAGTCAGTATGGGTAGAAGTCAGGAACAGGAAGAGAGCAGTTACTCTATTGAGAGTATTGTATAGTCCTCCTGGTAGCAGAAGGGATACCGAGGAGCAGAGTGGGAGGCAGATTTTGGAAAGGTGCAAAAATAACTGGGTTATCATGGGTGACTTTAACTTCCCCAATATTAATTGGCACCTAATTATTTCCAATGGTTTGGACAGGGCAGAGTTTGTTAAGTGCATCCAGGATGGATTTGTGTCACAGTATGATGACAGGCCAACTAGAGGGAATGCCATACTAGATCTAGTATCAGGTAACAAACCAGGTCAGGTCACAGATCTCTCAGTGGGTGAGCATCTGGGGGACAGTGACCACTGCTCCCTGGCCTCTACCATTATCATGGAAAAGGATAGAATTAGAGAGGACAGGAACATTTTTAATTGGGGAAGGGCAAATTATCAGACTATAAGGCTAGAACTTGCAGGTGTGAATTGAAATGATGTTTTTGCAGGGAAATATACTATGGACATGTGGTCAATGTTTAGGGATCTCTTGCAGGATGTTAGGGAAAAATTTGTCCCTGTGAGGAAGATAAAGAATGGTAGGGTGAAGGAACCATGGGTGACAAGTGAGGTGGAGATTCTAGTCAGATGTTAGAAGGCAGCATACGTGAGGTTCAGGAAGCAAGGATTGAGGAATATAGGGTAGCAAGAAAGGAGCTTAAGAAGGGGCTGAGGAGAGCAAGAAGGGGGCATGAGAAGGCCTTGGCGGGTAGAGTAAAGGAAAACTCCAAGACATTCTTCAACTATGTGAAGAACAAAGGGCTGACAGGAGTGAAGATAGGATCGATTAGAGATAAAGGTGGGAAGATGTCCCTGGAGGCTGTGGAGGTGAGCAAGGTCCCCAATGAATACTTCTCTTCGGTATTCACCAATGAGAGGGAACTTGATGATGGTGAGGACAATATGAGTGAGGTTCATGTTCTGGAGCATGCTAATATTAAGGGAGAAGAGGGGTTGGAGTTGTTAAGATACATTAGGACATATAAGTCCCCAGGGCCTGACGGAATATTCCACAGGCTGCTTCACGAGGTGAGGGAAGAGATTGCTGAGCCTCTGGCTAGGATCTTTATGTCCTCGTTGTCAACAGGAATGGTATCGGAGGGAAGTGAACGTTGTCCCCTTGTTCAAAAAAGGTAGTAGTGATAGCCCAGGTAATTATAGACCAGTGATCCTTACGTCTGTGGTGGAAAAGCTGTTGGAAAAGATTCTTAGAGATGGGATCTATGGGCATTTAGAGAATCATGGTCTGATCAGGGACAGTCAGCATGGCTTTGTGGAGGGCAGATCATGTCTAACAAGCCTGATAGAGTTCTTTGAGGAGGTGACCAGGCATATAGATGAGGGTAGTGCAGTGGATGTGATCTATATGGATTTTAGTAAGGCATTTGACAAGGTTCCACATGGTAGGCTTATTTAGAAAGTCAGAAGGAACGGGATCCAGGGAAGTTTGGCCAGGTGGATTCAGAATTGGCCTGCCTGCAGAAAGCAGAAGGTCGTGGTGGAGGGAGTACATTTGAATTGGAGGGTTGTGACTAGTGGTGTCTCACAAGGATTGGTTCTGGGACCTCTACTTTTCATGATTTTTATTAACAACCTGGATGTGGGGGTAGAAGGGTGGGTTGGCAAGTTTGCAGACGACACAAAGGTTGGTGGTGTTGTAGATATTGTAGAGGATTGTCGAAGATTGCAGAGAGACATTGATAGGATGCAGAAGTGGGCTGAGAAGTGGCAGATGGAGTTCAACCCAGAGAAGTGTGAGTTGGTACACTTTGGAAGGACAAACTCCAAGGCAGAGTACAAAGTAAATGGCAGGTTACTTTTGAGTGTGGAGGAGCCGAGGGATCTGGGGGTACATGTCCACAAATCTCTGAAAGTTGCCTCACAGGTAGATGGGATAGTTAAGAAAACTTATGAAGTGTTAGCTTTCATAAGTCAAAGGATAGAGTTTAAGAGTCGCGGGGTAATGATACAGCTCTATAAAACTCTGATTAGGCCACACTTGGAGAACTGTCTCCAGTTCTGATCGCCTCATTATAGGAAGGATGTGGAAGGATTGGAAAGGGTACAGAGGAGATCTACCAGGATGCTGCCTGGTTTAGAGAGTATGCATTATGATCAGAGATTAAGGGAGCTAGGGCTTTACTCTTTGGAGAGAAGGAGGATGAGAGGAGACATGATAGAGGTATACAAGATATTAAGAGGAAGAGACAGAGTGGACAGCCAGTGCCTCTTCCCCAGGGCACCACTGCTCAATACAAGAGGACATGGCTTTAGGGTAAGGGATGGAAAGTTCAAGGGGGATATTAGAGGAAGGTTTTTTTTACTCAGAGTGATTGGTGCGTGGAATGCACTGCCTGAGTCAGTGGTGGAGGCAGATACACTAGAGAAATTTAAGAGACTACTAGACAGGTATATGGAGGAATTTAAAGTGGAGGGTTATATGGGAGGCAGAGTTTAAGGGTCGGCACAACATTGCAGGCTGAAGGGCCTGCACTGTGCTGTATTGTTCTATGTTTGTATCAACATTTAGGATTTGAACAATGAGCGCTGACGTTTACTCTCCATTCACAAGGAAGCCAGTGTTTCTACTTCACTGTTATTTATGTGATGAGTGTTATCAGCCGTGCGTGCCTTATCGCTCTGAAGCCAATTAAACAATTGGAACGCCTTTTACCTAAACTTTGGTCCTGATCTTCCTGTGTGACCCACCTCTTATTGTTTGAAAAGTTGCATAATACTCTTTGACTGAGCTTGCTTCAATACACCCTTCTTCAGGTTTCTTTGGAACACGACTGCCATGAACATGTTTACTTTGAGGAAGTCACTATACACATCCAAGTTGCTGTCACAGTATTGGATTATTCAGTTTTTACCCTATGTGCATTTAGAGGAATTCTAAATTATGGCCTGTCACTTCATTCAATTTCCACTGCAACAGCAAAAAAACACAAAAATACATAACCAAGGTATTACCCTTAAAAATACAAGCTCTCAGGCAGTGTCCTGCAATGTATTAATAGGTTAATATGCTGAAAGAAAACTTGAAATCTAAAATATATATGAACTTCTATTTATTCCATTTTTGAAATGCTATGGCCATTTTTATAAAGCCAATAATTTAATTCATGCACAAGCTGGTTCAAGTGATTGTATTAAGACTTTGAAAACAAAAACATCAAGGTACCCCTACATCACAATAACCAAAACCACAGTGTTCATGGCCTGGCACAGAATATAATATGTCATTTTAATTAATTTTTTAACTTTTACTTTTCAAATAAACCACCATTTTGCCTTTAACAATAAATTAATTTCTACCAATAAGCTTTTACTTTAAAACAATCAGAAACTATGCCTTTACAAAAGGGACCATTAATTCATATCACAAGGTGCAGCATCAATATACACAAGATATCAACAGCACAAATAGTCTGTTTAATGGTAAAACCACATTTTAATAACATCTTGGCAATAAGGTAGCTACAAATCCCTAGAGATATGCTTCTTTGTACTTTTAAATAGGCCCTATAACCACTTCAAATAGCAGCTAAAAATAATTTAAAACTCTACCAAGCAACAAAAGAGTGAATTCATTTTGAGACACAAAATGATCTCCAAGTAAAGTGGCAGTAAATTTGCACCTGATTATCTTCCAGAGTTTCAACGAGGTTTGCATCAGACTTGAGCAATGGAGTTCCAGTGCTGTGGTGTATTTCATATGAAAACTCCATTACACTCCATATTTGAGCAATTTCTCCCAGCACCTGAAGAAGCAGTAAAACTTACTCAAGTTTGAATGCTGGTAGCAAAGAGCTGTAACAGAACAATATATACACACACATATACACAAATATTTATTTATTATATTACCTTTTCTATGGCCATTTCCTTTACTGCTTTATCTACGATGTTTCTAACTTCCTCTTCTACCCTGTACAGATGAAGACCTAACAAGTCCCCCAGGGTAGTGTTAGCATCCACGATGAAGCTGACCTGTTGGAATGAAGTTCAGGTTTCGATGGCTTTGGAAAGAGAAGTAAAACTTCCTTTTTTGGAAGCTAATACAAATCAATGTTACACGGGCAGTCAGGAAGATCTTTTGTCTTACCCCTGTTGCATTCATTAATTGGTGCCAGTGCCTCGACCTGACTGCAGGACTCTGCAGCTCAGTCATAGCCCGAAGGGAAATCAGCATATTTTTAACAGTGGATGCTAATCCAGCATAAACATTCCATACTCGAACCTCCTTATCAAGGGCTTTCATCTCCTATTGGAAGAGTAAAGCTTGTAAAATTACACGATTGTGCATACTCTAAGCAATTTACATTCAGCTCATTCATACCTTTGTAAATCTTCGCAGTTCCATGTCCATCTGCTCAATATTGATTTGCTTCCACTGCGTTTTAGTCCAATCATCAATACTGGTCTATAACAAGTTAAAGAACATCATGCTTAGAAACTTAAAAAAAACAAAGACATTTACCTCTTTAATAAATCTACCTTAACAATTTATCAAATCCTGACCCAACAGAGTGCTTATGTGGCATTGCTCATAATCATGTATCGGCTACATTTTAATGCTCTATAACCAGAACTATGAACTCAACACTGATATTCACCCTTTCAATCTCAGTCCATAAACTATTGGAACAGAAATTAGGCCTTTCGGCCCATCAAGTCTGCTCTGCCATTTCATCATAGCTGATCCATTTCCTTCTCAGCCTCAATCTTCTGCCTTCTCCCCGTAATCCTTCACATCCAGGCCAAGCAAGAATCTATCAACCTCTGCCTTAAATATACATGAAGATTTTACCTCCACAACTCTCTGTGGCAATGAATTCCACAAATTCACCACTCTCTGGCTAAAGAAGTTCCTCCTCATCACCATCCTAAAAGGACACCCTCCTAATCTGAGGCTGTGTCCCCTGGTCCCAGACTCTCCCATCAACGGAAACATCCTCCCTACATCCACTCCGTCGAGGCCTTTCAACATTCAGTATGTTTCAATGACATTCCTCCTCATTCTCTGAATTCCAGTGAACAGAGCCATCAATCAGTCCTCATATGGTAATCTTTTCATTCCCAGAATCGCTCTCTTGAACCTCTGAACCCTCTTCAATGTCAGCACATCCTTTCTCAGATAAGGGCCCAAAACTGCTCACAATACTCCAAGTGAGGCCTCACCAGTGCCTTATAGAGCCTCAACATTACATCCTGGCTTTTATATTCTAGTCCACTCGAAGTGCATGCGAACATTGCATTGTCTTCCTGACCACAGACTCAACCTGCAGATAGCTATTACCCTAAAGTGGCACTTTAACAAGTCACAGAATGAAAGCTTTTGAATGGTATAAACATTGCTTTTACCAGTCTCAGGTAACCCGCACTCCCTGTGCCCCTTCCTCTATACCTCAGTTTTTCTCCATCCTCCACCCGCTCATTCCCCCATATAAACAAGAAACAATTGCTGGGTGTATCTCATGTAACTGCCAGAACTGTGCTGGCATCTATGATTTGTTAAGTTATAAAGGGATACTGCTAATACAACACATTCTTGGAAAGATGTTTGTTCACCTAACTAAATCTTTAATTCGGGAACAATTGTTAAACCTACCTGAACAACAATGACCAAGTCCCAGATAGACTTCAACAGAACAATATCCGAACGGCAATGTTTCAGCTGTTTGTAATCTAATATGTTGACTTCAAATAGCTTAGCTGCCTCCTGAAGTTTCTGCATTTCTGCTTCAAGTTTGCTAATGTGCCAATGTGCCTGCAGCATACAACAGAAAGAAATTCAAGTTGAATCAGCTACAACAATTAGTATAGAGCAAGTAGCAATCAACAAAACACAGGTAACTCGTCAGAAGTGTCCTCACCTTATCTAACTGTATATAAGGGTTGTCTGCATCAAACCGAAAAACAGCTTCGTTTCGGAACTGTTCTCTGAACTTGAATTGATTTTCCTGAAGAAGCAATAAAATCACCATTGGTATTTTGCTTATCAAGTGTTTTTGATTAAGAGGCATACTTCAAGGGACTGGATTTTGGGAGCATATCACAATTCCTGAGTTAATCCATTACCTTCAATGCCAACAATCTCTGAGCAATAAGCTTTTACCCAAATCTTTACTCAACTTTTCCACCATTTAGCTTACAACAGAAGTCCCGGCAGCTCAACGTGCCAGTGACAGTAAATTTGTGAAATGTATATAAGGTAAATATAAGGTTGCGAACAGAAGGAGGAAAAGACTATAGGCAATAAATATGATGTATTTTGGAATGGTGTTAACTTAAAGACAGGAAATCTGGTGGGAAATTAAGTGATTTAGGGGGATGATCCTTTGTACTGGTCCAAGAAAACACAGATTCATTGTTTAGCATTTTAAAGATGACCTTCTTAATTATTTCAAGTTACATTTAACTCCAAGTTAACTTTATCTTAAATCTCTAGTTATGTAAAACCTTAGTTATTGTTCATCTAATTTCAAAGAATCTAATTATAATGTAGAATTCTATTTATTTTTCACCTACCTTCACTATGGTAAAAATATGGTCTCTTATTAAACAAGATGACCAGGAAATTTGATTACACTCAAATTCTACACTGGAATCAAGAGTGCAAAAGGAATCATTATCCATTAGACCAGATCTTCACCCAATATCCACCATCTCCCTCATTCTATCTTCTCCTATTTGTAATATTCAGATCATGCAAGTAAACTACCTGTCCCCCACTTCTAGCACACTACATACGAGGGGTGATTGATAAGTTTGTGGCCTAAGATAGAAGGAGTCAATTTTAGAAACTCTAGCACATTTATTTTTCCTACATTTACACACTTAGTCCAGTGGTCATGGAGCATACAGATCCCATCCTTGTAGAAGTTGGTGTCTTGGACCTCCAGAAGTGGTCCACAGCATGGGGTGATTGATATGCATGGGGTGGCCTAAGGTAGAAGGAGATGAGTTATTAACTTCAAACTTTCTGCATAATCACTCAAAGAGTTGAACTGCACGTGCATGTAACGAGAGCTGTATAACTCATCTCCTTCTGCCTTAGGCCACAAACTTATCAATCACCCCTCGTATATTCTTTCAGATGCACGTGAACTTTCAACTGCCCCAACACTTGATGATGACCAGGAAGGTGGTGAATAGCAATAACATCCAATCCCAAACAAGAGAAAATCTGCAGATGTTGGAAATCCAAGCAACACACACAAAATGCTGGAGGAATAATTCAGCAGGTCAGACAGCATCTATGGTAAAAAGCACAGCTGACGTTTTGGGCTGAAACCCTTCAGCAGGACTGGAGAAAAAGGACGAGCAATGGAGTTTAAAGTTTGGGGGAGGGATGGAAAAACACAAGGTAGGTGAAACTGGTAGGAGAGGTGTGAAGTAGATTAGTGAAAGAGAAGGGGAAGTCTGATAGGAGAGGACAGAAGCCATGGAAGAAAGAAAAGGAAGGAGGAGCATCAGAGGGAGGTGATGCGTAGGCAAGGAGATATGGTGAGAGAGGGAAAAGGGGGTGGGGGGGGGAGCCACTACTGGAAGTTTGAGAAACCAATGTTCATGCCATCAGGTTGGAGGCTACCCAAACGGAATATGAGGCGCTGTTCCTCCAACCTGAGTGTGGCTTAATTGTGACAGGAGAAGAGGCCATGGATAGGCATATTAGAATGGGAATAGGAAGTGGAATTAAAATGGGTGGCCATTGGGAGATCCCACTTCTTCAGGCATACAGAGCGTAGATGCTCAGCGAAGCACTCTCTACAGTCTACGTCGGGACTGACTGATATACAGGAGGCCACACCGGGAACACCACGCACAGTAAATGACCCCAACAGACTCACCAGTGAAGTGTCGCCTCACCAGGAGCGACTGTTTCGGGCTCTGAGGTAGTGAGGGAGGAAGTGTAAGGGCAGGTGCAGCACTTGTTTTGCTTGCAAGGATAAGTGCCAGGAGGGCAGGAGGGATGAATGGTCGAGGGAGTTGTGTAGGGAGCGATCTCTGTGGAAAGCAGGAAGTGTGGGGAGGGCGAGAGGAAGGGAAGGATGTGCCTGGCGGTGGACTCCCATAGGAGATGGCGGAAGTTGCGGAGATTTAGAGAATTATGTGCTGGAAGTGGAGGCTGGTGGGGCGGTAGGTAAGGACAAAAGGAACCCTATCCTCGGTAGGGTGGCAGGAGGATGGGGTGAGAGCAGGTGTGTATGAAATGGAAGAGATCCATCTTGCACTCACAGTCAACAGCTTACTGACTGCCACTCCGCGGCCAATACAGCTTAGGACTGAGGGAAGAAACTATATGCAAGTGGCTGGCAGGACTGCTTTAGTATCAGCTCTCCATGACATGGCAGTTGTATTTCAATTCTGCTCTAAAGGACAGATGAGGACAAGGAATAGTGAGCTCACTAGATTTTCAAAGTCCTAATTTATTCCAAGCCACTTCACATAGCACTTGGCCATGTTTCCTATGCAGGAAATTCCCATCTACTGTGCATGGGCATTGTTAAGTACCTTCAGAAACACCAATCTGTGGCCACATACTTAGCAAACTTAATCACTGAAAATTCTTGCTGCCTTCTAAATGCAGGTTGAATCTCATAACTCAATTCAGTTCAGCCACCAGGAAACATTCACAGAATGGCCTCAGAAGTTCATCTGTGCAAGTAGTCACAGACAAACTATTAGTAACTTTGAAATTGCGAAGTGCTCCGTCCCAAACTGGCTGTCACTTCCTCCTAAGTTATGATCTGTTTCAATGTGCAGCAGTCCATATGCGACTACACGACAGCGAACACTGTAACCATACAGCTATCATAGATGGAATGGCCAAGCTTGTTCCACCAGTTCATGGCCTGTCACCGGAGTGAAAACACCTGCCAAGGAGAAATTTGGAAATTTATTAACTCCAAAAAAAGAAAGGCTAGAGCTTTTCCTTTCAGCCTGTGGATAGTTTATTTTTCTTTCTGGCATCAAGTTCTCAGTGTACTTTGGGACATGCAACAGTAACGATCCAATTTACTCCCCCAGCTTATGGAGCTCTCCACCACTCAGACCCAGTAGTCACTTGTGGTGAACTACGTATACCTGTCTGGACACCCCCCCCCCCCCCCCCGGCTGACTGCTCCTGTGACTCCTCCCACTGACCGTGGCTCCTCCCACTGACCGTGGCTCCTCCCACGGACCCCGGTATAAAGGCGATTGGAGCCTGAGCCCCGCCCTCAGTCTCCAGGATGTAGTGTGGTGGTCAATTACTGCTTGTTCTTTCTTCCAGTCAATAAAAGCCAATATCTCGCCTCACGTCTTGGAGAGTTATTGATGGTGCATCATCACTCTTGTATAGCAGTCTCTGAAAGGGAACTCTGCATCGAGGCCAATCCCTAAGCATTTTCAATCATACTTAAGTACCTTAGCGGATGACCAAAGCTCAATAATGTTAATAGCCTCTCTTATATCTAAAGCAAACTCCACATTCACCCCAAAGCAAGCTTCTCTCCAGCCTTACTGATTATCAACTTTAAATATCAAAAGTGTCAGCCTCACAAATCTACACTTATTCCACTTCAGCTGTACTTTGTCTTGGTAATCTGCTGTGTATCAGCATCTACAGATGGTCCTGCCACATACCCGTGGTAATAAGGACAGCATTTTGTTTAAAGTAAATGTTATTATTATCAAAATCCATATATGTCACCACATACCACCCTGAGATTCATTTTCCTGTTGGGATACTCAGTAAATCTGTAGAATAGGAACTATAACAGGATCAATGAAAGATCAGCCAGAGTGCATAAGACAACAAAACTGTGCACATGCAAATATGAATAAATATCGATAAATAACAAGAATATGAGGTAACAAGATAAAGAATCCTTAAAGTAAGGCCATCAGTTGTGGGAACACCTCAGTTGATGGTTGTAACTGTTCTTGAACCTGGTGGTGCAAGTACCTTCTACCTGATGGCAACAGTGAGAAAAGAGCATGGCCTGGGTGGTGGGGATCTCTGATGATGGATGCTGCTTTCCTACGACAATGCTTCATGTAGATGTGCTCAAAGGTTGGAAGGGGTTTTTCCATGAGGTACTGGGTCGAATTCACTACCTTCTGTAGGATTTCAGTTCAAGGGCGTTGGTGTTTCTATACCTTGCTGTGATGCAGCCAGTCAGTATGCTCTCCACTTCACACCTACAGAAGTTTGTCAAAGTTTTAGATGTCATGCTAAATCTCTGCAAACTCCTGAGGAAGTAGAGACATTGTTGTGCTTTCTTCGTAATTGCACTTACCTGCTGGGTCCAGGACAGGTCCTCTGAAATAGTAATTTAAAGTTGCTAAGCCTCTCCACCTCTAAACCTCCAGTGAGGACTGGCTCATGGAACTCTGATGTCCCACTCATTAAGTCTACAACCAAATTCTTGGTCTTACTGATATTGAGTTGTTATGGCACCACTCAAACAGATTTTCAATTTTCCTCCTATATGCTGATTCATCACCACTTTGACTCAGCCTTCAGAAGTGGTGTCATCAGCAAATTTGAACATGGTATTGGAGCTGTGCTTAACCACACAGTCAGATGTGTAAAGCGAATAGATCAGGGGGCTAAGCACACAGCCTCGTGGTGCATCTGTGCTGATGGAGATTGTGGAGGAGATATTCTTACCGATTCAAACTGACTGGGTCTATCTACAATTGCAGAAATCCAGTTGCACAAGGAGATATTGAGGCCAAGTTCTAGAAAGACCTGGCAACCTCTTGCAACACTGTATCCATAATGGACGAAGAGAAGTTCCAGTCTGAATTCAGGAATGGTAACTTAATCTATGCATTACTTATCGGATGGCCCTGACTTTGCCCATATTCAACTGTGTATACTTATAGAAATGATCCAGCTGACTGGAAGATACAGAAATCAATTCGGTAAACAAAACTTGTAAAGTGATCTGGATCCTCATTAACAATCACATACATGCTGGGTAACTTTACAGTCCCCAAACAATCACAATTTGATTGGCCAAATTGCTCTGTTGGACTTTACAAGCAACACTTTTTATTTCTAATTTGAACCATTCCTCTTCTACTTGCAATGACTCAGTCGACAGGGTCTGTTTCTGTGCAGTATCTATGACTTTGACAATGTATACAGGTTTGGCTCTACAGCCGATAGTTGTTGTATATGAGCAATATGTTTAGAAATCTTAACCTCCAGATATATCTCCCTATCTTCCTGTGGCCTCATCGGCAAGAAGGCTCTCCTGCTACCAATCAGGCTGGAACCCCAACAAAACTACAACTAAGGATCTAATATTTTCAAAATATCAAAATGTCACTCATTCTGTCTGCTATTTAGGCTTGATTTCTTGTTCATAGCTCACAAAGTGCTTTGCATGAATATATACACAGTCTGATTTGTCAGGAAGCATCATTTCTTTCATTATTCAAATACATTATTCAATCTGTTCAATAACTTCCCTTTAAGTTGTGTAATGACCATCTTTTTTTAAACGGCACTGCCTTTCATTCTGTGCTCTCTGAAGCTGTAAGTTTCTAAACCCTAGCTGGTACTCTTACTCTCCCAAATAATATCCTCCCCCGGCAACAGTCCAAGTAGGGATATATTTTGATGAAGCATGAACTTTTTAGAAGCTCTGCCATGTGTTATTTTGCCGCTCTGTAAAGTTACATCCATTTTATTAAAACCAAAAGCATCCAACCCAAAGGAAAGAAATAATGTTTATAAGGGCCTCATTTCTTGAGAGCGCATCTTCGAATTTTAGGATGTATTTAATCTTGCATATGGAAATAGCACCATCTAGCTTCAGGGGCAAACCTGTTAAATTGATGGATTCATAAAATACCATGTTCTGAAGTAGAAGCTAGCACGAATCATAGCTAATTTAAATTCTCTCTCCTCCAGCCCCCCCCACCCCCCAACTAAATTCTGTCACTGCTGTTAGGGCAAATAATTTCACTGCCTGCAGGACCATATACAAAATTGAATTATGCCTGCAACATAACTTGCATCAGAGCGTAAGCAGAAACCAATGCAAAACATCACATGGCAATTAATTACTGACACCAATTTTAATCTTACAGGGCACTAAGACTGTAGTACTTCTGCCCAGCAAGGAACAAAAGCTTTATTAACTGGCATTGTACTGACTTTGCATCTGAAACACATCAAAAAGATTTCATCACATGGACAAAACATGATTCATACAAGATTAAGATGTGACATGTAGATCCAGGCACAAGAGGGATTTTGGCTTTTCTGTTAGAATTTATAGTTCCTTCTCTCAGCTTAGATCAAAGATAATTATGAGGCAAATGCATATTATCTAAAACTTCACATGACTTGTTATTAATTAAAATTGCTAAACACCACTAAGGGATAATAAGATTGCCAAAATGTTCTGAAGAGCAATAGGCATGTTGAGCCACCTCTGCAAATGTCTGCAGATAAATCAGACACTTATTTGCCTGTGGAATTTAGCAATCTATAAATGCAGGGAAAGCATAGAAAGAGAAACTAATTTACAAAAGGATTTCCAAGAAAAAATTACTGTTAGGTACTTGGAGAAACAGAAATATCTTCCTTTGCCACAATTATACCTGCCACAAAATAAGCAAACAATGGTGAACATTTGCACAAATTAATTATTGTTATTCACAACTTATTCACTTATTACAATTTTCAAATACAACAAATTTTGAAAATAATATTTTCAAGACTGCTAGCATATATTTTATAAATATCTGTAATTTAACACATACTGAATTTTGTTTACAGCAACATTGAAATGAAAGGAACAGTCATATTCCACTGCAAAGCAAGTCAATAAAGAATGGTTATATGGTCTGCAACCAATTACCAAGAGATTCATAGCCTACCGGATTAAGAATAATTCACATTGAAAGGGGAGGAAGAACTACTCCCTTTTTATAAACCAGGGTTTACATTATCAGATCCATTTAGAATTTATAACCGTCAAACACATAATTGTTATCTCTGGACATCACCATTTCATAGAGTTTACAATTTCTTGGTTCACTGGAGCTTACCTCCAGCTTGTTAACAGAACAAAAATTGTGAAATCATTTGGTTCAAAGCACTGAGCTAAAGCTGATCTCACCTCAAACTGTACACATTTCCTTCTGATAACAGATACTTCATTGGACTGCAAAGGTGCCACTTCATGCTTTGTAGTTAAAGCAATCTTTTTAAGTCTCTTCCACTTTTCTGGCAGCTCCTAAAGTATTTTAGATGAAAATATGCAGAATGTATTAGTCAAGCATGCTAAATTATATTTGTGCAAATGTTTTAGCTACACATTGATGTGATGGCTTAGGCAAGAAATAATTTTTATCTGATTAATTTATTTTGCACTTGCATTATGCATTTCTTTCTGAAGAAAATAGTGACGAAACATTTCAAACCTTGGGAAGGCTTTTCAATGTCCTCAAGATCTGTGACTTTCAGGAATTTCAAAATGCTCTTAACACTCATTATTTAGATTTTAATAAAACTGAAGTCGGTGGAAAAAAAGCTCTGTGGACCAGAGTTAAAACAATTATGGATATGAAGAGTGTAGTAAAATAAATAGACAAATTAAATCAATTTTAATTGACACTTAGCTCTTGTTTATTTACCTCAAGATGTGCATAAACACATTCAGGAATCTGCTGTCCATAGGTTTTCAGCAATTCTGCTGCTTCTCCCAGAGATGTGAAAGTTTGCTCTGCAGACAGTTCCCAGTCTCGGACTGCCATTAGGTGTGCCATGACTTGAACAAGTCCAACGTTGTCCCCATCCTTTACCTTTACTGTAATGCCCTCCTCTGTCACAGCAATGAAGCTCACCAATTGCTTGACACTGAAAGACAAAGCCAAAAATTCTTCAGTACAAGCATTCAATAATATTGCAGTCGCAGGATAGAGCCTATGTACATCGATGTGCTCTCTGAAGGACACCAGTTCAGGTTGCACCAAACCAATTTGTGATGTCTTTTGTTGCAAAAGATAAAAGCTTATGGGTTTGGAAGACTATGTATTAGCATGGAGAGAGGATTAATTCAAGAACAGAACTCACGCATTCTGGTTGGCAGACTGGCCTATTGCTTGTATAGTGGGGGTACCACGAGGAAATAAAGAAAAGACAAATTTGAGAGCTCCTCACAAGCTAACCAGTGTAAAAAGTGATTCACAACGTGAACACTTCTGCAGAGGCAAATGCCTTTACGTAAACATTTTTGACATTATTCCCACAACCTGGATAGATTAATAGGCGGCCTTTGCTGTCCAGTGGCTTTATACCAACTTCCACAGGTTCACTTATTCTCAAAGTACGTACGCAGTATGCAACTCTGAGATTCGTCTTCTCCGGACAACCAAGAAACAAACAAAAACCATGGTGGTCGCTGAAAGACATCAACCCCATCCCCCCACCCCCCCCCCCGCACAAAAGAAGAAACAAAACCCCCAAACCTCTCCCTCACATAAAAAACTAACATATCACCAACACATTAAAACAGCAAAAGGCAGATCCCATTTTATGGCTGAACCCAGTTAGGGGTCCTAAAGAGCTGAAACAGTGCAATGGAGGAGTCCTGGTTGTGAAATTTCAAACTACTTTGAAAGCTAGCAAATTCAACCTCTAGCTTTGCCTGTTGGCAAAGTTGTGGGGATTTCTAAAACGTTTCTGAATTAATATTAAATGCAGGAACATAGAAGTTAATAAATTTTAGGAAACTTTAAAAAAAATCAATTAAACAATTAAATATTTGAGCATTGATATAACCTTCTCTCTTCCCTAGAGCTCCATGACCCTAGTGAAACGAATAAGTTTGCATATCTTCTGCCAAGATCAAACTGGATCAAAATAAGAGCCATTTCCCCAGCACAAACATGTGGTACCTCCACAGCTCTATCTGGAGAGAAGCAACGAAGCACACTTGATCACTGGTGATTAACTCATCTGCAAAGGCAAGTGTAGAAATCCCAAATTTATTTCTACTTAGATAAATACCAACTAAATCCATGTCAATCTGCCACTCTACAAATCTTTAATGAAAGATATGCACTTCAGGTTCAAAGGCACCTCATTTCCAACTGGAACAGCTGATCTTGATTGATGCTATATCTCAGCATTTTTAGTCTAAAATTATCAGGTATGCATTTCCAGTCCAAAAGTAGAAAACCTGATTAATAAAGTAGGTTAAATGTTAAATGCTAACAAGATTTAAAATTCTGATCTTTATATTTGGGCCACGTTGGAAATGTAACTTTTTAAAATTCTGGGTAATAACATCTCCAGTTATTTATGACGTATTTGTATTTAATGTAAATGAGTCATGTGGTCTGAGGACATGGTGACATCATCTACCACACTTATGGAGCGTGCAACAAAGCAATGAAACACTGACATTTTACAGATAATGGAAGCAGATGTTGCTCATACCTAATAATAATCTAGAGCTGTAAAACAGCACTAAAGATGTACAGGATTTGGATGCTGCGATGAGGGATCATAAAAGAACTGCATTAGCTTGAAACTCTCATAAACTCACTAAATTAGTAGCCCCTTAAAAACTACAAGTACCTCATTTGCAGCATTAGTTGGGGTGTTGGTAGAAAGTCCCAATATAAAATAATGGCAGGTTCTAAAATTGAGACAAGTATTCAAAAACTGATAGAAACTGAATGATTACTTTGTCACACTTAAGACTCATAATTTTAACTGAAGTGTTTTTGGATCATATGTTAAACACAGTACAACTGATTTCCATGCCATATGTCAGCCAGAAATACAGTCTAATAATGGTAGAATATACTAAGATGTAAAGAAATGTTGAAAATCGTTTAGGGATTCAAGTCCAGATAGTTAGGGTGGGTGAAGAAAGCTATTGGTGTGTTTGCCTAGACAGGTCATGACATAGAAAAGTCTGGATGTTACAGTGAAACTTAAGAAAATGCTGGATAGACCCGACACTTGGAGTATTGTGTGCAGTTCTAGTCATCACACTGCAGGAAGGATGTGCTGAAGAGAGTGCAAAGGAAACTCCCAAGGTGTTGTACAGATTGAAGGACTTTAGTAATGGAGAGAGATAGGATAGGCTGGGATTATTTTACCTAGTGGGAAGGAGGTAAAATGGACAAGCAGTTTCAATCATCTAACTCAATAAGGAATAAGATTATTTTTAAGATTTACAGGTCAAGTTTTGAAATGGACCGATGCAATGCAAGTAATGCTACAGGTACTGTAAGTACCCTCATGGACACATTATGAAAGGAGATACTGATTAACATGCCTGGAAATTTTTATTTGGCAGGTCTGTTGTTCAAAATAACGCCTGCTGAGACTACCATACAAATCACCTGAAATTAGAAGTGAAAGGTCAATTTCGGCCTGAGCACAGCGCTTCCTGGTAACAAGAACAACGGAAATTCAGAACAACAGTGCACAGCACAAGTCTCTTTAAAGACTGTAGTCCTGTTTTCTGACTGGTGGACCAAAATTGTCATAGCAAATTTGTGTCGGATAATAATAAGTCAGGCACCAGTATATTGATTTTTCATATACTTGTCTCCCTGCTTCCAGCGGGGCATATAGCTAAAAAAAAATCTCGAATAAGTGTGGCAAGGTTATTCTAGCTTCATAATGAATTATCCACTAACTTCCTGATTAAATACCATACAACTCCACACTCTACTACTGGTCTTACTCCAGTGAAGCTGTTAATGAATTGTCATTTACACACACAATTGAGCTTGGTACAGCCTAATGCAGTGAGGAGAGAGCAGTAATTGAAGCAAAATGCCACATTTCAAGGAAAAATAAAAGCAATTATGACTTTCTGAGAGAGTTAGAGTGATCAGGCCAATGAGCAATGGGACCTTGGTGAACTTATCTAAATCTGTAGCCCAAGAAGATATTTAATTTGTATCATAAATCACGTCAGAAATGTTCACGTAGATCAGATAATAGCAAAGAGATCTACCTGTAGATACTGAAATAATTCAAGGCAATAAATCTACTCCAGACATCAACACAGAGTGAACTACTGTCAAGAGTCACAATAGCAGTGAGTTGGGTCAAGAAGCTGCACTTTCCTCAGTAATGAACAGGTACAATGTCAGAAACAAGGACACATCTGAGAAGATCAAACTGATTTAGGAAGTCAGTAAACAGACAGTTTGAAGTGTGCAGTGTATACTACTGAAAGTATTTTCATGTGTTTTTTTTTCCCAAAAAGAGGAAGCAGTTTAATGCAATTTATCTACAATTATGTTAAAAGGCACTCACCAAGAAAACAGCACCAAGACAGCACCTTCAAGTGCAGTCGCTGCAGCCGAGTCTGTCACTCCTGTGTGGGCCTCTACAGCCACAACAGATGCTGCTCTACCAACACAGACTGATAATTTATGTACGATACAAACATAACGCAGAGAGTCTCTTACTGCTTGGGTGATAATAAATATCCCAGCTTGAATTTTGTGTCTTGTAGCACTAACAATATCCAAAATCTACCTCAGGCTGTTTTACAGTGTGCTCGATGTCATCCCTTGACAGCAAATAGACAAGGCTGCCAGGAACACAGCCTTGAGGATCTCTGGAGGCAAGAGTGCCTGAGTGAAAGAGAAACCACTACTGAATTTGTACTGGGTGCAATCAGATCCAGAGAACTGAGACCATAAAAAACTCCTAAATAACCTGAACAATAGAGGCTCAGAGGAAGGTGGGAATAATCAAGCATGTTAAAAACTAGTAGGAGGCAAAGTAGAACAGTTAATCATGAACACTTGATGGATAGCCCGTTTGTAACTGTTGTTATAGAGACTTCAGTGCCATGACTGAGTTAAAGGAAAAATAGACCTGGACTTGAGATATAATCTATTCAAGGGCATTAAAGACAAAATGGAAATTATCATAAAAATGTTTTGACAACACCCATGAAGTAAAATCAATGTTACCAAGAAATATGATAGACTAAATAAAACTATGATGAAAGTTAGAGCTCTAATATTGACAGTAATCTTGGTTTAAATAAGTCAGAAATTGTAGTTCTCTTCTGTATTGTCTTGCCTATATTGATATATTTAATTGGGTGAAAATTATGCCTTTGAGAGTTGTACAATTTTTTTTACCTGTTAATCACATGGTTCAGAAGATGCTCCTTCAACATCCAGCTCCATCTTTTTATTGTACTTAACAAAGAAGATTTGAAGGGCTTAATACATACTTGAAACCATCCAAAGCTATGGATATCTTTAAGTGCATTAACTTGGATATATAATGTTTCATAGAAACCAATCTAGAGAGAGAAAAATATGTTCTTACAGATTTCCAGTTTGCACAGTATTTTCCTTTAATTACATCCCCCCCCCCCCAAGCAGTGTCTCAGAAAAATATCGAATCCCAGTATAATTATTCAACAATGTTTAAAAACAGTGATCTTTAGAGTGGTTTAGGCTTACTGAACAACATGACAAATTAAAAAGGTTTTAAATATTTGGTTGTGTAACTCTCTGTACTATAAACACAAAAAATATTAATTAATGAATTGTACACTTAAGTTATGCATATTAAAAATGCATGGCAACTGTTATAAATTTAAGACCTTGTCTAAGATTTTCTCTCAGCTACAGATAATATTGCCGTGGTAAAAGCATTCATTCTCTTTCATTTAGACACCTGCATTGCCAGTCAACATGTAACTGCACGATAATTCCTTGTGATTCAAACTGGGTATGTCTTTCAGATATTTCCATCGTTTTAAAATTGAAGGAAAGGCCTGATCAGATGAGTTTTTAAACTACATTTATCAAAGCTGAAAATCTGTACAATTATGATTGCTTAGATTAAATCAGTTACAACTTTACATAGTAGTACAAAATAATCATACATACCAATTTATACAGTGCCAATTCAAAATCAAGTTACAACAGGTCAAGAAACGCAAAGGGCAGGAGAGAAGGGAGAGCCTTAAACAGGTCAGAAGGCAATAGAGATTCAGTAGCAGAAAGGATGATGACACAGGTGAAAAGATTGCTGAAGAATTCAACCCCCAAAGTACTTATAAAGATCCTAATATTACACAGTCAGTGTCTGGAAGGCTGCAACATACTAATCAAAATGATGAAAATACTGTTTCTTTAGCTTACACACTGGCTCTTAGAAACAGGGTACAAGGTGAAGGACAAGATCAGTGAAGATCAGTGACAAGTCCAGCGGCCGTGAAGCACTTCTTTGTAGAAGTGGTCCACAGCAGGGGTGATTGATAAGTTTGTGGCCTAAGCTAGAAGGAGATGAGTTATTAACTTCAAGCTTTCTTCATAATCACTCAGAGTTGAACTGCAGGTGCATGTAACGAGAGCTGTATAACTCATCTCCTTTTACCTTAGGCCGCAAACTTATCAATTACCCCATGCTGTGGACCACTTCTGGAGGTCCAAGACACCAACTTCTGTAAAGAAGGCATCTGTGTGCTCCACGATTGCTGGACTAAGTGTGCAAATGTAGGAAAAATAAATGTGCTGGGTTTTCTAAATTTGACACCTTCTACCTTAGGCCACGAACTTATCAATCACCCCTCGTATATTGTAGACAATGATAATGAAAGAAGAGGAAGATAAAAGATAGAATTACATCCAGAATAGTGAGTTCATTGACATTTTAAGTCATATTAATTTGAAAGTAACAATATTTTTAAAAGTTCAAAAGTCAAAGGAAAGTCAACAGTAAAAGAATTTCCACTGGTTTTGAATCAGTGCCAGCAATAAACATCTGAATTCTGCAAGTTAGTGGGGCTAGACGTTGCTTCCTATACTCACTAATACTGGTGAACTTTATAAGGGTCATGCATGAAGAATGGCAACTGGGTACGGGTTGAAGAGATGACACAAATAACAACTCCAGTCAGTCTGCACACACTCAGAGGATGTCTAAGTTGGAAGAGAAAACTCAGCACATCGGAGCCTGATGTTTCCTGACTGCTTACCAGGAGGCTCCGACACAACCTCCTGGTAGCTTTGACAATCTCAAGAAGAATGTTCAAAAAGTACTGTAGGTCACGAGTCTAACAATTACCTACTTTTAGCTTCAGCTGTACATCAGAAACGTCTGTGTTTATAAGACAAAGATAATTACTGTGTGGAAAATGCTACCAGTTGGAAATTAATATTTTACATTCATTTCAGTATGTTCTTCAACAGCACACTGACTGTGTAACATTAGAATCTCAAAGGGTATTATGAATTAATGATAAAGAACTGAATAGCTTTCCTCATCTTTAATTATCATCAGTCCTAGTAAATAGGCAAGTCACTGTATTATTTTTATGCTTTAATCTCCCATTTAAGCTTCATCTGTTACATTTTGATTCCCTTAATGAAATATACCATGCTCCATTTGAGAGAATTTAGAAGTTATTTCTCCACTTTGGATCAGGCCATCCATAACTACTTCCTTCTTGGGATCATCATTTGTTTAGTTGAGTTGTCCCACCTGTTCCCTATACTGATCCAGCCGTGGAGGGCATTTTGGTAATCCATAGTCTGCTTGAATCTTCAGTTCCTCAGAAGAAAGAGAGCGATCGAAATGCCTTATGAATTCTGTTTTATCATTCATCCACAGATAACTGTATCTGTTAAATAAAGATTTGTATTCTTTTGCTTTGTCAATAAGACTTTTCACTCTGTCCATAATCCTTCGACGCATCTCGGTCAGATCACTCATTTTGTTCAATTCATGCTGCAAGAAAAAAAAATTAAATATAATCAAACTTTTGCGACAATGTGAAAAGGGAAGTTTCTTTTTGAGCCATGCCATGCAACATTTCTGAAAGTTCATCAATCAAGAGGTGACCAGGCATATAGATGAGGGTAGTGCAGTGGATGTGATCTACATGGATTTTAGTAAGGCACTTGACAAGGTTCCACATGTTGGGCTTATTTAGAAAGTCAGAAGGCATGGGATCCAGGGAAGTTTGGCCAGGTGGATTCAGAATTGGCTTGCCTGCAGAAGGCAGACAGTCGTGGTGGAGGGAGTACATTCAGATTGGAGGGTTGGGACTAGTGGTGTCCCACAAGGATCTGTTCTGGGACCTCTACTTTTTGCGATTTTTATTAACGACCTGGATGTAGGGTTAGAAGGGTGGGTAGGCAAGTTTACAGACGACACAAAGGTTGGTGGTGGTGTAGATAGTGTAGAGGATTGTCAAAGATTGCAGAGAGACATTGATAGGATGCAGAAGTGGGCTGAGAAGTGGCAGATGGAGTTCAACCCGGAGAAGTGTGAGGTGGTACACTTTGGAAGGACAAACTCCAAGGCAGAGTATAAAGTAAATGGCAGGATACTTGGTAGTGTGGAGGAGCAGAGGGATCTGGGGGTACATGTCCACAGATCCCTGAAAGTTGCCTCACGGGTAGATAGGGTAGTTAAGAAAGCTTATGGGTTGTTAGCTTTCATAAGTCAAGGGATAGAGTTTAAGAGACGCGATGTAATGATGCAGCTCTATAAAACTCTAGTTAGGCCACATTTGGAGTACTGTGTTCAGTTCTGGTCGCCTCAGTATAGGAAGGATGTGGAAGCATTGGAAAGGGTACAGAAGAGATTTACCAGGATGCTGCCTGGTTTAGAGAGTATGGATTATGATCAGACATTAAGGGAGTTAGGGCTTTACTCTTTGGAGAGAAGGAGGATGAGAGGAGACATGATAGAGGTATACAAGATATTAAGAGGAATAAACAGAGTGGACAGCCAGTGCCTCTTCCCCAGGGCATCACTGCTCAGTACAAGAGGACATGGCTTTAAGGTAAGGGGAGGGAAGTTCAAGGGGGATATTAGAGGAAGGTTTTTCACTCAGAGAGTGGTTGGTGCATGGAATGCACTGCCTGAGAGTGGTGGAGGCAGATACACTAGTGAAGTTTAAGAGACTACTAGACAGGTATATGGAGGAATTTAAGGTAGGGGGTTATATGGGAGGCAGGGTTTGAGGGTCAGCAGAACATTGTGGGCTGAAGGGTCTGTACTGTGCTGTACTGTTCTACGTTAAGAAGCTTCACAAGTTAAATATCAGATAAATGTAATGAAATATTTACCAAACATTGAGCAATCTTTCTACAACAAGAATACATGATAAATTTAGTTTCCATTGATCAGCTATAAATAAAATTGTGTTCAATGCTGTTGAAATGTTCCATTGAGACTCAAAGTTTGATAGTAACATCTTCCTTTGCCTATGAACATTGATGACGAAGTTGGGAGTTTTACCTCCAAGAGGACCACAATTTTGCTGTAGTGGAGGCTTGTGTGCCTTAGAGACCTGGAGAGCTATGTTGACTAGAGTTAGGGCTTTACACTTTAGCTTTTGGTAAGGTCAACCATGCCAAACAGATCAAAGAGTAAAGGCCAAACTAAGAGCAGTCCACCAAACTTCCAAGTCTGGGGGTTCAACTCAGGGCTAACAACCTGACTGGTAAAAGAAAATTGTTACAGAAACGGCAATGAAGAATCCTTCTACATCTGAGTGCAACAGTATTCCTGACTCTCCGCCCAGGACTTGCATGTTTGACAGTAGTGAAAAGCAAGAGGAAACTACTGACATAATGAAGGAAGCGCTGAACACTGCCAGAAATGGAAGACCTTCAACGCCAGCAGTGGAACAGGTAGCAAGCAAGTGGGCGTTTTAGAACTACTGTTTTGTGTTGGGATGCCTTACAAAGTGTTGTGAACTGTTAACCATGAACAGATGGCTACTGCACCAAAGGCACTATCGCTCTTCATACCATAAGATAAGCCATTCAGCCCATCACTCCCCTGTCTTCTCCCCATACCCTTTGATGCTCTGGCTAATCAAGAACCTATCTCTGCCTTAAATGCACCCAATGACTTGGCCTCCACAAATTCCACAGATTTACCACCCTCTGACTAAAGTAATTTCTCCGCATCTCAGTTCTAAAAGGATGTCCTTCAATCCTGAAGTTGTGCCCTCTTGTCCTAGATTCCCCTACCATATGAAAGAACTTTGCCATATCTAATCTTTTCAGGCCGTTTAACATTCGGAATGTTTCTATGAGATCCCATCTCATTCTCCTGAACTCCAGGGAATACAGCCCAAGAGCTGCCAGACGTTCCTCATACGGTAACCTGTTCATTCCTGGAATCATTCTTGTGAATCTTCTCAGAACCCTCTCCGATGTCAGTAGCCTCACAATAAAATCTGAAATCACCTACTCCTCACAACAACCCATACTTTGGTTCTAATGTTGTCACTGTGGTGCAACTACGTACCAGGTGCAGCCCAATCATGAATAAGGGAACTGCAGCAAAATCCCTGAGGCCCTGATTTGGCAATCTACCCTACATACAACTTTGTTGGCCTCAAATGTCTGTTTAGAAATCAATTAACTCTCAGAGATCTTCAATTACACTTTCAAAGAGCTAACTTGAGTAAATAGAAACATAGAAAACCTGCAGCACCATAATGGCCCTTCAGCCCACAAAGCTGTCCTTACCTTAGAACTACCTAGGGCTTTACCCATAAGCCCTCTATTTTCCTAAGCTCCATGCAGCCATCCAGGAGTCTCTTAAAAGGCCCTATCGTGTGGCTAATTTGCTTAAAGTTGTATTATATTTATGGATAATGAATTTCTTTTACCACTGAATCAAGACTTAGACCTTGGATGCCTCATTTGAACTTCATGAACTTGGCACAATCTAAAAAAAAAGTAACCACTTTGAAATTCAACATTTATTTGTAACTGAAACAGGAACAATCCTGGAAAAGAGCGCAGTGTGCATCATATAATTCACTTCAAGCCAACTACCATTGTGACAACTAGCCTTAATAACTGGTTAAATATAGATTTTGAATAATCAAGCTAACACAGCATATATTGTCTGGCATAGATCACTAAATCAAAAGATAATGGGCATTATTTATTTCAGTCTGTACAAATGCAACACCCTTCTAACCTGCTTGCAAGCAGAGATTCCGTTAATTCTTTTTGTGTAATGTGGTTAGGTTATTCAATTTGTAATCACCTGCTTCTCCTTTTCGAACAAAGATAGTATTGCTCATTTCTAGTCTGCTAAACTAGTCCCCTGTATTCAGATGCATCCTCAAAACGGTACCTGCATCTGAAATTTCTCCCTTTGTCTAAGTATTATGCAGTGTCAATATCTCTGCTTCTGCACTTTAATCCATGCATACATAAACTTCGCTTTGCTAATCCAGAATTCTGGACCCACACAATAAAGGTTTTAAAGTTGAATAATCGGCCTATTCTTCCTTTTTTTCCCCCAGTGGATTCAGTGAAAATTCAGACTTGAATATTGAAAAGCCTACAGTGGATGTGGAGAGGATGTTTCCTATAGTGGGAGAGTCGAGGATCAGAGGGCATAGCCTCAGAATAGAAGGATGTCCGTTTAGAACAGATATGAGGAGGAATTTCTTAGCTAAGGGTGGAAAATCTGTGGAATTCATTGCCACAGACAGCTGTGCAGGTCAAGTCTTTGGATATATTTAAAGTGGAGGTTGATAAGTTCTTGATTAGCCAGGCTGTCAAAAGTTAGGGGGAGAAGGCAGAAGAATGGGGTTGAGCAGGATAATAAATCAGCCATGATGGCATAGCGGAAGAGACCTGATGTGACAAAAGACCTAATTCTGCTCCTATGTCTTGTCGTCAAAACACAGATGCTAGAATTTCCATTAACATTCCATTAGAATTTCATTACACATTATCATCAGATTTTCTTTTTATGCCATCTATGGTTTAAAAAAAACAAAAAGAATCTGTACAGAAAAGGTGCTGCTGGTTGTCAATTGGCATAAAATGCTTGGAAATAAATTTAAGATCACATACCTATTCTATTGCAACTCCTATAAAATTAATTTACAAACTAGTTCCAATTAGGTAATCTCTTTAAGTTCAATTGTCATTCAACCATGCACAGGTATACAGTCAAATGAAATGGCATTCTGCTGGGACCAAGATGCAATACATAGTACCAATAGTCACACACTGCACACATAGCACATATAATTACGATAGCAGTAAAATGTGTACTTAGTATTTAAGAAATGTTTGAGTAATGTTGTGTATATATATACAGCGGTATGCAAAAGTTTGGGCACCCCTGGTCAAAATTTCTGTTACTGTGAATAGCTAAGTAAAAGATTACCTGATTTCAAAAAGGCATAAAGTTAAAGATGACACATTTCTTTAAAAATTTAAGCAAGATTACTTTTTTTATTTCCATCTTTTACAGTTTCAAAATAACAAAGAAGGAAAAGGGCCCGAAGCAAAATTTTGGGCACCCTGCATGGTTAGTACTTAGTAACACCCCCTTTGGCAAGTATCACAGCTTGTAAATGCTTTCTGCAGCCAGCCAATAGTCTTTCAATACTTGTTTGGGGGATTTTCACCCATTCTTCCTTGCAAAAGGCTTCTAGTTCTGTGAGATTCTTGAGCCGTCTTGCATGCACTTCTCTTTTGAGGTCTATCCACAGATTTTCAATGATGTTTAGGTCGGAGGACTGTGAAGTCATGTCAAAACCTTCAGTTTGCACCTCGAGGTAGTCCATTGTGGATTTTGAGATGTGTTTAGGATCATTCTCCTGTTGTAGAAGCCATCCTCTTTTCATCTTCAGCTTTTATTTTTTTAAAGACAATGTAATGTTTGCTTCCAGAATTTGCTAGTATTTAATTGAATTCATTCTTCCCTCTACCAGTGAAATGTTCCCCGTGCCACTGGCTGCAACACAAGCCCAAAGCATGATCGATCCACCCCCATGCTTAACAGTTGGAGAGGTGTTCTTTTTATGAAATTCTGCACCCTTTTTTCTCCAAACATACCTTTGCTCATTGCGTACAAGAAGTCCTATTTTAACTTCAGTCTACAGGACTTGTTACCAAAATGCAACAGGCTTGTTTAGATGTCCCTTTGCAAGCTTACGAAGCTGAATTTTGTGGTGAGGATGCAGGAAAGGTTTTCTTCCATGAAGGTCATATTTGTTCAGGTGTCACTGCACAGTAGAACAGTGCACCACCACTCCAGAGTCTGCTAAATCTTCTTGAAGGTCTTTTGCAGTCAAATGAGGATTTTGATTAGCCTTTCTAGCAATCCTACGAGCAGTTCTCACAGAAAGTTTTAATAGACAATAGGTGCAGAAGTAGACCATTCGGCCCTTCAAGCCTGCACCGCCATTCTGAAATCATGGCTGATCATCTACTATCAATGCCCAGATCCTGCCTTGTCCCCATATCCCTTGATTCCCCTATCCGTAAGATACCTATCTAGCTCCTTCTTGAAAGCATCCAGAGAATTGGCCTCCAGTGCCTTCCAAGGCAGTGCATTCCAGACCCCCACAACTCTCTGGGAGAAGAAGTTTTTCCTCAACTCTGTCCTAAATGATCTACCCCTTATTCTTAAACCATGCCCTCTGGTACTGGACTCTCCCAGCATCTGGAACATATTTCCTGCCTCTATCTTGTCCAATCTTATATGCTGCAATCAGATTCCCTCTCAATCTCCTTAATTCCAGCGTGTACAAGCCCAATCTCTCTGACCTCTCTGCATAAGACAGTCCGGACATCCCAGGAATTAACCTCGTGAATCTACGCTGCACTTCCTCTATAGCCAGGATGTCCTTCCTTAACCCTGGAGACCAAAACTGTACACAATACTCCAGGTGTGGTCTCACCAGGGCCCTGTACAAATGCAAAAGGATTTCCTTGCTCTTGTACTCAATTCCCTTTGTAATAAAGGCCAACATTCCATTAGTCTTCTTCACTGCCTGCTGCACTTGCTCATTCACCTTCAGTGACTGATGAACAAGTCTTCTTGGTCTTTGCTCCTGAACTTGACTTCCACCGTTCCTGTTAACTGCCATTTCTTAATTACATTACGAACTGAGGAAACGGCTACCTGAAAACTCTTTGCTATCTTCTTATAGCCTTCTCCTGCTTCGTGGGCATCACATTTTAATTTTCAGAGCGCTAGGCAGCTGCTTAGAGGAGCCCATGGCTGCTGATTGTTGGGACAAGGTTTGAGGAGTCAGAGTATTTATAAAGCTTTGAAATTTGCATCACCTGGCCTTTCCTAACGATGACTGTGAACAAGTCATAGCCTTAACAATCTAATTAAGGTCTGAGACCTTGGTAAAAGTTATCCAAGAGCTCAAATCTCTTGGGGTGCCCAAACTTTTGTATGGTGCTCCCCTTTTTTTCCTAAAATTGTACAAATCAAAAACAGTACTCTAATCTTGCTTAAAATATTGAAAAGAATGTTTCATCTTTAACCTTATGACTTTTGGAGATCAGGTCATCTTTTACTCACTTAGCTATTCAAAGTAACAGAAATTTTGACCAGGGTGCCCAAACTTTTGCATGCCACTGTATATAATAGGTTGATTTGGCATTATTGTTCATTTAAATAATTCACTATGGGTTACATGTATAAATACGTGAATTGCATATGTCATCACACTACCACATGATGCATGCATGCCTTGCTTAAAGTAAACACAAAGTTAGACCTGCATTGCTGGACTCCCAAGTCTTCTTTGAATTAGATTAATGGTTCAAAGTTACAAAACATAACATTGGCAAGGAGGCTGCTTTATTAAAAAAAAACCCAAGACAGCTGCTGAGCCATTGAAGCACAGCAAAACTTTCGAACTTTTAAAAACACGTCTCAGTAAGTGCAGAGAATGTTGAGTTAAAATGGGTAGTAAATGAAAGGATTCACAGGTTTGTAAAGAGTGACAACAATCATAACCATAAAAACAAATCAGAAGTGGCTGGACACATTGGAAGGATCGACACTTTCATTCATTATACAATAGGCAACTGGCTCATGTATACTAAGCTAATTGAGCAATATTTTGAAGCAAATTAAATAGCCAAAAAGAAACAAGTACCAATTTTTGGGTTTAAAAGCATACAGTTTGCTCTGAAGTTTAACTGCTCCATCCAAAATTAGCTTTGCTGCTATTGTCAAAGTAATGCAGGAACATTTACAACCAAAGCCATTGATTGCAGAACACTTTAGGTTTCATAAGTGGAATCAAAAGGAAAGGGAGTCCATTTCAGTAGACATGGTTGAATTGAAGAACTTACCTCAGCACTGTCAATTCAATGATGGTCTTAATGACGAGAGATTATTTAGTTTGTGGAATCTTACAAGGAAGCATTCAAAAATGTCTCCTAACTGGACCACAGCTTACATTTAAAAGGGCAGTTGTTTCGATGGAAACCACAGACAGAGACACAGTCTGTGAGCGTGAACAAATTTGCAACATCTGAACAGAATACTGGCCTGGCCAAACAAATTGTGTTACCATTGTGGCAGGGGCTCACATTCACCAAACAAATACAGGTTTAAAGGTGAAAGTTGTAGAAAATGTAACAAAGTAGGACACATACAATATTAGGCAGACAAAAAAATGGACTGCCCTGGGGGGGGGGGGGGGGAAGAAAAAGCTAAAATGTCAAATTGCAGTTTCAAAAAGAGCACTAATCTGCATGCTGTTGATAAAAAAAAAATCTGATAATGATGAGAATGACACTGGACAGCGTAGCCTTGAGATTTACAATGTGAAAACTAGCAATAAACAAGCAAACACGAGGAAATCTGCAGATGCTGGAAATTCAAGCAAAGCACACAAAATGCCGGTGGAATGCAGCAGGCCAGGCAGCACCTATAGGGAGAAGCACTGTTGACGTTTCAGGCCGAGACCCTTCGTCATAGACAAGCAATATGGTTTACACCAAGGAAGGCAAATTAATTAAAATGCAATTGGACACTGGTTTCGCTGTTTCAGTCATTCCACAAAATGAGTTTGAATGGCTTTTCAAAGATACTGTACTGAAGCCTGCAGATATCCAACTAAAAACTTATACTGGAGAAAAGACAACTCCTGTGGGAGTGACATTTGTAACAGTGAAATACAACAACCAACAAGCCAAATTGGGCTTGTATGCGGTAAGAACAGGAGGACCAGCATTGTAGCGATGTGACTGGCTGAGACAAATGCAACTTGATTGAAGATCCATCCACCATTTACATGCCACATTCCCCGCAATAGAGTCAACTGAAAGCAAATTTGAAAAGGTACTGGATGTGCACAACTGTCTACATGCTGTACACCATGAACCATTGCCCAGAGGACAAAGAGGTATTGATGTCAACCTCTATGCCTCTGGTTGGAAAGCATAGTGGACCAAGGAAGGACCATGCTGCTCAGAGAAATCATAAATGTGATGAAAGCTGTGGTCCAACTATAATAGCTTTTGAACATATCTGAGAAAGCTTCTGATATTTTCATCAGGCAGTTATTTGTGAAATGTGGCTTGGTTTTAAGCTGTAAGAGCATTCAAGGAGCTTCAGGAGAGTTGCAAGCATTCTGCTTTCGTGGGTATAAAGAACCAGAATCTACTCTGTGTTCATTAAGGTCATTTCATGAACTTCAAATGGGAGACAAAAAGCTTCTTGTAAAAGTAGATGCAAAGACTAAAGCTCAGCTGGATGAATGGAAGGCCAAAAAGAAAGTGGTTAATTGAGATACAAAAACAGAAGATTCACCAGATGATGCTGTGGATGAGAAAACCAAGAGAGATCAGATCGTAAAGGGAGCAACAGAACAATTAATAAGAGAATACTTCCAGTGAATTAAATGCACCTTCCCTAGATCAAGATGCACAAACTAGAAGAAAGGTATCCAGAGCTGTCAGAACCACTTTTTGCAGTCTCAAAATCAACTCCTACAACTATTACGGTAGAGGCCCCTGAGCCTGAGATTGTTCTCACAGCCAGTCTCACCTGTCAACCAGAGTGACCTCCCTTGTCAAGAAAAACATTATGCCTCAAAAGTAAGAAATCCTCCTCAGTGATTAAATCTTTAGGCCTAAATGGAACATCTTAAAATCTACTATACTGTAGATGTCTGTATATTGTAGCTATATAATATAGTATACGTATATAGTTGAGATGCATTCTCTATTGAGTTGAAGTTTATACACACACACACACACACACACATATATACACAAACATGATACATGCATGTCTCACTTAAAGTAAACATCTGCACTCCAGGACTCCTGTGAATTCCTTTGAAATAGTTTAATGGTTTGAAGTTACAAAACATAGCACAGTTACAAAAAATATATTAAAAAATATAATATAGTCCAAGTCCCTGAGTGTGATTGATGGGGCACAGATATTATCCCGGAGCTATGTTTCTGCAAGAACAAGCCACAGCAGTTCTTCATTTCACACATGTACAACCAGAAATGCACGCAATCCAGGTTGCCTTCCACAGAGTGAACACTAGAGGCAGCACTGATGGGGGGGGGGACAGCACTGACTGGGAGGGTGGGGGGGAGGCACTGACGGGGGTGGGGGACAACACTGATGAGGGTGGGGGGACGGCACTGACCGGGGGTGTGGGGTCAACACTGACCGGGGGTGTGGGGGCCGGCACTGATGGGGGTGTGGGGGCCGCACTGACGGGGGTGTGGGGGCAGCACTGACCGGGGGTGTGGGGACAGCACTGACTGGGAGGGTGGGGGGGAGGCACTGACAGGGGTGGGGGACAACACTGATGAGGGTGGGGGGACGGTACTGACCGGGGGTGTGGGGTCAACACTGACCGGGAGTGTGGGGGCCGGCACTGATGGGGGTGTGGGGGCCGCACTGACGGGGGTGTGAGGGCAGCACTGACCGGGGGTGTGGGGGCGGCACTGACGGGGGTGTGGGGACGGCACTGACCGGGGGGTGTGGGGGCCGGCACTGACCGGGGGTGTGGGGGCAGCACTGACCGGGGGTGTGGGGGCAGCACTGACGGGGGTGTGGGGGCAGCACTGACGGGGGTGTGGGGACAGCACTGACGGGGGTGTGGGGGCAGCACTGATGGGGTGGGGTGGGGACAGCCTGCAACCCAGCACAGAATCCAGCAGCACACAACCCGATCCCACGTCTCCTTTGCTGGCGACTGCAACAGGTGAACTGGAAGCATGAGGATCATTCAAGGCAACACAGCTCCCCCGCCCTCAGCCCTGTCAATGAACCAATGAATCTGACTCTCAGTATTCTACATTACCAATGCCCAACAGCGTCTTGTGATCACATGAAAAACATGCAAGCCAATTATTTCTGCTGTTAGTTGGATCGTGTACCACCTGGGTGGCTGATGCAGCCTGTGACACAGTGTGCAGCAAGTCCAGCTCCAGCTCCATTGCCATCCAGCAACTTGCTAGTGGGGTAGACCTGACTATCTAGCAGCGTCTTGTGATCAGGAAAAAGACACAAAGGACGAACAATTACACTTCTGTTTGGACCCAGAGACCTAGTGCTCGGCCATCTTACCAGAAACCCTCTCTATGATTGCATTTATTAATGAAATACAAAATATACATCTTTATCCATTAGGAATGGTCACTACCTATTCCTCTAAAGAGAAAGAACTCTCAACATAACTTGAGAAGGATGGGCATTTCAACCATAATAGGTATCTGGCACTCAGTAAGTTACCCAGCCACTGATCTCTCGATTTCTCACCTGAGTGAAGTGGTCCCATATCCTTCTGCGTCAACTATTCATCAATTTTCCTTCATGCTTTCATTACCTCTGGATTTACCTCCTGTGCTGTACTCTCCTATGCCCTCTGGATTTTATTGCTCCAGTGCTCTACTGGTCAAAGCTCCTTGCTTAAGCCCCTATAAAACTGAGGACACAATCTCTCTGCTACTTGTGTATCAGCTCAAACTGCCACCCACAAAGCCAGCATTTATGAACATATATTGGCTTGTGTTTAATTAACTCCTCAATTTTTGAAGTCCTCATCCTTTTTTTCCTTAAAATCCTTCATATTTATGTAAGTTCTCCAGCTCTCCAAATTATCAATGCTCCTTTAGTTTCAGCTATCTGGTCATCCTCAGGTTAACTTTCTGCAAAAGGAGCAGCAGGGTTTTCCAGTTATTAGGGCCATAAACTCCAGAATTCCTTTTTGAACTTCTCTGCCTCTTCTACAAAGTACCTAAAAAAATTAACTCAAATATTCTGACACCTCCTCTTCCACTTCAGTGATAAATTTGATTTGCAAATTCTCTTTCCTGCCACGTTGAAGCTATATCTACAAAAATACAAAATCTTGCTACTTCTCATCTTGTGATCGTCGGAAACACTGCATGATCTGCTTATCTTGTCAATTTCAAAAGAAGTCACTACGACGTTCAGCATCCATGTACCAGACTCCTTTAAGGTTACATTAGGGCATTAATAAGAGCCATTTGTTTACTGTCATGGATAAAGTGCCTGCATATTTCATTCCTTTTTTAATAAAGTAATCAAAAATGCAAATGTTGAAAGTGTGTAACATAAACAGGTATGGGGTGGCACATAGTGGTTTCAGTGCCTGTGAACCAGGCTCCATTCCACCGGAAATGAGTCTGCATGTCTTCCCTGTGAAAACACGAGTTTCCTCTGGGAGCTCCTGTTTCCCTCTCCATTCCAAATATGAACAGGTTGGTTGGGTAATTTGTCACCAACGTAATTGGGCTGTGCAGGCTCATGGGGGAGAAGGGCCTGTTACTTTGACTCTGTCTCCAAACAAACACAGAAAATGCTAGAGACACACAGCAGCTCAGGCAACAACGATGGAAAAGGAAATGGTCTTAATATTTCACGTCAAAGACCTGACCAGAACTCTCTTAAATCAATTTGGTCAACAGGATGAACTCTGAACGAATGTCAGGATTTCTCCAAAGTGTAAAATGCAAATGATTGCACCTGCATCACCATCCACATACCCTTGACCAAGATTTATCTTTGACAGATAATTGCTTCACTTCTTCAGTGCCCAGCTGAATAGGTAAAAGAATTATCTGTCAGTGTATTTTCTTTAAGAGCATATTAGGGATTCCTGTGTTCTTAAGTTCATAGGTACACGTTTCGTTGTTATAACTGAAATTAACAGAGAAATATAGTTACCTGATAGGTTTCAGTATTGAAATGTATTGCCACTCTTTGCATTTCAGAGGCCATTTTGTAAGCATCATTTATCAACTCTTCCATGAAATCATAGAAATTATTGCTCATTTCCAGATCTAAAGGAGGACTGAATGACAATTCACAGCCACTAAGAACCAGCTGCACTTCAAACTGTGGTGATGATTTTGGCGAACTTTCTGTGCATTCAATTAGATACTGGAGGAAGGATTTAATAGCAATGTAGAATCCATCTAAAACGATGTGGTCAATTGTCTTAGTGTACACCTTCCATTCATCAGCTTGTGGATTTGCACCAAACAGGTGAAGATTTTCCTGTAAAGTGGGAAAAGTACCAGATTAACTTATCAGAAAAAGTAATGACTAGGGATAAATTAAGATGAAGATTTCTGAGGTAAAGAAAATATACAGGTACTTTGGTGTTTGTAACTGGCAAAAATAGAGATCACTGCTAATAGTTTGCCTAGTCATTGAAGTCCTATTGACTTGAATGTTTTAATAGTTGAATATTAGGCAAGTTTAAATTTGACGATCAACTCAGATTGCAGTTTGGGGAAGTACTTCAGCTAAGTCATAAAGTGACAAGAATGACATGCCTGTGGCATAAATACCATATCATTTTAAATAGGAAAATAATTTTCAATTTGGGAGGCAGGAACATAATAAGCATATCCCTTTAGTGCATTGAACAACTACAAATTTATTCTAAAAATTTATCAAATATTCAAGTTCAGGCTTGATGCAGACAAAATTCAAAAAGTTAGATCAATGAATGGCATTAAATTTAAATTTAATTTACAAAGTAATTTCCAATCCTTAAATAGTCCCAGGCAAGATTCACAAAAAGATAGCCAGGGAACAATTCAGTGCTTTCTAATACATAATTTTTAGTGCACTGCCCATGCTGTGAGCAATCATCCTCCCTGTGTTAGAATGTCACAGAATTAATCTGGAAACACTTGTTACAGCTGAAGTTTATATTTTTTGTTATGTATATTTCTGAATCATTAGATTGCAGACCAAACAGAAAAATATGCATTTGCTAGCTTTACTAACCAAAGTTGTTTTTATAAATTATCATTTTTCCCTCCACTTCCTACAACTGGAACGTGGCTTTTAATTTTTTTGTTAATAATAAGATGATTTCAAAAGCTAACAATGCAAGGACGAAATAAAAATTCTTTACCATTGAATGGAAAGTGGGAACTTTCCCTTTGTCTGCTTGTCAATCCAAAGCCAGGTCACCTATGCCACAGAGCAATTATGCATTCCAAGCTTTCTTCAGTTAACTACATCAAAATGCAGATTTATAGAATATGATGTATAACAACTCTGACCTCGACTAATTGATGAATAGTCTTCCCTCCATCTTCAACTAATTTATAGTATTTTGCCATCATTTTCCTTCCATCAAGACAGAGTGAAGCAATTTCACATTTTCTTTGCCAAGTCGACAACATTTCATTCCAGTCACGCACTGTAGTGTGTATTGTCTCCACGTTATACTTAATTTTCTGCATCCTGCTGTTCAGATCTTGGATCAGATGTTTAGTCTGCTGAATATATGGCCATTGATCCTCAGCATGCCACGTCAGGGATTCTGTAGCTGGTTTCAGTTGTTGGTTTACTTTCTCCAGTTCACCTTCAAGAAGTGGATATTCTACTTCCAGTACTGTGGTATGTAGCTTGTTGTATAGCTCAGCTACGAGCTTCCAGTTTCCAAAGGACTACCAAAGAGAAACACTGAAAATTGAAAAAAATCTGCAGATACGAGAAATCTCAGAGTAAGATCTGGAAATACTCAGCATGAGATGTTAATTCTGTTCCTCTCCACACAGATGCTGCCTGACCAGCTGAGTATTTCCAGTATTTTCTTTTTTCTAGGATAAATTCTTGCTAGTTTGACAAATAAAGCAGAATTTTTTCTTAAATTATTTAATGATTAAATGTGAATTTTCTTTGCTAACATTTAAATTCAAAACTTAGAGGAGATTCACACTAATAGTACCATTTACATTTGTTTTATCATTAATCTAAAAATTTATTTCTAGATTACGTATAAAAGAAGTAAATGTGCTTAATCCATTATTTTTCTTTCCATTATTCAGTTAAATAAACAACTAAGGTCATAGAATAAATACAATTTACCTCATCTATAAGATGTTATTTCTTAAAGTTAAATGGTTCTTCTGTTAAATAAACTTAACATCAACCCTAAAGTGGAACAACCCCACTTTGATCATATGGCCTTTTTCAAATTACAATGGTTTCACATTAAATATCAATCATAGCTCAAAAGGAAACAATGCCTATCTTACATTATAACTAATATTTGCCAGCCTTGGAAACACTTTGACCACTTGTCTAGGATTATTCCATTGTTTCTATAATTAGGTGACTAAAGTTAGCATTTTAAGCAGGTCCAGCTTGACCAACTCAAACTACTTCTTCAATCTGTCATCACTTGTCCATTCCCTTATTTTTCAAGAAAGGTTTATTATCTAAATCTAGAATTCATCTCCCAGAATACCCCATTTGCATTGCCCTGGATTGAATTCCACTGACATTTTTCTATTCCCTGACCAGTCTTCCTGTAGCCTGCAGCTTTGATTTTATTAACCACTCAGTCTATTATTGTATCTTCTTTCAAAGTTCATAACCACAGGTTTCTGAATTATCTTATAACTTAGCAGGGCTGAAGGCCAAATGAGCCATTCTTTGATGCTCTCAAAGCCACAATTTATACCTTGTATGATAGTTCAGGTGTGGAGAGCACATCACAAATACACACCAAAGTGATATAATCATCATATGTCTGCACTGTTACATGTGTGGTACATGCAGACCATGGATCACCCTGTGATTGGATTTTTCTGTCTTTCGATGTGGTGTCCTAAACGTTCCTCAATTGATACCCTTTGGAAACTTATAATCCTTATACAATAATGTCAATGGCTGTTCATCTCCACATCTGAACTGCTGGCTGGAGAGAAGGTTATTGGCAACATTTTGTTTCATTCACTGAGTCACAGATGCTCTTCAGAAGAGTAGGATATTTCTCCACTGACAAAAGGCACTGCCAGTGCATGCATGAGGATTGCAAGCTTTCAGGTGGCACCATTCAAGGCAATTTAGGACACCACAACTAAAGATAGAAAGATTTGATCACAAGGAGATCCATTAGCTGAACGTACAACACATGCAAACGTACAATGTCAATTGTGTTTGCTGTGCATTCTGATGTGCCCTTCACAGATGAGCTATCACACCAAACATAGAATCGCAGATCCAAGCTATAAATAGTACCCACACGAACATGACAACTGCACTTTAGCAACTTTTTATTTTACACCTCCTTCAATAATTAAAAAAAGCTTATTTATGAATTCATTTAAGTCAAAGCAGTTAATAAATATTCATTTACACAAATTAAAATTTGGTGTACCCATATTTCACATCTCATCCTTTGTTTTTTTACAGATCATTTAAGTGACTTTAAAAATTACTATAATCCCTACCCAAAAGTAATTTTCAACAGGTGACCCATATCCCTGTGTAACCAGCACAATAGTTCCAACTTCAGTTGATAGAACAGCTGCTGCCACACACAAATTCACACAACATGCTGCAGTAGATGATAACCAACTGATCATTTCCTCATAAATGTATAAATGAAAACAACCATGTTGCATTGGAACGGTACTTGGGCTTTTGGTGCGAACCTCTATGCAGACAGCATCACACCGACAATCAGAATTTCTTCAGGGCTACTCATGCAAACATGAACTTGCGAAGTAGCTGGAGGTCCTCACAGCTGACAGCACTCCAACATTTGGGAGACCAGCAGCTGATTGCAAGCTTCTTGGATTTTCTCAGCAGCTGCTGTAAACTGATGCTGTACCTAGTGCAAATTCAACAGTGCTATTCATGGAAAGGAGCAGTTACAAAGGATGTCGCATGATTCAGATAATTTTATTTTCTTTTTACTTAATTGATTTAAATGCATTTAACTGTTTGAAAGAGTTGGCTTCATTGTTGAGCTTTATTTAAAATAATTTCACATATTAGCAATTATCATCATATACATAACTTCCTTGAATTTTTTTATGAATATCAGATACATTACTAAGTTCTTTGTAGGCTGCATGTTAACTAGTTTACTCATTCATATCTAACTTATTGGAAAGGATATGTAATCCACAGTTAGAATTCCTGTAAAAATCACATCAGCATTTCTCTGCCACAAGAAATTATACATTAACAACCAGAAAAAAAGTCTATATATACTTACCCGATGAAGGATCTCTCTTTTCATATACAAATTTAGTGCTGTGTCTGATATGTTAAATCCTTTCAGTAATCCAAGGTATTTGACCTCTCGAAGTACAGATGAAAGCTGAAAGAAAGTTATGAAATGCTTCAGCAGTGCAATTGCCTTTCACATATTAGAAAATACCTGTAATCTGATCACGTACAAGATAACTGCATCCTCTGGCCAGAAATTACCTCAGGGGTAAGATTCACAAAGTATAAACCAGATTCTTTGTTCCAACGAAGAAATGGCTGAGTCAAGTTTGACTGGCAAATAACATCTAAATTTTCTGTCCACAATGTGTAGATTTCTTCTTCATAATGATCAATCAATGCCAACAATCTGTCACATTTCTGGAAAACCAGGTTTGCTTCCTTTGTTTGAAGACTTCTAAAAATTATTATACAATGTTAACTATATCTGAAAATCTTACAATTATAATTTCAAAAATAATTTGTTGAAACAATGGTTCCTTAATTTAAAAGCAGTATTTACTGATGATTGTGTTGAAATTCTTTCCTCTGACTGAATATCCTTTCACGAAGCTCTTGAGACCACTTCAGGTTGCCTGCTATCACTGGCATATTCTTATGCAATACATTATTCCTCTTCACCTGTTGAAAGGGTAATGTTAAACCAAAAAAAAACATAAGCAGTTGAATGATGCAAGGTCAAACAAATGTACAAGACACATACTTCTATTATCAGAAATAAACAGAAAACAAATGAAATACTGAAGTATTGAAGCAAAAACGGAATACCAATTAATTACTGATTAAAATTTACTTTCAATTGCTTAACTTTTCTGCCCTCCCCCACCCCCACATTCAAGTGTTATGTTCAGTATCTGAGAAACGCTTACCATGGCCTGGACTTGACCCAGGAAGGTAAGAACAGATTGGTAATGCTGGAGGAACTCAGAAGGTCAATGGAAATGGAAAAAACAACTGACGTTTCAGGCCGAGACCCTTCGTCAGGACTCGTGATGCTATTGACAAATACATTTCAGGTTAATTAAGAGAGGCTGTATATTTCAGCAGCAAAAATAAGCAAGCCAAAAGCAAGTGCCTACGTGGGGCAGAGCCTATGGGATACAGATGTATAATTCAAAGTAGTAGAGCTATTGCTAAAAGGCCAAAAAGTTAAAGCATTTCCTTATGATATACATAGAGAGCATTTGCTGGACAACATTTGGAAGTCATTTTACTCTAAAATTCTGGAATCAGCGGAGAAAGTACAAAAGATTTAATTAAATGTTACCAGAACCTGGTTACATCTGTCAGGAATTCAGGATCTCCTTTCTCCAGAAAATGAGGTAACCTTTAGAAACAACACTAAACTGGCACCTAGCCCACTGAGCCACTGATGGAACAATAATCCCTGTTTTTCCCCCAATAATCCTGTTAATTATTCTCTCCCAGCTGCCTGTCAGCCTTTCAAAAATATTAGCTCTTTCTGTGCCTGAAGTCAGCTGCTCTTGGTTTAACAGATCATTTTCACCATCAAATGTTCATCTTGTATCTTCTTCACAAATTTTAATCCATTTCCCTTATCCTTAAAAACAATTCAACAATGGGACCAACATCCCTCTCTATCAACGTGACTTTGTACCCTTCTTTCAATCATGGATTCTCCAGTCCAAAGTACAGATGAAATCTCTTGTTCCAGGAGCCATTCTAGTAATTTTAATAATTTTCTCTTTGCATAGAAACAGCGTTTCTATACAGCGTTTCTAGGACAGCGTTTACATACAAACTGAAACTACCAAAATTAGAAACATTACTCCAGTTGTGGCCTCACCAACCATTTTGCACAGCTTCAGCACAATTTCCATTTCTTTCATTGACACAATTTGTTCTCAAATCCCTCATGATTTACAATCCACTTTCTCAGCGTACTCAGTTGTTTATGGACAAGTGTGCACATGAGCACAGGCCCCTGTTCTGACACATCTTTTGGAGCACTGCCATTTATTCTGTATTGTCACTTTAATCGTTGAACATTACATTTAGACCATAAGACATAGGAGCAGAATTAGGCCATTTGGCCCATCGACTCTGGTTCACCATTCAATCATGGCTGATCCTTTTTCCCCTCCTCAACCCCACTCCCTGGCCTTCGCCCCATAACCTTTGATGCCATGTCCAACCAAGAACTTATCAATCTCTGCCTTCAATACACCCAACAACAACCTCCATAGCTGCCTGTGGTAATAACTTCCACAAAATCACCACCCTTTGCTAAAGAAATTTCTCTGCATCTCTGTTTTAAGTGGATACTCCTCTATCCTGAGTCTGTGCCTTTTCATCCTGGACTCCCCCACCATGGGAAACATCCTTTCCAAATCTACTCTGTCTCGGCCATTCAACATTCAAAAGGTTTCTAAATTCCAGCAAGTACAGACCTGGAGCCATCAAACATCCCTTGTATGTTAACCCTTTCATTCCCAGAATCATCCTTGTGAACCTCCTTGGGACCCTCTCCAATCCCAACACATCTTTTCTCAGATAAGGAGTCCAAAACTGTTCACAATACTCAAGATGAGACCACACCAGTGCCTTTTAAAGCCTCAGCACCAATCCCTGTTCTTGTATTCAAGCCCCCTTGAAATGAATGCTAATATTACATTTGCCTTCCTCACCACTGACTCTACCTGCAAGTTAACCTTTAGGGTGTTAGCCCTGTGAAGACCCTTCAGAATTTTGTAATATAGAGAGGAGTCACTGTTTAAAAATAAGGTAAAAACCAAAAAAAACTTGCATGAAAGAAAATTAAGCCACTGCAGAAAGCATTCTGTAGTTTAATAAAATACATTGATCAATTTGAAAGTTATGAAATTGATAATTATATGAACTATTAGATCCATAACTACATTGTACTGACACCCAAGAAGAGCACGGTGACCTGCCTCAGTGACTATTGCCCAGTGGCACTTATACACACAGTGATGAAGAGTTTCGAGAGATTGGTGGTGAAACATATCAACTCCTGCTTCAGAAGCAGCTTTGATTTGCTCCAATTTGCCTATCAGAGCAACAGGTCCACAGCAGGTGCCATTTCATTCACTCTTCACTCAACCCTGAAACATCCAGACAAAGATGTATACATCCAGATAGTCTTTATCGACTACAGCTCAGTATTCAATACCATCATCCCCTCAAAACTAATCAATATTGGCCTCAATAGTTCCTTGTGCAATTGTACCCTCTATTTTCTCACTTGCAGAGCTCAGTCAGTTCAGATTGGCAATGTCATCTCCTCTATGATCTTCATTAGAACAGGTGCACTGCAGGGCTGTGTGCTCAGCCCCCTGCTCTACTCACTTCACACTTATGACTGTGTGGCTAAGCACAATTCCAATGCAATATTCAAGTTTGCTGACCAAATCAAAGAGTGATAAATGAGCATCTGGAAGGGAGATTGAAAATCTGGCTGAGTGGTGCCAAAACACCACCTCTCACTCAATGCCAGCAAGACCAAGGAGCTGATTATTGGCTTCAAGAGAAGGAAACCAGAAGTTCATGAGCCAGTCCTCATCAGTGGATCAGAGGTGGAGAGAGTCAACAACTAAGTTCCTCAGTGTTATTTCGTAGGCCTGGCTGGGCTCAGCACCCGTGTAATTATGAAGAAAGCACAGCAGGACCTCCATTTCCTTTGGAGTTTGTGAAGATTCAGTGTAACATCTGAAACACTGATAAACACTTATAGATGTGTAGTGGAGAGTATACCGAAAGGCTGCATCACAGCCTGGTGAGGAAACACCAATGCCCTAAAACTGAAAATCCTCCAAAAAAAAATAGTGGATATGGTCCAGTCTATCTTGGGTAAAGCCCTCCCCACCATTGAGCACACCTACAAGTAGTGTTGTCACAGAAAAGCAGCATCCATCATCAGGGACCCCCACCACACAGCACTTGCTCTCTCTGCTGCCATCAGGACGGAGGTACAGGAGCCTCAGAGCTCTCACCACCAGGTTCAAGAACAGTTCCTGCCCCTCGACCATCAGGCTCTTGAACTGAACGGAATAAGTCCACTCAACTTCACTTACCCCATCACTGAAATGTCCCACAACCTATGGACTCACTTTCAGGGACTGTTCATCTCATGTTCGTGACATTCATTGTTTATTTATTATTGTTTTTGTATTTGTACAGTTTGTTGTTTTGATAAATGCCCAAGTTGTGTGTTATTTCATTAATTCTGATATGGTTATTATTCAATAGATTTATTGAGTGTGCCTGCAAGAAAATGAATCCCGGAGTTGAGCATGATGACATACATGTAATTTAATAAATTTACTTTGAACTTTAATATTTGTACTTTATTTGATCCCAGGCAGGGAATCCACAGTAAACTAAGACTAGGGACAGTAGTTGCTGAGTACATAGGTGAAAAATCTTTAATACAATCATGGTTATGCTCACGTGATCACACAGAATAAACAAAAAAGTGTAGCCCTCAGGTAAAAATAGTTGAGATAACCAGAAACAATTGAAAAAAGCATGAAACTCTTTTAAATTCAGTTTAATATCACAGATACTGTCCTTATTTCACTTTTGCTGTATCTTTATAGTTATACCTTCATCTAGGAAAAACAAGCTTAAGCTTGGGCAAGGCAACTGTTTTGCAGCTTTTAGGCAGTTATTAATTCAAGCCATACATGCATCAGTCAATCTGGATGTTCCTCATTTGTGCCACTGTCACCTCTTCCCTCAGGTATACAGAAGAGAGGATTAACGCGAGATGGAGCAAGAATATAAAAATTTGGACAAAGGAAATGGTAGAAATATCAAGACGGACTTAATGGAATTGACGGATTATTTTTATTAAAGGCAGAATTTTGAAATGCACATCTGTTAGTTCATTTCTGCACAAATCTGGTTCAAATTTACACAAAGAATAATCATTTCCAGCTCCCACCACCTTCTCACCTACCCCACCATGAAGGACAGAAATAAAAATTCAGTGAAAAATATGGGAAAGAATATGTTCTCAGTACAGATCAGGGCAGAAATATACAACTCGTTCTTCAGAAAAATTAAAATGCTCCCAAAATTGGTAAATGGAATTATTTAATACTCAAACTCTGGCCATCTTGAAATTATACATCATTTAGCTAATTTTAAACATGCAAGTGAAAAATGGAATAAAAATAAGCAACAGGTGTTTATGAACCACATCTGGCAACAGCATCTTTTCATACATTTTTCATACATCTTTTCACACAGCACAAGGCACATATAACATGTATAAGGTAGCAAGCACACAAGATATCAGTAAAATATAGTCAAAAAATGTAAGGCCAAGTCCATGAATGTTGCAGCAATCTTCAATCGAACACAACACTGAGTGACGACTGGGGGCAGCACCATCTCCAGCGTGGACGCCGCACCACACTGCATCCGGAGGAGTGCACAGACTCCGTAGCCTCTCTCTTGGGCAGCTAGAAAACAGGCAACACCACGACTTGAGGCCTAGTCGTTGCTAAGACTGAGCCCGTGCAGCTTCACCACTGTCTGGCAATAAATCAGTGAATGGCCATTCCACATTAGCAACACCCAATGGGTTCTTGCAATCAAGGAAAGTGACCAGGGCGAGCATTCACTGTTGGACTGCATACCACCTTCACTTTTCTAACACACTGGCAGCAACACGATCCGCTCGTTCAGTTTCTCTGCCAATGAGTAGCTCACTGATGGGGTAGACCTGCAGTACTTTAAGCTCTTAATATCCAGCCGGGTCTTGTGATCGTAAAAAATACATTTAAGGAAGAAACACCACCTTTGATTGACCCTGTAGAAGCTGCTGCAATTGTACATGCTGCCATAGAAAATAGGAAATATTTCTACAGGAGTCCACATGAATCCCAAAAGAGGAGACATGCTCCACTAAACTCTCTCCTAAATAACAATTACAGCACGGAAACAGGCCATTTTGGCCCTTCTAGTCCATGCTGAACACTTAACTCTCACCTAGTCCCACTGACCTGCACTCAGCCCATAACCCTCCATTCCTTTCCTGTCCACATACCTATCCAATTTTACTTTAAATGACAATACCGAACTTGCCTCTACCACTTCTACTGGAAGCTCATTCCACACAGCTACCACTCTCTGAGTAAAGAAGTTCCCCCTCGTGTTACCCCTAAACATTTTCCCCCAACTCTCAACTCATGTCCTCTAGTTTGAATCTCCCCTACTATCAATGGAAACAGCCTATCAATGTCAACTATCTATCCCCCTCATAATTTTAAATACCTCTATCAAGTCCCCCTCAACCTTCTACGCTCCAAAGATTAAAGACCTAACTTGTTCAACCTTTCTCTGTAACTTAGATGCTGAAACCCAGGTAACACTCTAGTAAATCTCCTCTGTACTCTCTATTTTGTTGACATCTTTCCTATAATTCAGTGACCAGAACTGTACACAATACTCCAAATTCAGCCTTACCAATGCCTTGTACAACTTTAACATTACATCCCAACTCCTATACTCAATGCTCTGATTTATAAAGGGCAGCATACCAAAAGTTTTTTTCACCACCCTATCCACATGAGATTCCACCTTCAGGGAACTATGCACCATTATTCCTAGATCACTCTGTTCTACTGCATTCCTCAATGCCCCACCATTTACCATGTATGTCCTATTTGGATTATTCCTAACAAAATGTAGCATCTCACACTTATCAGCATTAAACTCCATCTGCCATCTTTCAGCCCACTCTTCTAAACTGACCTAAATCTCTCTGCAAGCTTTGAAAATCTACTTCATTACCCACAACACCACCTACCTCAGTATCATCTGCATACTTACTTATCCAATTTACCACCCCATCATCCAGATCCTTAATGTATATGACAAAACAACATTGGACCCAGTACAGATCCCTGAGGCACACCACTAGTCACCAGCCTCCAACCTGACAAACAGTTATTCACCACTACTCTCTGGCATCTCCCATTCAGTCACTGCTGAATCCATTTTACTACTTCAGTATTAATATCTAAGCATTGAACCGTCCAAACTAACCTTCCATGTGGAACCTTGTCAAAGGTCTTACTGAAGTCCATATAGACAAAATCCACTGCTTTATCCTCGTCAACTTTCCTAGTAACATCTTCAAAAAATTCAATAAGATTTGTCAAACATTAACTTCTTCACACAAATCCACGTTGACCGTTCCTAATCAGACCCTGTCTATCCAGATAATTATATATACCATCTCTAAGAATACTTTCCATTAATTTACCCACCACTGACGTCAAACTTACAGGCCGATAATTGCTAGGTTTAATCTTAGAACCCTTTTTAAACAATGGAACTACATGAGCAATACGCCAATCCTCCAGCACCATCCCCGTTCCTAATAACATTTGAAATATTTCTGTCAGAGTCCCTGCTATTTCTACACTAGTTTCCCTCAAGGTCCTAGGTAATATCCTATCAGGACCTGGAGATTTATCCACTTTTATATTCTTTAAAAGTGCCAGTACTTCCTCTTCTTTAATCATCATAGTTTCCATAACTACCCTACTTGTTTCCCTTACCTTACACAATTCAATATCCTTCTCCTTAGTGAATACCGAAGAAAAGAAATTGTTCAAAATCTCCCCCATCTCTTTCAGCTCCACTCATAGCTGTCCACTCTGATTCTCTAAGGGACCAATTTGATTCCTTACTATCCTTTTGCTATTAATATAACTGTAGAAACCCTTCGGATTTATTTCCACCTTACTTGCCAAAGCAACCTCATTTCTTTTAGCTTTTCCAATTTCTTTAAGATTCTTTTTACATTCCTTATATTCCTCTAGCACCTCATTTACTCCATGCTGCCTACATTTATTGTAGATCTCTCTCTTTTTCCAAACCGAGTTTCCAATATCCCTTGAAAACCATGGCTCTTTCAAACTTTTAACCTTTCCTTTCAACCTAACAGGAACATAAAGATTCTGTACCCTCAAAATTTAATCTTTAAATGACCTCCATTTCTCTATTACATCCTTCCCATAAAACAAATTGTCCCAATCCACTCCTTCTGAATCCTTTCACATCTCCTCAAAGTTAGCCTTTCTCCAATCAAAAATTTCAACCCTGGGTCCAGACCTATCCTTCTCCATAATTATATTGAAGCTAATGGCATTGTGATTACTGGACCCGAAGTGCTCCCCAACACATACGTCTGTCACCTGACCTATCTCATTCCCTAACAGGAGAACCAACACTGCCCCTTCTCTAATTGGTATCTCTATGTATTGCTGCAAAAATCTACCCTGCACACATTTTACAAACTCCAAACCATCCAAGCCCTTTTACAGAATGGGCTTCCCAGTCTGTGTGGGGAAAATTAAAATGTCCCACAATCACAACCTTGTGCTTACTACAAATATCTGCTATCTCCTTACAAATTTGCTCCTCCAATCCTCGCTCCCCATAGGTTATCTATAATATACCCCTGTAAGTGTTACTACACCTTTCCCATTCCTCAATTTCACCCAAGTAGCCTCCCTAGACGAGCCCTCTAATCTATCCTGCCAGAGCACTGCTGTAATGTTTTCTCTGACAAGCAATGCAACACCTCCCCTTCTTGCCCCTCCAATTCTATCACACCTGAAGGAACGAAATCCAGGAATATTTAGTTGCCAATCACACCCCTCCTGCAACCATGTTTCACTAATAGCTACAACATCATATTTCCAAGTATCCAAATCTAAGCTCATCCACCTTTCTTACAATGCTCCTAGCATTAAAATAGATGCATTTAAGAAACTCTCCACCGCTTCCTCTGTTTATCCCTAATGGTGCAAACAACTTTACTATCTTCTTTTTCTTCCTTCTCCGCTACATATTCAGTCTGAACGATCCCCTTCTCCATCACCTGCCTATCCTCCCTCACACACTGTCTACTAGCTTTCTCTATTTGTGAACCAACCTCCTCTCCCCTAGTCTCTTCAAATTAATTCCCACCCCCCCCCCCAACCATTCTAGTTTAGTCTCCCCAGTAGCCTTAGCAAATCTCCCCACCAGGATATTGGTTCCCCCTAGGATTCAAGTGTAACCCATCCTTTTTGTGCAGGTCACACCTATCCCAAAAGAGGTCCCAATGATCCATAAACTTGAATCCCTGGCCCCTGCTACAATCCCTCAGCCACGCATTTATCCTCAACCTCATTCCATTCCTACTCTCACTGTCGTGTGGCACAGACAGTAATCCTGAGATTACTACCTTTGCGGTCCTTCTTCTCAACTCCCTTCCTAACTCCCTATTTTCTCCTTTCAGGACCTCTTCCCTTTTCCTACCCATGTCATTGGTACCTATATGTACCACGCCCTTTGGCTCCTCACCCTCCCACTTGAGGATATCGTGGACTCAATCAGAAACATCCCGGACCCTGGCACCAGGGAGGCAAACTACCATCTGGGTCTCCTGACTACATCCACAGAATTGCCTATCTGACCCCTAACTATCGAGACCCCTATTACTGCTGTCTTCCTCTTCCTTTCCCTATCCTTTGAGCTACAGGGCCTGATTCTGTGCTAGAGGCACAGCCACTGTTGCTTCTCTTCTCCCAGGTAGGCTGTTCCCCCCCCCCCCCCAACAGTACTCAAACAGGAGTTACTTATTTGTCAAGGGGTACAGCCACTGGGGTACACTCTAGTACTTGACTCTTCCCCTTCCCCCTCCTAACTGTGACCCACTTGTCTGCCTCCCGTGGTCTCGGTGTGACCACCTGCCTGTAACTCCTATTGCAATCATCTCTCCTCCTCCACCAATGAAGTTGCTGCTCCATACACTCTCCTCTCCACTCATCCTATTTCTCTAGGCATTTGCCCTCTAACAGACTGGCAGTTTGATTGCCTGCCAAAGAGGAAACAAACAGATTGGTCCCCACGATTTAAATTCAGCACAGCCCCTGCAAGCCAAGTTCCTCAGCTTTTTTCTGTTCCCCCATGGCTTCTCCAACCCGCTTGTAAATACTGGGACCCACACATTTAATGCATAATAAATATAGAATAAACAGCAGATTTTGCAGGAATTATGATGAATAAATGCATTCAGGATTAGATTAAAAAGATATCGAAGAGCAAGAGTTTGCTTTGTCACATGAATAGGGAGGATGAACTGATGCAGAGACTATTATTCTTATGGATAACAAAAAAAATTATTAAATCAAAGCATAAAATACCATTTGTGCATTTAAAAACCTATAGAATTCCAGGAAGTCCAATGAAGAGCATTGTTACGAATGTGGAGCAACTCTGAGGGGCCGAAGGGTGCAAAGTCACCCCCTCCTTTTTGAGAATCGCAAGATCGTTAGTATTTCGGGTATGGGACCCAGGAGATGACAGATACACAGCATGCCAGGAAATGAGAGAGAGAGAGACACAGAATACACAACCAGGTGGAATGTCTCCTGACATAAGCAGAACGGAACCGTTGATTACTGCTATTGTCTCTTGGAGAAGGAATTGTGTATTGAGGACTGTACTATTCATTGAAACCCCTCAGGGGACAACCAGAGTGGGCTGGTTGAGGGATTGCATCATCCCAAACTAATTGACATCTGAGACCCCGTGAGTGAGGATAAAGGGAGGGTCTGGGGAACAACCCCTTTAGACGCACCAGGAGAAACGCTAGAAATCCAATGACAGTGTTTTATAGCGAAAGCCGGTGGGAGCTCGTGTGCGTCCTCCCTTGCCTGCATGGTGGGCTCATCACAGGACGGTCTAAAGGACGGATATCGATCAAGACCGTACCAAGGAAAGTCAGCAAGTTTTTCTCTTTCTCTCTCTCTCCCCAACAATTACAACACAACGACGAACAAACGGCTGCAGCCTGTGTGAACTAAAGTGAACTTTAGATTTCCATCAGACAATTCATTATCCCCTAGACAACGATAGAGTCTAGGGGATTATTTCTTATTGATTATTATTATACCCACACTTTTAAGTTTAGTATTGATGACATATATTATCTGTATATTTGCATTGATATTATTTTTGTGTATTTTTACTAATAAATACTGTTAAAAGTAGTATCATCAGACTTCAACAGACGTCTCTATCTTTGCTGGTAAGTAACCCAGTTACGGGGTTCGTAACAGCATGAACAACATAGATTTTATCCTGGTCGCTCTAAAAGTTTCTCTTAAACTACTCCTGGATCTTCAAAGGAAATTAATTAAAACAATATTAATTACTGATTTCCACTCTAAAACAGCCTGTCAATGATACATTGCATTGCTCCAGTGGAATACACTGGGTAAATTAATATCATGATCGGGGTTGAATTGATAACATCCTCAGCAAGGGATGACTAGAATCTATGTTTCCACAGATGATGTTCACCACAAGACTGGCACATCTCAGAATCAGGTTTATTATCACTGACGTATCAGGAAATCTGTTGTTTTGCAGCAACAGTACAATGGAATACATAAAATAACTTGTATATTGCAATATATACAGTATATTAAAAATAAATTAGTACGAAGAGAGCAAAAATAGTGAGGTAATGTCCATGGGTTTATTGACCGTTCAAAAATCTAATTGTGGAGAAGTACTGTTCTTAAAATGTTAAGTCTTCAGGTTCCTATACCTCCTTTCTAATGGTAGCTGTTGCATGAATGAAATAGTCAGAAAGTTACTGGTAGATACAAAGCAGCTTCTTTATTCAACAAAACAAGGTAGAGCAGGCATCATATGGAGATGCTTTCGGTGGAAAGGTCTGCTGGCCCAATGTGGGACTCCATATTTTTGTGCTAAACATAAGGGACAATTCTGTATTTACAAAGTATAGACAATGCTTTCTTTTGAAACTACATACAAACTTCACACCTCCCGATTACATCCGTCCCTCAGACACCAGCATCGTCTGGACTGGGATTCACAGCTTTTAGGAATGCCCTGTTCCAAATTAAATCCACAATACATTTTCAAGGAACAGAAGACTGGTAGCCAAAGCCATTCGCTAAATGTAAATGACCTAAACCCAAAAATCACTTAACAGTAGTAATGAGAAAAGAGATCATTGTTCTGGGCGGCATAGATGTCACCTTATGAAAATGTCCTCAGTGGAGGGGAGATTTGTGTCCATGATGGATCGGGCTGAGTGTATAACCCTCTGCAACTTTCACTGACCCTGAGCAGTAGCACTTCCATATCAGATGGCAATACAACCAGTTAGAATGCCCTCTACAGAAAGTCTGTAAAAAATCTGCTAGTCACAGGCTGTCAAACCAAATCTGAACTAGTGCATGTTCCTTCAACTTTCCCATCCTGAAGTATACAATCAATTCTTTGGTCTTACTGACACTGAGTGCAAGATTGTTGTTGCAACACCACTCAACTAGCTGATCTCACTCATTTACGCCTCCTCATCACAATCTGAGATTTTGGTGACATTTTTTTTGTCATCATCAGATTCATAGATGGTGATTGTGCCGTGCCTCGCCCCACAGTCATGGGAGTAGAGAGAGTTGAGCAGTGGACTAAGCATGCATTCTTGAGGTGCAGCTGATCAGAAAGATGTTATTTCTGATCTGTACTGAGTGTGGTCTCCTCACAAGGAAGTCAAGGATCCATTTGCAGAGGGAGGTACAGAGGCCAAACTGAGCTTATCCTATGACTAAGCAAAGCTAGTAATCTTTACAGCTGAATCCTTGCAGGCTGGTTTTTAGCTAGCAGTTTCAGATGAGCAAGTATACATGGTACCTTGAGTATGGACCTCCTTTTCCAATTGTAGATGTGACATTTTGAATTGAGTTTAGCTGTCCAAACAGATGTTTCATTAGAAGAGCCATATTTTGGACAGTGGATTCTGTACTTCCCTCTGTACCTCCTGAAGTTTTGAAGCTCATTAATTCTGAGGTGATGAATGCTGAGCTTTAATCAATGGACACCAGCCTAATAAGTATTGCTATTGTCCACAACCCTGTGGAGAACCAGTAAGATTGCATCTACTGTAAACCTATTGTGGCTCTAGGCAAATTGCAGTGGGTCAAGGAGTTTGCTCAGGCAAGAGTTAATTCTAGCATGATCAACCTCTCAAAGTACTTCATAGTAGACATGAGTGCAACTGGGCAATAGTCAACGCAAAGATACACACTCATCCACACAAAGTCACTGAAGCTGCTCAACCTGCTTTTTCTTGGGCAACTGTAAGATTGACAATAAATTTACACTGAATGTTGAATTTTATTTCTCAAAGTACATATACAGTATACCATAATACCCTGAGATTCATTTTCTTGTAGACATTCAGTGGAACAAAGAAATACAATAGTATCAATGAAAAACTACACAGACTGACAAGCAACAAATATGCAAAGACAAGCAGTACAAATACAAATAAATAATACTGAGAACAAGCTGGTGGGAGCCTCAACTGCAGCAGTGAGAAATTGAAGCTGTCCTTGAACACTCCAGCTAGTTAGTTGGCACAGGTTTTCAATGCCCTACCACACTATCTGATGTCTTTGCGCAAGTTCACCCTCTTGAACGATTTTCTGACTTTGGCCTCGGAGATAGTTATAAGCAGATCACCAGATGCTGCAGGGAGTTGCACAGCTGTAATTTTACTCTCCCTTTCAATGTGTATAAAAGGTGTTGAGCTCATCCAGGAGTGAAGCATCATTGGTCTTCAACATCACAGATCTTCGCCCTTGACAGACTATAAACCTCAGGTTAACCACAGCTTCTGGTTTGGGTATGTCTGGCATGTTCTCAAAGGCACACAGTCATTCTCACAAGGTCTTGATGAAGTCGTCAACGTCATTCAGGTCTGTATATGTTGCTATTTCAAAAGTATTGTCTCTGTGGTTTCTTCTGCTACCAGTTAATTACTTATTAAAATAATCATTAGAAATTCCACCATTTATCAATTTGTTTTTTGCCATTGACAGATACATTTAAGTAGTCGGTCTTCACTAGTGAACATCATGTCGCTATGTAGCAAATGGTCATAATTCATTTTATCCAGCCTTCATGAAATTTCAGTTACTGTCTTTCAAGAAGGCATTCCTATTACAAATGAGGGAATTAGTGACAAAACGTTCTTCCATCCCATTGAATTGAACTTCTCCTCTCGGCATGGATATTCAGCTTACCTCTGTTTATTTAGTTCTGGATTGAATATCACTCCACTTGACAATGAACTTCAATGAACCGAAGTCAAGTCTACCACATTACAGCATGGTGAACTTTTGCAGAAGACCAGTCTAACATATTACAAGCTTGGCACTTGGCAGAAAACTCTGTTGTCTTACTTTGGTCACCCGCAATGGATTGTTCAGGGAGATTCACCCTCACTTATTCCTTCACTTCCGGTTTTCAATCTTCATTTTCGGAACTGATAAATCCTCATGATCATTAAATTTTATTAGATGTTCAATCGCTGGACAACAGATACAGTGGATCTAGCCCAGAAAAAAAACTTCCTTTTCTTTAATTCCTGCTATATATTTTCTGTTTCCTAGAAAGTTGACATTAACTACAGGGCATCTTTCTCAAACACTTACCAGGGGCAACTACACAAGGTCTACTTGTAGAAAATGTTCCCTCTAATTTTTTCTTAATATAAAGCTTCAGGGACCATCCGTTGCTCTAGGAGGAGGAAATTTTTAAATTTATTTCATTATTATTTAGTTTTACACAGTCTGAAAAGTGGGCGGCATTTTATATTATACAAAAGAAAATTCCAGCTGCACGCCATAGGCAACATACGTGGAAGCATTTCAATTACCGCATGGCCACAGCTTAGTGGAAACAGATCAATGTGACAGCATCCTTGGCAATTAATAACCTGCTGAAAGCTTTCTGTAGAAAAATATTACCACTTCTCCGTTTTACATAAAGGGCTGAAATGGACTTGTTCTGTAATTGCTTCAGACAAACAAGCTTTTGAATGTACAACACCCCTAAAGTTAATACTACTGTTGTTAGCAATGAGCAGAAAAGAGGTTGAGCAGATTAAGAAGCAGAGTTACTGCAATATTATTTGGTACAGTAGATCCTGGAGTAAGGATTTTGGTGAGTGAAGAGTATGTATTATATTACTGAGCTTATCCTATGACTAGGCAAAGCTAGTAACTTTTACAGCTGAATCCTGGCAGACTTTTTTAGCCAAAGCTAGCAGTTTCAGATGAGCAAGTATGCAAGGTACGTTGAGCGTGGACCTCTTTCCAGCTACAGATGTAACATTTTGAAATGAATTTATCTGTCTAAACAAGAGATGTTTGATTGGACAGCAGATTCAAGAGCAGTGACACAGTGTGGGCTTTGATAAGTACTATTAGCTGAGTAGTTCTACCAATCTGTTTTAATTCTCAAAGTAAAATTAAGGGGTTTTTGCTCATTGTGGGTTGTGCCCCAAACAGAGGTAGTTATTTCCCCTTTGAGTACTAAAGTAATTCAATGGTAATTCATAGCAAGAACACCCTGTTGTGTGTTCCTCCTGTATGACGAGGGGAAATCTGGGACACATCTCAAAGTTCAAAGTACATCTATTATCAATGTACAAATTATACAATCTTGATATTCATCTGCTTACAGGCAGCAAAGCAAGAAACCTGAAAGAATTCAATTTAAAAAAAAGACCAACACCCAATGCACAGCGAAAGAAAAAACACACAAATCAGGCAAACAATAAAAGCAAGCAACAGGATTCAGAAGCAAACCGAGTCCATAGAGCCAGAGCCCAGAGCAGCCGGAGTAGACTCATAGCCTCAGTTCATCACACAGCAGTGCAAATTGCCAGAAAGCTCACAGACACATAGCATGTAGCAGCTGGAACAGACTCGCCGTCTCAGCACAGTAGCAAGAGGAGAAAACACCACAGTAAAGTGAGCAGAATCGGCCCGACTCTTGCCTCCAGTGACCAACTGCAGGTGCTGAATGTCTATGTTGCAGTGGGAGATGGTAATCTCACTCTACATAAAGTATCCAGATGATGACTTGGATCACAAGATAATGTACAAAATGCAGGTAGATTGTATTTATGGTCAGGTATGTATATTGTGGACTGAGGAACTGTTCCTATGCCCTATACCTCTGTGATTGTAAAATCTGACAAAATTAACCCAAGCTATTTCATACATTAAGTAGTAATAGATGATAGTTCACTCTACCTGCAAAAATTAGGCAGTACGCACTAACAGTTGTATTTCACAATTAAAGTGAAAACATTGCTTTACCTTTGTTTGATCAAGTATTTGTTTGCAGCTATTAAGTTCCTCTTCAAACATTGAGAGAAGGTTGGAATAATTTGAAGCCGTAATATTGGCGATCACCGGCCTTTCCAGTAATGCACCAAATATTGACAGAAGCTGCAGAGAAATAACTAATTATAAATCACAACTCAGTACCTTGACAATTAACAAAGTATTATGAATAAACTTTTGCTGCTTTTTTTAAAAAAAAACATTATCACCTCACCATTTCTTTGTATAAACATGGCACCACTGAGAGATTTGCTATTAATGTCCCTTTTGATTAATTTACATAAAAGCAGTAAAACCAAAATATTTTAGTAACAGGAATATAGCAGATGATCTGGTGGAGCAAAGTATTTAGATGTCCAGCCAAACAAATCAATAAAATACATGCAATACTATGAAAATTAATCTAAAAATTTAGAGAAATATTGAACAGTCTCAGGAAGTGTTAGCCACATTGTTCAAACCCTATCAGGAATGGAGTTCAATTTTGATAACAAAATTTCAAGATATATTGTGGATATATATATATTATGAGACAAATGACCAAAGATTTATCAGAAATCGTTAGGTTAAACGAAACTTGCCTCATTTCCTCGACTATAGAAAATCAAGGAACAATCTATTTTAAGTGTTTAAAGATTAAATGAATACAATAGGTTAGGGAGAGAAATTGTTTCCTCCAATGGGAAACAAAATGCAGGGAGCCAATCTTAATGTTGGAGCAAACTACGAATGTTCTTTCCAAAAAAAATAGCGATAGAAACATGAAACTCCTGAAATATCATTGGACAATTGAAGTTTTCCCAAGATGCCTATGTGTTGTTCATTGGCATTATCAAGGGACCCAAACAAAAAGTGGAAAATGGATACGAGATACTAGTCACATGCAAACTAATTGATCAGAACATTTAATTTTTCTCATGGAATTCCCAGATCTCACTTTGTGGAAGTAATTTTTCCTCCCAATGTGGATCTCCAAAGGAGGAAACAAAGCATTCCAATAGTCAAGCAGCAAATGTAGATGTGAGAAATCTGAAATAAAAGCAGGAAACACTGGAAATATAGGGCATGTCTGGCAGCATCTGACAAGAAATAGTCAATCATTTGGGTTATCTTATATCAGAACTAGGAAGATTTAGAAATTCAATGTGGAGGACTGTAGAGGAGGGGAATGATCTAATTTCAGATATAGCGTAAGGCAGGTGTAATGAAAGATCGGCAACCTGGAAAAGCAAAATCAGGTAACATTCCAGAGAAGCAGCCCAACTAATGTCCATTTCAGATTTCCAGCAAGTGTTGTGTGTGCAGAACTTTTCCCCACCCCATGCACCACCCTGGCCATCTACCTCCTTCAACTTGCATCTCAACCAGACCATTCATTTGCAATCAACAAGCTTTTACCGCCTTTTCTCAGCCAGCCCTCTTATCTGCATCTTTTTCTCCTGTCCACACAATACCACAAACAATCTGTTTGTTCTGCCCTCCCACTTCTCTACAACTCTTAGCTTTGCCTAAATCCTGGTAAAAGGTCGCAGACCTGAAAAGTTAACCATTTCCCCCTCCCTGATCTGCCATATATTCACAGTATGATTTATGTTTTCATAATATTCTTTAATTGAGATGCAGTGCTGCAGTGCTCAAAATATTTAATTTCACCTTAAGTAACCATGGTATCTTCTCTATCTTGAAAAAGCATTTTATTCATCAACATAAATTAATCATCTTAAACTTTAATTACCAGCTCTACAGGATCTGAAACAAAACAACTGTAACTTGAATATTTTCCATTGTTTCAGAATAAACTCAAAAAGAATACAAATGGCTGGATTGAACTGATGCTCATCTTGCAGTTCCTTGTCCTTCACACACCCATACGGCATGATGCACAGGACTGATTGAGCGAGGAGGCATTTTTCATTGCTGTCTAATCCTTGTGTTGCCTCAAGTTCACAACAGGCAGTCAGCTGTCTGGTATGCCCTGACAGACATTGACAGGAGTCTAGGCAGTTCGTGGAGCCTTGTCTCATGTTTTCAAATTAAATATTAAAATAAAATTAATTGAACTTACCCTAGCTATGCTTTTCAATGTTCTCTACAAGACAGGGAATCAGCATTCGAGTGAATGGTTAAACCTGTGTGGATTTGGCTGGTTTAGGATTGACAAAGCTAATTACTGAGCACTTGGGCTCCATGGCCAAACTCCAGGTGACACAGCAGAGTGACAGGCACCACTTCGGTAGCTGAAGGCTATTTTCCCTCATTTTCCTATTGCACGCTTTAAAGTAAAATGAAAAACCTGATTTTAAATCCTACTTAATAGACCACAGCTTAGGCAATTCAAAGAAAGATCTGTAGCTTAGAAATGGGCTCAGTTTTCTATGTCAACTTAAACATGAAATTCTATAAATACCTTAAAAGCTGACTCCAGATTTCCACAATCATGAAATGCAAGGTTCAGCAATGAGCCCAGGCGTTGGTCAAAGTCATATACACAAGCCATGTATCTGCAGTGGTTAGACAAAAATTCCTGCACAGTGCATTGAATATATTTAGATTTGTGAATAAGGTAGCTCAGGTAATTTATTTTTAAAACATGCTTTTATATTGAATGAATATGAGCACATAAGAAAATTCTTATGTGTTTAAATTGGTACACAGCCTATTACAATGTTTAAAAAGTTAATTTTAGAAGGCAGATAACGCAAAATGCAAGTATATCTGACATTCACACAATCTTCGAAGAAAAGAGCAGTACCATATTGTTGAAATCCAATGGATCGTACTTGCTATCTCCAAATACTCGCCAACATTCCTGAAACTCCTCATGGATATTGTTGATCTCTTCAGTGAGAGCTTTCCCTCTGCGACCTCCTATTACAATTTTTTCCAATTTATGAAACTCAGTTGCAGTGATGAAGAGTTCCTGAAAGCAAACTTACAATGAGCAACTAACCTTAACACAATCAATATGGAAACTTAAGAAATAAAATTCATTGAATAATCAACTACCACAGTACAGTTCATTTTATTTTCCCTTCGTATCTCTTCGGTAGTCCAAACAGTCCCATTTCCTAGCATGATTCCAGGAATGAAAGGGTTACCGTATGAGGAACACCTGGCAGCTCTTGGGCTGTATTCCCTGGAGTTCAGGAGAATGAGGGAGTTCTCATAGAAACATTCCAAATGTTAGAAGGTATGAACAGACTAGATATAGCTAAGTTATTGGTAGGGGATTCTAGGACAAGAGGGCATGACTTCAGGACTGAAGGAAACCCTTTTTGGAACTGAGATGTGGAGAAATTACTTTAGTCAGAGGGTGGTAAATCTGTGGAATTTGTTGCCATGAGCAGCTGTGGAGGCCAAGTCATTGGGTGTATTTAAGACAGAGATAGATAGGCTCTTGATTAGCCAGGGCATCAAAGTGTATGGGGTGAAAGCAGGGGAGTGGCGATAACTGTAAGAACTGAATCAGCCCATGATTGAATGGCGGAGCAAATGGCCTTTTTCTGCTCCTATATCTTATGGTCTTATAATACAGACTTTTCGCCCTCAAAAATTACATCAAAATTCTCTTTATAAAGTTATTTTCAAATCTGCCTCCACCATCCTTTCCCTCAGATTACAAGAGCATGGCTTATAAAAAGGATCATTATATCATTTCCTATTCCTTTGGGAATCACCATTAATTCAGTTTGCCGACCCCAAGGCTAATTGTAACTATTAGATTCTACACAACTATCTTTCTGATTTTAAATTGCTCTAACTTCCTCCCTTCCATAGCAGTCCAAGCAACTGTTGTCCCTTGACACAAATATCTCTCAATCTTAATCACAATCTTAATCTCGTATACCTCCAAGGCTTTTTCATTTTTCTCAACGTGGTGTCAAGAGCTGACATTAATATCTTGATTGAGGATTACCTCTTTTAATGTTTGCACTCTTTTGTACCCTAGATATCTATTACTAAAGCCACATTTATCTCTCATTTTTACAAATAAGCAGAGAGTAACAATTGGAATCTTTATACAGTAATACCAAGATACAGTAAAATACTTGTGTGCAATTAATATGCAATGTGCTCTGAAAGTATTCAGCCCCCACAACTATTTTCACATTTTACTGTCACATTTTCTAAATTTAAAATATATTGAAGTAGGATTTTTGTGCTAATCAACATTGTGCATTATGTCAAATTGAAACAAAAACTGCAAAAGCTGCCAACAAATTTACTCAAGATCAAAAACCAAAATTGTGCGGCCAATGAAGTATTCATACCCCTGTAATTACTGCACTAACTTTCCTCGGGTGCAATACTACATATTACCTTACCAACTCACCCAATTTGTTGAAGTAGAAAATTGGAGGATCACCTGCTTTTGTTGAATTCATAATAAATATCCCCTCTCTCTGTAAGGTCCAACAGTAAGGTAGATTTCCAACAGACCAAACCAAAATGAAGACAAGTCAAGTCAGGGAATTGATAATAGAGAAGCACAGATCTGGGGAAGGGTACCAGCATCTCAAAGGCACTGAACATACGTACCTTGGAGCTCTGTACAGTCCATCATGAGAAAGTGGAAAAAATATGAAACCACAGTCGTACTACCTTGGTCAGTCCAGCCCTCTAAATTTAATCACCAAAGACTGGCATTTGTAAGAGGCTTCTGAGATGCCAACAGTCACTTAGAATGAGCTGCAGAAGTCAGCGGCTGCAAATGGAGATGTTCATGGCTCCAGAATCTCTAAGGCCTCGCATAAAAAGGGTATTTATGAAAGGGTGGCAAGGAAGCCCTGGCTAAATAGAAAGCATATGCTTGCCTGTAAAGACTTTGCAAAATGTCACTTAGAAACTGCTGTAAAGATGTGAAAGAAGGTCAGATGGGACTAAAGTGGAACTCTTTGACCTCAACACTAAGTGGTACGTGTGGCACAAATCTAAAACTGTGCATCAGCTAGGTAACACTATCCCTATCGTAAAATATGGTGGAGGTGGCATTATGCTATGGGGATGATTTTCAGTAGCAGAGACTGGAAATCTACTCAGGTAGATCTAATGAGAAGATGAATGCTGCTAAATACAGAGATCCTGAATAAAAATTCATGCTCGCCTCTACCTCTGGGATAGAAGCTCTTCTTGCAGCAGGACAACAACCCAAAGCACACTGCCAGAGCAACCATGGAGTGGCTTGAAAATGAAGAAAATGGATGTCCTTGAGTGATCCGGTCAGTCCTGACCTTACCCGATCGAACATCTCTGGCAGGACCTCAAGAATACCACCCAGCGCCACTCCCCAACTAACCTGGCACAGCTTGAGCGAATTTGTAAGGGAAAATAGACAAATCTTCTCCATCTTATTGTGCAAAGCAAACAGAGATACACTCAAAAAGACTATTGACTGTAATAGCTGAATGAGGTGGTCAACCTAAGCACTGAGCAAAGGGGGGATGTGAATACTTTTGAATTGCTGACATTTCAACTTCTTGAATTTTTAGTTTTTCATGCTTTACAATTTCCCCTGTTTTTTTTTGGAGAAAAGGAGCATGTGATTCACAAATTGATCAAAATCCCCAGTTGTAATACTCATTTATGTGAACAAAGGGTTAGGAGTCGAATACTCTTAAAAGACATTACTTTTGCCTATACATATATAACAAAGTTTACTCACCTCAGTTTTTAACAATCTGTCAAGAAACTTATCAAAATGAGCAAACACCATTTGTGATGGAAAGTCCCAGTGCTTCACTTCTATTGTGCTATTATAATACCAGGAAATCTTTAATCTGTGTTCATGAAAGCTATTCTTGAAGGTTTTCAATATACGTATGGCAACTTGCACCTTCTCCAGTGCCTCTTCTATCTCAACTTTAAAAATCTCTTCTGGAACAAGATAGTTCGAAGCCTATTGAAAAAACAAGACAGAGCTTCTCAGCTGAAATTCTGTTATTGTCAAAATATCAAATTTTTTTAATGACCATTTAATTTTTTTTTAAACTCAGCTGCTTAAGGAAAAACGTTTTGTAGAATAAGTTCAAAAATTACACATTCTAATTCATGAAAAAAGATCGGTCACAGGACATGTTCAAGAATGTCCTGAAACATAATTTGCAGTTAAAAAAAGCTGTAAATTGCTTTAAAATACTTAGATTTTATCAAATATTAACAAATTCATAAAGGTATATAGAATACAGTAGGAATATTATTAAAGATCAACTGTGTCCATATTGCACAGCTTACAATATTTATACTGTGAAAACATTTCAAATTCAGATTCTTTTATTTATCACATGTAGATAAAAAAAAATACAGTGAATCAAGTCATTTGCATTAACAACCAACACAATGTGCTGCGGGCACGTGTTCTACTGAAATTCAACACCTTCCTTCATAGAAACACTGGTATTTACAACTCATCATTGTTTTAATAACCAAATAGCCTTTCAGGATTAATTTATTATGAAAAATTGTTACATTATACAACCAAAAGATCTGCTTACTCACAGGAACCACAAAGCTAGAATCCAAAAAGAACCCAATTTAAAAAATAATAAAAACTAAAGAACACAATGTGCAAGAGAAAGAAAACACAGATCATGCAAACAACAGCATTCCAAACCACAACTGAGTCCTCAGATCTGAACCCTAGAGCAGCCCAGAGTAGGCCCAAAGCCTCACTTGTCAGTCCCTCGTGTTAGTGGGCACAGCAGCCAAAGTAGTCTCTATAGCCTCAGTGTCATGAAGAGAGGAGTGACCATTGCAGAGAACCTACAAAATCAGCTCTCACACTGGATCCTGACACCCTGTCTGTTCAGTCTATTTGGGCTGGAGTTTAAATTGAACAAACTACAGACAGCAAAAGGCTCCGGTGCCCAGAAGAGAGATGTGACCATCATGGAGAGAGTGAAATCGGCTCTCGCCTCCTATCTGGGCTGGTGTTTAAAATGTCTTAGCAGTGTATTGTACTTCACACTGGGACTCAGCTACTGTGAAGGCCTTAGGGCCTAGACCACACTGCCCAGCGACTCGCTCCTGGCCCTGTCGCCACCCTCAGGCCCTTCAAATCAGCTCGAGGCCCAAAGCAATCCAACCTTGCACCTGGGCCAGTTATACGAGCATCGAATCTCCTCTGCCCAGGCCCCAGGTTCTCTTGATGACCAGAGTGACCACACCTTGCACCTGGGTTAGTTGTACGAGCATCAGATCTCCACCTGCAACAACACTGCAACTATCTCAGCTCACCACCAAACTCACCTCACCATTGCTCGCTCCTTCACTGCTTGCAGTGATAATTTAGCGCAATTTACCTCAGAAAAGGTATTTTTAGTGATGTTTTTAGTCAGATTTCTTATCCTTTTAGCTACCAGAGTACTATCGCATGTGTTTGGTAGTGCCAGCTCAATGTGCCAAATGGCACAATCCTGTCCCAATATCTGGTCTTACCTGCTCTACCGAATGTGGTTCACTGCAAATATGAAATGTATGCCATTCTAACAACTTGTATTTAAATTTGGGCCTAACCAAAAAACATGTCACTCTTGAACATTGGAAAAGCCAAAATTTTTATTACACATTTTAAGTAACTTTTTTAGTTATGTATATAGTTACATTAAGGAGGTGTTAACATGCTATGTTAACAAGGTATGTCGATTCATGAGGGGCATAGAGAGCATTCCTTTCCCCAGGTAAGGTAGTCTGCAACTATACAGCAGATGGGAAATATTTAAAAGGGACCAAAGGAGTAACTTTATTCACAGATATATTGAACAAACTAAGAAAGCTGAAGAAGTAGGCACAATAACAATGCTTAAAATACTTTTGGACAGGTGGTAAAGAAAGACTTAGATTGAGAGAATGAGCAAAGAAATGGCAGATGGAATATACTGTAGGGAAGTTTATGGTCATGTGCTTTGGAAAAGGAATAAAGGCATGGACTATATTCAAAATGGGGAGAAAATTCAAAAACCAGACGTGCATAGGGACTTGGGAGTCCTTGTGCAGGGTTTCCTAAAGGTCAACTTGCAGGATGACTCGGTGATAAGGAAGGCAAATGCAATGCTGGCATTCACTTCAAGAGGACGAGAATACAAAAGGAAGGATGTAACGCTGAGGCTTCATAAGGCATTGGTCAGACTGCATTTGGAGTATTGTGGGCAGTTTTGGGCCCCTTATCTAAAAGATGTGTGGGCATTGGAGAGTGTCAAGGGCAAAGAATGATCTCAGCAATGAAGAGGTTGGCATAAAAGGAGTGTTTGATGGCTCAGGACCTGTACTCGTTTACATAATGCATTGGGGTTTATATGTAACAGTACGTAAATGGCATATATCATTACACTACCATGTCATATGTGTTCGCCTCACTTAAAGGAAAAACAAAGTCAGGCTTGCATTCTGGACTCCATTCCAATTAGTTTTATGTTTTGGAGTTACAAAACATAACAGTGGTGACAAGGAAGTTTTAAACAAACCCAAGATGACTAGCTACCTGTTGAAGCACAGTGAGATGTTCCAAGTTTTAAAACAAAACAGCAAGATGTCAGAGTTTTTTTTAAAAAGCAGTTATCATTGCTCATTAATATTGTAGTATTTTGTAGAAACATTATTTTCATTAAAGGTAGTCTGGAAACTTTCTCCACTCTTATCAGAAGAGCTATTCATAATCTGTTGCCACAATGGGAACTGCATAGGAAATATAACATAGTCACAAATTCTCCCAAGTTGTAAATTTTCTAAGCTAGTAAGTAAGGATCTACTAAGGACCAGATACTCTCACTTGCATTATATTCTTACCTGGTTGATGATTAAATTGCAGAATTCTTGCAGCAAGACAATAATTCTTGGTGGGAAACAATAATATCTGGAGTGGCTCCATATTAAGCAGATAGTGTGGAAAAGCGGAGCGATAAGTCGCTCAATGTCTGGGAAGTTTGACTCTTCCAGTTGGGAAAGGTGATGTTTCAAAGGTCGAAGATGCAATTCAATGTCCTGCGCCTCTGAGACAGCTGCAAACATTTGAGGACTAATGGTCATCTTGGTGATTGACTAACATCTCTAAGAAAACATTTAGAGGACATAAACATAACATGTGAAACTTGTGATAAAAGTTAATGGAATTGATTGTGGACTTCAGGAAGGGAAGTCAAGCGAACACACCAGTCTGCATTGAGGGATCAGCAGTGGAAAGGGCGAGACGTTCCTGGATGGCAACACCTGAAAAGATCTATCATGGGCCCAACATATTCACCCAATAACGAAGGCATGATAGTGGCTACATTTCATTAGGAGTTTGAGGACGCTTGCTATGTCACCAAAGACTCTCACAAATTTCTGTAGATGTACCATGGAGAGCATTCTGTTACATCACTATCTGGTATGGAGGGGAGGGCACTGCACAGGATCAGTAAAAGCTGCAGAAAGTTGCAACCTCAGCACGGGCACTAGTCTCCCCAGCTGCCAGGACATCTTCAAAAGGCTATGTGTCAAAAAGGCAGCACATCATTAAGGAGCTCCATCACCCAGGATGTGCTCTCTTCTCATTGTTACCATCATGGTGGTGGTACAGGAGCCTGAAGAGACACACTTAACGTTTTAGGAACAGCTTCTTTCATTCTGCCATCAGATTTCTGAATTAACCCATTTACAAAACCCCTTTTTGCTCCCCACTTTGTATCTGTACTAATTTTTATAAAGCTATAAGGAGTGTGCATATAAAACTATAAACTATAAAATGCAATATACACACATTATTGCATTTCATAGTTTTTTGAAAAAAAAATTTGTATTGCAACGTACTGCTGCCACAGAACATTACACAGCGATATTACACAGTGATATTAAATCTGATTTTGGTAAAATTACTGTGTGCTGTATTGGACACTTGCAAATGTCTTCCACCTGTAGGATAGCCAAAACAACCCCCCAGTTATTTTTATTACCATTTCATACCAGTGTAAGAGCAAAACAAACAAAACTCACAAATTGTAAAGTGAATCTTGAGCAACATGGAAAAGTTATATTTTTTTTTAGGGTGGTGGAAACTTATTAAAGAAATCCAAAGGATTTACATAAATGTTTTAAAAACTTCAAAACACCACACTTTAAAAAAAATGCAAATCCCAATTAACATGTAATTTGCTAATAATGATTACAGAATTTTGTATCTATTTTTCTAGGGATTATTTCATTTTGTTGGCCTTGCCCAGAGGGGTGATTATGAAAAGTAGGCAATCAAACAACCCCATGAATAATATTCTTATATAACCATATAACAATTACAGCACGGAAACAGGCCATCTCAGCTCTTCTAGTCCGTACCGAACGCTTACTCTCACCTAGTCCCACTGACCCGCACTCAGCCCATAACCCTCCATTCCTTTCCTGTCCATATACCTATCCAATTTTACTTTAAGTGACAATATCGAATCTGCCTCTACCACTTCTACCATTCTGAGTAAAGAAATTCCCCCTCACGTTACCCCTAAACTTTTGCCCCCTCTCAACTTTCGTTAGAATCTCCCCTACTCTCAATGGAAACAGCCTATCAATGTCAACTCTATCTATCCCCCTCATCATTTTAAATACCTCTATCAAGTCCCCCCTCAACCTTCTATGCTCCAAAGAATAAAGACCTAACTTGTTCAACCTTTCTCTGTAACTTAGGTGCTGAAACCCAGGTAACACTCTAGTAAATCTCCTCTGTACTCTCTATTTTGTTGACATCTTTCCTATAATTCAGTGACCAGAACTGTACACAATACTCCAAATTCAGCCTTACCAATGCCTTGTACAACTTTAACATTACATCCCAACTCCTATACTCAATGCTCTGATTTATAAAAGGCAGCATACCAAAAGCTTTCTTCACCACCCTATCCACATGAGATTCCACCTTCAGGGAACTATGCACCATTATTCCTAGATCACTCTGTTCTACTGCATTCCTCAATGCCCCACCATTTACCATGTATGCCCTATTTGGATTATTCCTATCAAAATGTAGCATCTCACACTTATCAGCATTAAACTCCATCTGCCATCTTTCAGCCCACTCTTCTAAACTGACCTAAATCTCTCTGCAAGCTTTGAAAACCTACTTCATTATCCAGAACGCCACCTACAATACAATGCAATCTTACAATGCAAATCACTACAGCATGTGGCAAAATGCTGAACATATATAACAAATTAAATACTATTAGACAGTATCAGATAACTTACATTTCTGTCTGGGCTAAATTAGAAAAAAATTATCAAATTTACGATTAGATATCAGGAGATACAGATATTTGAGTTTTGTTTGGGGGGGGGGGTGGAGAAAAACAAATAATTTAATTGACATCCTGAAAGTAGACACGGTCATCTAACAAAGATATTTCTTGGGAATAAATATCACACAGGAAATATGGTACTTGGATCTGAGGAGAGAAACTGGGTTAATATTTCAGATCATTTTTTAAAATCAGCAACTCTTTCGACTGCTGAGTATTTCCAAAATTTTGCTTTTAAGTTTCCAGTAGCAACAAGCAAGTTCATTTTGCACTCCTGTTCAGGAATAGTCTGGGCACAAGAAAATCGATAATTTGCCGTAGTTCATCAATTTACTAATATTGCCATCGCCAGGCATCTGTCCAAATCTCAACGTCTAACCTTTCAGCTGTATTCTCTCAATAGCGATTGAAGTTATCCTCAATACTTTACACATACTGCATTAAGAAACAGTGCCAATAGATCTAAAAGTTACTTTAGATTCATCACTTGCATTTGTTTCAAAAAAGCTAAAATAAAGTTAAGTGTTTGCATAAAAATCAGAAAACTTTTTGTTTTAATACATCCAAGTGCCTGGTGATTTTATCTTACAACAATATATACATTACATATTGAAATGTTATGGCAGCAAATTACCTTCTCTTAATTTCAAGATAATGCTTTTGAATGTAGAGTAGTAGCTGCTTTCTGTCATTTTCAGTATATCAGCTATTTTGCGAACCTTGGGATGCTGGAGCTTTGGAAGCAATTGTAGAGTTATTATTAAAATTATATAGCGAAACAATTCTTTCTGATCTGAAATGATTACATAATACCTCTTACCTTAAAGTACAGATACACAGAGACCAAATTTTGAGTAAAATTATTGGCACCACGCAATGCCAGCATTTCCTTATGCATTTGCCAACAAGGTTAGTGGTTCTAGTTATGCAAGCACAAGTGCACAAATTGTAAATCAATTTACTGAGAATATTATCATGCTAGAGTCATGGATACTGGTCATACAGCAAAGTTGCATAAATCTCCCAAGTGAATCCCAAGTGAAATCTCCTGGTGAATACTACATCTGAGTTTACCTGCTATATGAGGTAGCTGGAAACTACTCAACTACTATTTGCAAATAAAAGGGGAAACAAAATCATTGCCAATATCAGAGTTCTTTAACAAGAAACCATGGCAAACATAAATGGTTCATTTCTGTGATAGTATTGGGATCCTAGAGACATCAACCAACAACAAGAACATTGACGAAGAAACACAGTTTAGTATTTCTAGATTCCCTGGTGATATTAAGGTATTTGAGTTATAGTAAGGACAACAAAAGGGACAAAGTTAAATGATTGACATGACGGGACAAAGATAGGACAAAAATTATGCAGTGCAAACTTACCACTTCAAGAAGTATGGGGGAGGGGGGAGTGAAAATAACTGAGGTAATAGTTGAGTAAATATTAGCAAGGTACTGGGAGATGCCTGGACATAGATTTCAAAACAATATACAGGTACATTAATTAATAAACAAGGAACTGTATATGGCAAGTCAGTCTTTACTGCAAGGAAGTGTTGAGATTATATACTAATGAGATCAGAAATTGAGTAATATATAGCTTTGGTCTCAGTGCCTGTTATTGTTGGAACAAAACAAAGTTTCAGAAGATTAATATCCATTAGTGAGAAAATACTATTCTTTGAGCAGAATGAGCTGTTCCTGGAGATCCAAAGGGTGTAATTTAAAATGCTCTTTAACCATAACAGGGTAGATTTTGAGAGGTTTTGCACTTTTTCCACTGGTTAGACATAAAATCCTGGTTAGGCTAGTTTTTGGGAAAACTAAAGCTGAAATCAAGGGAAGTGCCTTCATTGAGGTTCATATAATGCAGAATTCTCTCCTGCAAAAATCTTTGCAGATACTCAATTTATAAACATGTTCAAGTCTGAGACTGATAGATTCTTTAACACCAAACAAATCAAACAATACTGGATGGCCTGGACATTTTTCCAATTCATTTTTCATCATTTTACAGAATAACAGAACAGCTTCAAAATAAGATACATCTTCCTCCTGACATATCTACATGCCTTTAGGCCAATTAAGAGTTCTTTTTAGTTCATTTGTGGTAGTGTGGACATGATTGATAAAGTCAATATTTATTGTCCTTCCCTCACTATGCCTATTGTGGCTTATTGGGCTGTTTTGAGAGGACTGTGACAGTTGGGTCAGAGCAGTTGAAGATGGTGAGTACATCCCTTGAAGGTGAGTGAAAGACAGGTTTATAAATTGCAATCTGGTAATTTTGCGATTGTCATTGCAGACTGAGCTTTTTGTTCTTAATAATCAGTTTAAACTTCAGTTTAGTGGATTTGAACTTGGATCTTTCAATAGTGAGACCAAGCTTCGAGATTACATATTCAATAATTCACTCAGTACATGTTACATACATCAGTTACTTTTACAAACTACATTCAAAATGCTGAAACTTTTTTCTAAAACCCATAAGGGAAAACATTTTACATTAGTGCTATGTTTTATATGATAGCAGCAGTCACATGCTACCAAAAAAAGCACTGAATACGCAGAGTTAACATACCAACCTGCCTATATATTCCAAGCAAGTTTCCTTTCCTTGAAATCCAGAAGTAAATTTCTGCACTTGGTATGGGATTAAATTCTTCAAACAAGACTTGAGCAGAATCTTGCTTGATGACATCCATTACCTGATGTGCCCACTGTATCACCATAGATTCAACAGAATGAAGTATTGATCTGTCCACTTGTGGAAGGCTACACAAACAGAGTCACTCAATAAGTTAGATCATTTGGGATCACCTAGCCAGCTTATTTCAACTACAACTATTTATGTACAATAGGAGGTTCCAGTCCAAATTTATTAGTAGATTATGTATTAAACTTGGATTATATGCACTCTTTAAACATCATGCTTTACAAGTAAATTAATACTTTGAATATAAATAAACAAAAATATTTGATTAATAACTGACTTTGTTGGAAGAGTGTTACAAATTTAAATTTTGGGTATTTTCAGACAATGATGCTGCTACTCTGCAGGATCAGAAGAAGCTGGAGGGTTGTAAACCCAGCCAGCAAGTCCATCATGGGCACTCATCTCCACAGCATCAAGGGCATCTTCAAAAGACAAAGCCTCAAAAAGTCAGCATCCATCATAAAGGACCCCCCCACATCACCCAGTACTTGCCCTGTTCTCATTGCTACTGTCAAGTACAGGAAACAGAAGACACAAAATATTTTATGAATAGATTCTTCCCCTCTGCCATCAGGATTTTTAAATTGTCCATGAACCCTACCTCACTATTTTGCTCTTTTTGTTCTACTCTTATATATTTTGTACCTTAACATAGTATTTTTATATATTGCACTGTACCGCTAAAGCAAAACACAGCAAATATCATGACACTCGTCAATAATAATAAACCTGATTCTGAACATTTGGATTAGAGATCTAGAAACCCATGAAAATCTTTACAAGTGTAATACTTACAATATATAACGATATATATACGATATGTAATACATACAATTTAAATTTGGAAATGTTGGTGTGAAGGTTTATAATACCGTTTCCTAGAATTGCACAAGGCAGAACTACGGCTAATTTTCTTAGCTAAAGATTTCCATAGATTTTCTTGAAGTTACTCCACACTCAGATTCATCTATAGGACGTATACCAAAGCCCGTATTTGTTGCCCAGTCTTGATCGCTCTTGAAGATGGTGGAGAGTAGTCAGCTAGGCCACTTCAAAGGGCAGCTAAGAGTCAATTACATTGTCCTGAACCTCAGTCAGAAAGTCACTCAACAAGGATACAGATTTCCTTTCCTTGTTCAGAGAATCGAATGGATTTTCTCTTTCCAGTTTTCATGTCTTTTTAAATTAATTTTAAAAGATGTTCTTCTGTTGCTCTCATCTTGATGTCAATTTTGTTGCTTCCCTATCCACCATTTCTTTCAGTATTCTGCCAATTGCCAACCTATCTAGAAATACCCAAGTTGCTTCAAGCACCTACACCATCACCCCACATTCTTCCTAGTCAACCTGGAACTTCACTGATCACCAATAAAAATTCCACAGAAAATCTGATGCAGCTCCATCTGAGAAATTTAACAGAAATAAATTGAAAGCAGCTTATCCTAGTGGCAGAGGATTGAATTATTTCAACATTCTCCTGAGGAATATAAAAATTGTTTCATGTAAAAACAAGAGTAGATGTGAATAACAAAGAAGCAAAGACAGTAGTATTTATAAACGGAGAATGGAAATGACACATCAAACACTAGTTCTATGCAAAAGCATTCCAGTTCTCACCTGCCCACTCCCTGTGGCCTTGAAAAAGTTCCCTTTATATGTTACTATTGAATCTACAACTCATCACCCTCTATCCGTAGCAGTGCATTCAATACTAATTGCTGCTTCAAAAAATTTCAAAGTGTCACTTTGACTTCTTCGCCTTTCACCTTGTTCTTGAACCTGAAGACCTCTGCTAATTAACTGGCTGGAATGTTTTACCGACATATTCAACCTCTTGCTTCAGTAGTCTGAGATACCCACCTGCTTCAAGCAGGCTTCAATCATTCTGGTGCCCAAGAACATGGTAACCTGCCTCAGTGACTGTTGTGCAGTCAAACTTGCATCCACTGTGATGAAGTGGTTTGAGCGGTTGGTGATGAAGCATTCCAGCTCCAGTCTGAAGAGAGACCTGGATCTACAACAAGTCAACAGCAGATGCCATTTCACTGGCTCTTCACCCAACTGTGAACACCTGGGCAATGAATCAGCATGAACTTCACTGACTGCAGCTCAGCATTCAACACCATCACCTCCTTGAAACTCAGCAATCAGCCCCAGGACCTGAGCCTTGGTACCTCCCTATGCAATTGGATTCTTGCTTTCCTCTCCAATTAGTACAGATTAGCAACAACATCTGCTCCACAATCACAACTAGCACAGTTACACCACAAGGTTCTGTGCTTAGCCCCTGATTTACTCACTTTATGATTATGTTACTAAGTACAGCCCAGTGCTGTATTTAAGCTTGCTGATGACACCACTGTTGGACAAACCAAAGGTGCTGACGAGTTGGCATAGGAGAAAGGATACTGAAAATCTGTTTGAGTGGTGCCACAAAAACATCCTCCCACATAATGTTAGCAAAATTGAAAGTGATTACTGACTCCAAGGGGAAGAAGCTGGAGGTCCATTTCCTCATTAGAGGATCAGAGGTAGAGAGGATTGTAGCTTTAAATTCCTTGGTGTTAACAGAGGATCTGTCTTGGGACCAACATATAAATGCAGTCACTTCCAAGGCATGACAGCTCCTCGCCTCAGTTAGAAGTTTGCATAGATTGGGCATTTCAGCAAAAGAATTTGACGAACTTCTATAGATGCACAGTGGAGAGTTTCCTAACTGCTCCCAGCCTGGTATGCAAACAAAGTGATGGATGTACCTCAGTTCATTACAGGCAAAGCCCTCCCCACCACTGAGTGCTGTAGCAAAAACCCCCACCCTGTCTATGCTCTCTTCTCACCACTACCATCAAGCAGGATATACAGAGTCTTGGCTCCTATAATGTAACATATACAACCATTAGGCTCCTGATGGTTACATATGGTAATCTCTATGTACTTGGATAATAAATTTACTTGGAACCTCTACAATTGTGAACAGTTCCATTTACACAACTTTATTACAGTTCTATATATGCTTCCAGATCTCCTTGAATTACTTCTGTTGCAAGGAGAAGAACTCAAACTTCTCCAGCCGATGCCTATAATAGGAGTCCGTCATCCCTGGAATCAATTTAGTACATTTTTCTGCACCTGCTAAGATATCACATCTTTTCTGAAATACCCAGAAGAAGGTATCGTACCCTACTCACGTCTGTTGTCCAGCAAGATTTCCTTGCTCTTATACGTCACGTATCTACATCTCACAAATAAAACCTGTGACTACATTTACCTTTTCAGCCACTTTTATCAACCCACCATGCTACTACAAAGGAACCTCTGGATCCCAGTCATTTGATCCATTTTAGAGTTATGTTCTCACACTTACATTCTCTCATTTCACTCTCTCTCAAAATGCAACACTTCACATCTCTCAGCATTAATTGTCCATTCAATCTGTCAGCCTATACTTCCTCGAAATCAAGGAAACAAGCCCTGTACACCTAAAAAAAAAGTGGTCATAGCACCATTCCCGGAGAATTGCACACCACTCTCCTCTCCAGTCCCATGAATTAGGCATTACAAATTAATGTCTTTTTTAAACTTAATTTTGAATTACACAATAGAACCAGATGTGCATCCGTTTGGAAAGCAAATCAGGAGAGTTCAACTGTGAATCATAACATTATCAACTGTAAAGGGGAATTGAGATATAATCTTTATCACTCAGATGGCAATTGATCATTGTGCTGATATAACCTTGGAGACTTTCATGATCAAGTTCACATCATCAGCATGTGAGCATTTCATGTGTGAAGTGACTGGGAATATCGAGTATGAAATTATATTTCTGGTTAGTACTTTAAGTTTCTGCAAGTTCTTTCATGTATTAAAAACTGCTTATACATTTTAAGAAAACAATTCTATCACAAGAGCTTGGAAAACCTACAAAATTGATATGAAGGAGTATCATCTCGAGAATAGATTTGTTCCAAAACCAGACAATATTTGTTTACGACTACCTATGAGGAAAAAAAAAACAAATTCAGCGAAAGAACATACTCATTTGCTTTTTCCACATCTTGACTTTCAGGAAGCAGAGGCATTGGCAAAATAGTTTTTCCTTCCATTTGTCCGTGGACAACAAATATTTTGCCCTTTATAGTTTCAACGTGTTTTTGGATATCATGTGACACAGCTTGTGGCCAACCTGAATGATTATTCATATTGGACAGAATAGGAGCCAGAACCTGGATGAAATGCACAAAAGCAAGAGAAAATATATCAAAATAAAAACTAGAATTCAATGGCAAGTCAGATCTAGTCAAGTTTATTGTCGTTTTAACTATATACACGAATATAACGTATATAACCATACAAGATATAGAAATGAGACAATTTTTCTTCGAACCAGGGTGTAATGCACAATAGTAAACATAACACATGATAACTTATGAAGGATAAAATCTAACCCAACTCAAGTAACTTTAGACAAAAAATGGAACTGAGCTTACAGAAATCAGCCATGATCTTAATGAACAGTGGGGCAGGTTCAATGGGCCGGATGGCCTACTCCTGCTCCAATTTCTTATGTTCTTATGTAAAAAGGCAAGAATACCTAGCAGTTATGCTGTAACCCTACAGAACAAAAGTAATCAATCTTTTAGTCAAGCTATCTCAGACAACCGACAGCTCAGCTTTAGACAGCAACAGCAATGAATGTCTGGCCCACTAACAAAGTACCAACCTGAAACAACAAGGAGCTAATGCCTCACACCCAAAGCAGCCAACGTTTAATCCTAACCTGGAAGTGTTGCTTATGGAATCCATATGTTCTCCCTGTGAACGTACGGGTTTCCCCCAGGTAGTCCAGTTTGTTCCCCATCCCAAAGGCAAGCAGGTCGGTAGGTTAATTGGCCAATATAAATCAATGCGGCTGTGTGGACGAGTGGTGGGATCTGTTGGGAGCAGGCAGGCTTGTGGGACTGGGTGTAGGATTAATGTGAATGGATTTATTAGGGACACTCACTCATTTGAGATGGTGCAGTAGCGCAGAGGTTAGCGCAATGCTTTACAATGCCAGCGGCCCGGGGTCAGGTCCCACCACTGTCCGTGTGGAGTCTGTATGTTCTACCTACAACTGTGCGGGTCTCCTCCAGTTTCCTCCCGCAGCCCAAAGTCATTCCAGTTGGTAGGTTTACTGGTTGCAAATTGTCCTGAGACTAGGCTAGGGTTAAATCAGTTGGGGGGGGGGGGGCGGAGGGGTTGCTGGGTGGCACAGCTTGAAGGGATAGACAGGCCTAGTCCATGCTGTAGCTCAATAAATAAATTGAGCTTTGACAATTAGTCAAGCTTGTTTGCATTGTACAAAACACTATTCTCCAATTACCTATTAATCCTATCATTGTATTCCTTCATTAACAGAAACATGACACATTCAGTAATTGATATTAAGACTTTTGAGGTCCTACTCTATAAATTATCCTTCAACCCGAGACTCTATTCAGATTAGATCATCTCAATTGTTTTCCTTCTTCAGAACGATGTATCATGCAATTTGGAAAATCAAGTGTTTTGTTCACAGAGACAAATGGAAAATGCATATTTAACCAAGTTAGTTAATTAAGCCAATCGCATCACAATACATTATTCACTGTTATTTGATGCTTTACCAAAGCCATTCCATTTGACGAATGATTGACATACATGCATCTCAGTCCTTTCAGTCATTTAGTTTTTATGCTACTGGCAATGCTCAGAAATTCCTCAATGTCCTCATGGAAATTGCTATGTCAATTTTGCCGTTTGAGTGATTTACTTTTGCCTTAAGCAGCTTAATAATGTTATTTAATTCAGCCTATACTGTATTATGTAGGGCTGTTGCAAAGAGTAACACAAAGTACTAAATTTACCACACGCCATAGCAATACTATGTATATTAGTACTCATGAATTGTTCCTTTTTATATGAATACTGTGGCTAATGCGCCATAAAATACACCTTCCAAGATGATTTAGGATCAATAACACTAGTAAACAATATTCACTCATTTTACTGACTCATGCAAAAGTGTATCCATTCTGCTTGATCAAGTCCATGTCGCACAGAACGTATGAAGTTAGGGTGAACAAAGCAGTTAAGGTAGTCAAGCAATGTTTATCAGTAGAAATGGAAGAAAAGAGCAACACGCGGTACAAACTTGTGTTCCTTAAAGAAAACTGCACCGAGCGTACTTGCTACAAAGCTGCCACAGAAGACAAACATGCAATGACACTTCGAAAGTGGTATCTCAATAGCCACTTGAGTACATTGGCAACCGATCAAGAGGTACCTTCTCGTTTAATGAGCAGATGCTATTCACCAGGGCAAACATTATACTTACACTCAAGAGACAAACAACTATCCAATTTGTTACAAATTATTCAATTATGTTACCTCATTGAATAAAATGGTCAGGTGTTCCACTGGGTGTTGCAAGATCTCCCCGAGCACCAATTCACTTGCGAGTTCATTTTTCAAGGATTTTTCACCACAGTTTTTTAAAATATAAAGCATTTTGCTTTTTGATGGAAACGACTGTTAAAAATTAGAACAATTAAAATTAAATCAGCATTAAGGAGTTTATTCATAGTTCATTTCGAAAAGCAATGTAATTAGCGTCACTCATTTGCTCCCCTTTATTTTCTTCTCTCTGATTACTGACATGTATTAAAAGCCATCACTTTCAAATGCAACTCTTCCTTGTTTAAAAATTTATGTCTTTCAGAATTTTGCCTCGAGTTCTTTTATCTTAACTTTACGAATTCTGGTCACCAATCCTATAATACTAAAATAGCTTTTAGTATTTATTCTAAACACCGTGATTTTAACACATTATAAAATCTCTTGGACTTCTCTGTCCAATAAGAAATTCTATACAAAATAGAAATTGCGCTTAACTTTAATTTCTGCAAATATTAGTTTCAGTATGGACTGCTATCAAAAAAAACACTTGCCCTGAAATCAGAATTTCAGAGTGCGAAATTAATTTTCTTTGCTTTAATTTTAAACAAGAAAATCGTGGGCATGAATGAAGTTTGAAAGGTCTTCGTAGTCTTCATTCTAACGTTTAAGATTAAATAATTCCCTTTGTACCTGAATATCAGCATGCAGGGCTCCTCCGGTGCCTGTAAATAACAGCAGCCTTCCGTGCTGTTTCTTATCGAGGAAGTCCAATAATACTTTCTTGTTTTCATCCACAGCGATAAACCTATTCCATTTCTCAGACTTCACTTTTAACGACTTAAATGCCTGTTTTTTTATAAAATCTATTCTCTCTTCTCCAATACGACCGGCGGATACAAGGGTATTTGTACCTACTTTTTCTTCAGCCATCACACCAGCCTCAAAAGTGTGTGTCGGGATGGAAGAGAACACAATATATATGACTGAATATTGCAAAATCAACATAACCAGAATTCCACATAATATCAAGCAACGATTGATTTAACGAAACTCCTCAGATTACACCCGTTCTGTGCCCGTGCAGGAACTACCGCCTGGGACAGTATTTTTTAAAAAATAAAGATGCATTAAGGCTTTCCCAAAGCACCAACTTCAGAGAAGACACAAATAATTGGTACAGGCTAAAATACCGAATATTAGGTAGCATTTTACCTGGCATCCGCTTCAACCGGTGCGATAGGATTCTGGCTGCCTCATACTAAATGAATTTGCTGTGTTACTTCCATCGCTGAATAGCTAGCGCGCGCCTCTCCGCGCCCCCTGCACCTACCCGCCCGCGCGCCTCTCCGCGCCCCCTCACCTACCCGCCCGCGCGCCTCTCCGCGCCCACAGCACCTACCCGCCCGCGCGCCTCTCCGCGCCCCCTGCACCTACCCGCCCGCGCGCCTCTCCGCGCCCACAGCACCTACCCGCCCGCGCGCCTGCACCAGCCTGATAGCCCGGTAGCGTGAATCAGCTGTTCTCCTGATAATCCACCGCCAGGTGCATACACTGTTTTAGTTGCAATAGTGAGTGAATAAAGATAAAAAGTTTTAAATGGGGGAACTATTGGACTTTGACAGTCTTCAAGAATACACGAAATAAAAATTCTTTTGGGTGTTCAGCAGACTCGTGGATCTTGCCGACCATTTGCAGCTCTGCAGTTTTGTTTAGGTTTTCCGTTTCCAACAAGAGTACACGAACTACTTTGACGAAATGTCATTGACTTGCAACGCCAATCCTGTTTTTCTCTTCACAAGTAGCACCTGACCTAACGGCATTTCCAACAGCTGCACAATTCACCGATAGCTTACCGGCCAATTAATAGCGAAAGTTTTCACTTGCCTTCCTCTACCTCTAACTTTACTTTGCGTTGGAAACAATTGCTCAGAGGAAATAGGTTGCATGTACTTCTGGGTGGATCCTGTTGTGGTCCCTAAAAGAAATAAAGGCATAAGGTGTATCCTTATTATGCGGGGTGATTGATAAATTTGTGGCCTACAGTAGGAGTCAATTTTAGGAAAACTGGCCCATTTATTTTTCAACATAGTCCCTTCCTACATTTACACACTCAGTCCAGCGGTCGTGGAGCACACGAATCTTGAAGGAGGTGAGTTATACAGCTCTCATTTCATGCACATGAAGTTCAACTCTTTGAGTGATTATGCAGAAAGTTTGAAGTTAATAACTCATCCCCTTCTACCTTAGGCCACAAACTTATCAATCACTCTTGCTGTGGACACTTTCTGGAGGTCCAAGATCCATATGCTCCACGACCGCTGGACTAAGTGTGTAAATGTAGGAGGGGACTATGTTGAAAAATAAATGTGCTAGGTTTTCTAAAATTGACTCTTTCTACCTTAAGCCATGAAATTATCAATCACCCCTCGTATTTAGTCTTATGCAGAAAATGTGACATTAAGATATGTACTTATATTATCATGGAGTCAATTTTTATTCTATTACAACTTTAAGCAAGTCTACAGGGAGTTTGGCCTCATCATGTAGGACATCAATAGAGTAGCTCCTTAGCAGCTAGCCAGCTAGTTTAAATTAGCTATGCTAATGGACGAATGACACCTGTTAAACTCACCTCCATGTATCTTTTTCAGTCATTTAACCCACCGTGGGCAATGGAAAAGTCACTGTTGCAAACAGTGCAGTGAGCAACACTGTCATTATTCTTGACCCCTATTAGGCAGGAGTACACTTTAGTGTAGTCTGGGGTGAAGTACGTTTTATATTTTCTTTTTTTGGAACACTCTGCCATGGCGATGCAGGACACTAAACTGAACAGATGGACAATGAAAGAGAGAGAGAGAGAGAGAGAGGGGGTCAACTGTAAAGCCCGCCCGCAGAGAAAACTGACAGGTCCACTTAGCACGGAGAGAGACCAATCAGGATGTTCTCTCTGTCATTCTCTCGCTACGTCTGTCACTCGTGCTCTCTCTCTCTCTCCCTCCCCCCCCCCCTCACTCGCTCTCAAAAAAAATCGATTTCCAGGATATTGTACAGTATATAATTTGCAGACATCAGGGAGCTGCTATCAATATGCGGGAGACTCCCTGAACTTCCAGGAGAGGTGGGATGTCTGCTACACTACTTTCATCTCCCTCATCTAAACGGTGCGTTATTTAGCATTTCCCTGATGATTATCATTCTTTCGTGAGGTTCCCTTAAGAGATGAATTGTTATTTAAGTCAGGTGAAATGACAAAATAAAATTGTTCAAACACACAAGGATATGATGAAATTGCTGAATTGCAAGTTACTTTTACTTTTTAAAAGACACTAATGGCATTGTTACAATACCTTCTCACTGTTCTGCCTTGAAAATGCAACTATTGTTAAGTTTTTTACTGAAATTAAACCATATACATATACTCTGTGGATTAAATTTAATGGTATCACCTTTGAATAATTTTAGCTTACTGGGATACCAAGAAATCCTATCCTATTAATCTTCCATTCTTTCCTTGACTCTCATCCTATAGTTCATATTAAAGATTTCACGGATAAAGTATATCTCAGGAGATTTCTGAAAATGGATATGAGCCTCAGGACTAAATTATTAGGGATACCCGAAAGTTTGTCTGAAAGAATGGGTATTGAAACAAGTTTAGGAAAATAATTCCAGAGAATGAGTTACAGGTAGCTTTAGGTAGAAGGAAATTAAATGCAAATCTAGCCAGAATGGAGGGGGGTTGTGACAGAAAGCAAAAAAAATGGTTGAAGGAAAGGTTGTGAGAAACATTCAAAGTACCATTTAAACATTAGATATGAAAGGATTCAAAAATCAATGTAGATGGACAAGGGTAGGAGTGATACATTCCTGGACAACTGTTATCTAGGACTAAGAAAGGACAAGACATTTTTAAACAAGTTTGTTTCTGGACAGAAAATAGGCAAAGCATTAGTTCATGATTGCAAAACAAACTCAATGACACAAGATTCCACCTGGAACTGTGGCTGCATACAAAAGCTGCAGAAGGGTAGTAAAGATCATTAAGTCTACCACAATGGACTTCTCCTTCTAGTAAAATGGTAGTGCACTCGGAAGCTGCCTTCTATGGGGCTAACCAAGGATGTTACAATCTTTGTTAAACGTATTTTTCATGATTACATGATATTAAGAAGTGCTGCAGGTCTACCCCATCAGCAACTTGCTCATTAGCAGAGAAGCTGAAGGAGCCAGACTTTGGTGTGCGAAGGTGGTGTGCAGTCTAACAGCAGGTGATCATCTTCGTCACTTTTTTTGAGATCATAAGACCCCATGGGACATTGGTAATGTGTAATTCTTGTTTATTGGCGAATAGTGGCTGTGGATGGCAGGGAAGCTGCATAGCCTCAGCTGTAGTGAAGACTAGGCCACAAACCCCAGTGTTGCCTGTTTGCGGCTGCCCAGGAAAGAGGCGTCAGTCAGTGATTCGACTAGTGTCGAGGGTGGTGTGGCATGGTGTCCGTGCTGATCTCCAGTGGTCACTCAGCAGAAGACAAAACACATTGTGTTCCACTGCAGACTGCTGCAATATTCATGAACTCGGGGACTTGGGCTATATATATTTTTGTGTGACTGTATTTTATTGCTGTCTTATGGGTGCTATGTGTGCCTTGTGCTGTGTATGACAGCTGACACTGTGTTTTGTACCTTGGCCCCAGAGTAATGCTGTTACATTTGGCTGCGTTCATGTTTGGTTGAAGGACAATTAAACTTGAACTTGCATGTTGCTGGAACCAAAACAAATCTTCTAAATATTTAGCAGAAGTAAATATAATAAGATGTGAGACAAGATAACTGGTAGAAAGATTAGGGAAAAGTGATGCAGTGATAAAAGATAGACATCATCAGACTGCATGTGGAAGTTAATTCCGCATCACACAGGAAAAAAGATAGCTATAGATGTTAGGAGTGGATGGCATGGCACAGCGAAAGGAAAACACAAAGGCACCAATAATTTTCTTTCTATGAGTTTATTAGCTGTAAGAGGATAGAATTTTAATTGAAATATTTAATTAAGTTGTTGGAAAGGACTAGAAAAAATTCATAGTAGTTCACAAAGAAAAAAAAGTCTGGAAATGTTATAAAATAATTTTGAGGATAGTGGTAAGGGATTGACACAATGATTTTAGAGTAATTGATGATGAAAACAATTTACAATTTCAGTTGGACTGGGTGCTGGGAAGAGATAAGTGGTGACTTTTTAAGTGAGGTATAGGAGCAGAATTAGACTATTTGGGCCCATCGAGTCTGCTCTGTCATTCCATCATGGCTGATTTATTATCCCTCAACCCCGTTCTCCTGCCTTTTCTCTGAATACGCAATGACTTGTCTTCCACAGCCATTTGTGGCAATAAATTCCACAGATTCAACACCCTTTGGCTAAAGAAATTACTCGCCATCTCTGTTCCAAATGGACATCCCTCTATTTTGAACATACAGACATACTTTATTTATCCCAAGGGAAATTGGGTTTCGTTGAAGCTGTGCCCTCTGGTCCTAGACTCCTCTCACTATAGGAAGCATCCTCCCTGCTTTCTCTACATGTTCAATATGTTTCAACAGTATCTCCCTCATTTTTCTATACTCCAGAGCCATCAAATGCTCCTCATAGGTTAACCCTTTCACTCTTGTGAACCTCCTCTGGACCCTCTCCAATGAAAGTACATCTTTTCTGAGATAAGGGACCCAAAACTTCTCACAATATTCCAAGTCCAGTCTGGCCAATGCCTTATAAGCCTTAACATTGCATGCTTACTTTTATACTCTATTCCTCTTGAAATGAATGCTAACACTGCATTTTCCTTCCTTACCGCTGACTCAAAGTGCAAGTTAATATTCAGGGAATCCTGCACGAGGATTCCCAAGTCCCTTTGACCTTCTGATTTTTAAAAATTTTCCCCATGTAGAAAGGTCTACATCTTTATTCCTTCTACCAAAGTCACATTTCCTATACTATATTCCAACTGCCACTTCTTTGCCCATTCTCCCAATCTGTCTAGGTCCTTCTGCAGACTCCCCGCTTGCTCATCACTACCTTCCCCTCCACCTATCTTTGTATGGTCTGCAACCTTAGCAAAGCCATCAGCTCTGTCATCCAAATCATTGACATTTAACATGAAAAGAAGTGGTCCGAAAGCCAACCTTTGAGAACACCCCTAGTCACCTCCAGCCAACCAGAGAAATCCCCCTTTATTCCCACTCTTTGCCTCTTGCCACTCACTAATCTTACACGCATGCAAGTATCTTTACTATAATACTTTCTATCCTGTTTCTTATTTCTTCAAAGAATTCCAACAGATTTGTCAGTCACAGTTTCCCATGAAGGAAACCATGCTGACTCCAACCTAGTGAGAATGGGTAAGAAGCAGAATCTCAAATACCTTGGGAGACAAGAGATCAACAAGACCAGAAAGCGCATCTATGGTCATTTTGAGGGCAGCTGGAGGAAAGGGTGGGTTGCATCATGAATAGGTGACTAGATCATCCAGTTAGAGGTTGACAATGGAAATAAATTTGGGCAGCACAGTGCAGGTTTGTAGGAATGTTGACTCTCAGCATCAGGAACCCAGCTTCAGTCCTGACCTCTGATGCTGTTTGTGACTGCATGTGTTTCCTCCAGGTGCTCTAGTATCCTTCCACTTTCCAAAGATGTGCAGTTGATTAGTTAACTTCCTGCTGTATATTACTTCTAGTATGTAGGCAAGTGGTAGAATCAGTACTAGTTATCAGGGAGAATTACATCAGTGTATAATTTAGTGCTTCATTGTCAGCATGGATTCATGGAGGCATTGACCCAATTTTTGTGCTGGATGAATTGATAGCCAACAGACAGTGGATTGGTTGTGCAAGTTGCTGAAAATATAGGAATTTGATTCAAGGTCAAAAACTAAGTATCTTCTCTCCAAACAAACAACACTAATAGTGATTATGGAGAAATTTAGCATCCAATGGCACTCCTAGAAATCAATCATGAATGCCAGATCATTTGCATATTGATCAGTAATAGTTCAGAATGTTTTAATATAAGCAAGAGGGTATGACCTTGCAAGATGGCTGTAACTGTGGTTCCACATACAGCCTTCAAATTTCTGTTATGCTCAAGTATTTTCTGCATAATCTAACATCCTGAAACAAAGGCAGAAGTGGTCCAGCCGATACCTACCAGATTTGCTTTTTTATACATATTTGGGACTTCATAAACACAACTGTTTAGGCTACTTGGATAGTCAATGCAAGGGTATAATCCTAAGTTTCGAAAGTAGTGCAGTTCACTTTGTATGAAGATTTCTTAAAAACTTACATCATTATTCTACAGGATTAATCATTAAAAACTTAATCATTATTCTACAGGATTGAAGAGATAGAGAAAGAGCAACCAACATATGCTAAAGAATGGGTGAGTGTTAAAGTGATTTATCAAACAATTGATAAAAACACAAACACAAAATGCTGACAGAACTCAGCAGGCCAGACAACATTTATGGGAGGAGGTAGTGACGACGTTTCGGGCCGAAACCCTTCATCACTCCTGATTTTTCTTTTGAAATTGACTTTTCTTTGAAACAGCGTAGGCAGGAATCATTTTGAACCCTGTCAAAAGAGTTTATAAATTCAAAAGGTTAAAGTTCTTATGAAAAATGAGTAAGGTCTTTAGAATGATCTGGCTTAAAAATATTATTTACCAATGTATGCAGGAACAGAGTGCAAATATTCAGATGATTAACATGCAGTGGGTTGAATCTCAAACTTGTTTGTTAAATTAAGCTGCTCCTCTGCTGCATAGAATTTGCCCCAATTTGCACAAAAATTACCCAGTGAATGCATAAAAGTCAAATTAAACACTTTTAAATGACTTAACTATTAATTCATTGCCAGTCAATCCCAGTATAGATGCTGAACACCTTTAAACAGGTACATTGTTCTTGTACACCAAAATATGACAACTAGAATGAAACAGTATCCTTAGGTGTTAGTGTTACAAGTTTAGCATTTTCCATTTATGTTTTCCTATTGTTTTTACAGAATGAATTATTGCTTGGTATGTCTTACTGGCACTGTACAGTACAGCTTTAGTCCTTGATCTATTTGTTCCTATCTTAAGTAAACAAAATGACTACTTCTTCCCACTTGTATTAAAATCTGATAATTTTCAAAAGGAGATAATATTGTCAGATATCTCTGGCTAGAAATTCCCACTTTAAAAGTCATGCAGCAAGGAAAAAGGCCCTTCAGCCCAACTGACCAAGATTCTCATTTATGCTAGTCCCGTTTGTCTATGTTTGGCTCATATCCATCAATCTTTCCTATGCTTGTACTTGTACAGGTATCCTTTAAATGTTGTTCATCCATGAACACCACCTCTAGCATTTCATGCACCAACCTCTCTCTGGGTGAAAAGCTGCCCAGCAGGTTCCTATTAAATCTCTCCTCTCTCACCTTAAACCTGAGTCCCTTAGTTCTTGATTTCCTAACCCTGGGAAAAGTGCATGTGCACATTTTATTCGTGACATTATACAGCCCTATAAGATCACCCTTACTCTAAAGAAAAGTCCTAACCATCTCAACCTCTCTCCATAATTCAGTTCCTCAAACTCCTGGACACTATTTCCAGCTTAATGGCTATTTTCCCATAGCAAGGTGATCTAAACTGAACACAATATTTCAAATGAACCTCACCAACAACTTGTCAACTGCAACATTACATCCCAACATTGATACTTAATGGCCTGATAAAAAGCCTTCACCACCATTTTACTTGCAATTCCACTTTCATGAATCCATATACTTGTGCCCTTGGGTTCCTCGGTTCTACACTCCCCACACTCCCATCAATTGTGTAAATCCTACTCTAATTTGTATTCCCAAACTACAACACCTAACACTTACCTGAATTAAACTCAATCTACATTTCTCAGTTGTTACCCAGCTGATCAAGGTTAGCTGTAAATCCTGATAACCACTTTTGTCATTCCCACTACGATCAGCTGATGCTTACAGTACAATGTTAACATTGTTGAAAAAGTGAAAAGAACAGTGTAAGGTTTTCTAAATGAATTACATGCAAGACTAAAATGCTGGCATAAAATCAATTCAGATTTAGACCAACTTGATGGTTGAGTGCATTAAATCTCAATACAAGAAAATTATTTTGCATAACAGCAATATTATAAAAGAAAAAGCAATCATGTTATGTGTTAAGACTTATTTCTGGGAAGTACATCCTCCAGGTTTAAAAAAACAGGGTCACTGTCCAAGTTTCATACCTATATTTTACCTTTGAGCCAAGCAGTACAGAAACAGATTCTGCAGCCCAACAAATCCACACTGACCATCAATCAGCTGTTCAGCTTAATCTCATTTTCTTCACACATTTCCTGAACACCCCATTTTTTATCAACCTACACACTAGGGGAAAATTACAGTTGCCAATTAACCTATCAACCCACACAATTTGGGTACGTGGGAAGAAACTAGAGCACCCAGAGGAAACCCATGCTGAATAGTGATGACATTTAAATAAGGTCAGCAATTTGATAGTATAATCTTACTTTATTAGCATTTTAATTTACATTTGGAAGGAACATGTAACCCTAGACACAATTTCCACATGGTATGTATATATTTTTATTTAATTTTAAAATCAAGTTTCATCATTGTTTCAAAGAATAGCTAACTTTTTTTGGGAAGGAAAGGGAGAGGGTGGAAGAGATAGGAAAAATGATCTAAATTAGCTCTAGAATGCAAAAGAAATTTGCTCGACTTAAAACATTAAAAGTTCCTTTTAAAAGCAATTACTACAGAACGGTACTATCTGTTATTTTCACATGTAACACACGTTATCTCAGCTGTTGCACATAACATATCTTAGTTTCAGGGCCATATATCCAATACAATTTAACATTTTTGTGACGAGTGAAAATCTTTAAGGATTTATACAAATCACAATTCTCACTGAGGAAAACCTCAGGAGGTCTCAAGTCTTATGCTGATGTGCAATCTAATTTTTGGAGGGAGCTTTGGACAATCATATTACACATACTAACGAGTAACTGGATTAAAAATGGAAACAATGATCAATAGACTCATCATAAAAACATTTCATTCTATAGTTGTGCTTTTATGCACACAGTACTATTTTACTTGAGGAATAATGTTAATCACTTGACACTGATAATCCCTTCATAGCAGTGGTTCAAGCACTAAGAACCAAAATAAAAGTAATGAAACCACAATATGGTTCATCAAAGCTGGTTTATATTGCAATCTGAATGTTTATTCTGCAAAATTGATTTCATTACAGTAAGGGCAAGACAGTTAAAAATAAATTTCAAAAGGGTACAAACTATGAGGTGATTCAGTACTTTTTAAAAAAATGGCATAAGATGCTGCTGATATATTTTGGGGATAAATGCTGTGATCTTTACTAGTACTGCACACCAACAGTTTGGAAAGAAAGAAATGTCAAAAGGTAGCATCTTTATCCCCATTTCTCTGGTGCCAAAATGATGATGAAGATTAAATAGTTAAGCAATACCTCTGTAGCCTTAACAAATACATAATAAAAATACAAACTGAATATATATATATATGCGCAACAAATAGTAAAAACTTGAATATAGAAAATTACAAAGGGTAGATGCATAAGGATCTGCAAAGTGTCAAAAGAAGCTTCATTTAGTAGCCGCTTTTTAACTTCAAGGTTAAATATAATCAATACAGTTATTTGGCAGATGATCCTTAACATTAGCAAAAAATGGCTTTTAATAAATTGAAAAAATAGATTAAGACTTCAGTTCCCATTTATACAATATTCCTCTTTTATAAAGAGCTTAGTAACACACAGAAATGCGTACTTACTTAGACACTGAACTGACAAACAGCTAGTTTACTAATCACCTTATAGAATGAGACCAGTAACCCTTTTATGTTTGAAATGCTTATTATATCAGAAAATGTAATGTGCGAATTAGAAAATTGCTATGAAATTTTATAGAAAACAGATATATCACAATAGATTGTGTTCCGAGATGTACATACCCATTAACTTTCCCATTCTGGACTGCATCAACCCCAAATCTTAATTTTCAAGAATTCCCCCAGTCTTGCATAGCTATTTTCCTGTGTTTATAATCTATCATGAGTGCTATATTTGAAAATTGCTACATGTGGTGAGCATCTGCAAAATGTACATGCAACGTTGCCAGTGTTCAATAATTATGAATACTGTATTACAAATACATAGAAAATAAGGCATTTTAGTGACATTTCACTTTTCCATAATAGATGAAATTTTATCACTGATAAAAAGACTGCAGAAAAAGCATAAAATTTACTCGCCATTTGCTCTTTTATAAAATCACTAACACATCATTCTCTATAAATTTTAGTCCATACAGTCATCCCCGCCAATCGTGACTAACTGTATATCTGTATTATGTAACATTTCTTCAGTATTTGCACCATCAGAATGATCAGTTCCAATCCCTTCCATATGGCCCTGCTGAATGTTTGCTATTACAGATGACATAATAGTTCCTCCTGTCGCAAGGATACCAACATCTGAGGCAGACGTCACTTCCATTGATGATATAGCTGCACTATTATGGCTGGAAAGGTTGCCCCTCTTGTTCTGGTGTGTTTTAATGTGCTTTGAAAGATGGTCACTTCTTATGAAGCGTTTGGAGCATTCTGGGCAGACAAATTTTTTCTCACCTGCATGTGATGGGGAGGGGAAAAAAACACAAAATCACAAATCTTTGAAAGAAATACTTGCAGTTTTTATATTATTGAGCAGTTTAGAGATAAAATAATACTTTTAAAATGTTGCTCAGTCCTACAGCGCAGGAAACACCCAATGACTGGTGCACTCCAAGGCTGGGTGCTCAGCTTCCTGCTGTTCAGGCTGCCTCATGACAACAATGCCAGACCCAGCCCAAACCACTTCAAGTTCACTGAAGGTACAACTGTGGTTGGTGTCACCTGCAATGATGTGTCAGCATGCAGAGGAGGTACAGAAGCTTGCCAAATGGTGTGAGAACAATAACCTGAGTTGCAGTGTGAAAAAGACAAAAGTACTAATTGTCAACTTCAGGAAGTGCAGGTTGCCCACTCTCCAATGTACATCAATGGCTCTGTCATGGAGAGAGTGAACAGCATAAAGTTCTTGTGTCTCTGCGTAACAAACAATCTAACCTAGACCCACAAGACCTCCATTAATCAAGAAGGCACAGCAGCATCTACATTTTCTGAGGAGATTGAGGCATGCAAGGCTCCCTGCCCCCATTTTAACAACTTTCTGCAACAGCACCATCAAGGGTATCCTGTCCGGCACATCAATGTGGTGGTACAGAAGCTGCAAACCATTGGACCGCAGCACCCTACAGAGGAGAGTGAAAACAGAGAGGATCACCGGGGTCTCTCTGCCCCCATTTATGACATTTACCTGGAACACTGCAGATGAAGGGCCTGAAGCATTGTTGATGATCCCTATCACTCTTCCTAGCATCAGGACTAGGAATACCAGACTGGGTAACAGCTTCTTCCCCTGGCTGTGAAACTAATGACTACCCTGACATCACCAAGATCTCATCACCAGGACAGTGAGCTGTATAGTGTTTTCTGTTTACCTGTGCTGCACAATTCACATGTATTTTTCATTATATTTTATTAACTTATTTGTGGTAATATTTTGTTTTATGTGCTGTGTATAACGTGTATTGTGGATGCATCATGGTTTGAAGGGACAGTTTCATTGAGTTGTATATGCACAAAAAGATGACAATAAACTTGAGCTTGAAAATATGAAAATTTAACAAGCCAGAGTGAAACAGCAATGGAAATAAGCCCTTCAGCCCAACTCATCTATGCCAGCTGTGGTGCCCACCAAACTAGTCCCATATCCTTCCAAACCTCTCCCACCCACGTACTTAGCTAAATATCTTTTAAGTATATTTTTCAATATTTTAACCCCGCAACCACTTCCTCTCATTCTACATACAGGTAATCTTTTGTACAGTTGCCCTTCAGATCCCTTTCAAGCCTTTTTACCTTAAACCTAAGCCCTGTATAATGTAGTTCTTTTAAGTTCAGCCTTTTTATATCCCTTTGTATTTTTTTTTACATCTCCAAGATCATCCCCAATCTCCTATGTTCCATTCCAAGGAATAAAGACCAAGCCTGCTCAACCTCTCCCTTTAATTCAGCTCCTTAAGCACTGGTACCATCCTCTTAAATCTTCAATGCATGTGTGTACAAACTCTTTGTCTACCTTACAAAATATATGAAAACAATCTTTTGCAACTTGCTTTACTGAAAAACTCGACTGAAATGTTACTTCATGATATACTAACTTTTGTAACTTAACAATTGCTGTCTGGATAATTACTATTTCATAGCAACTTTCAACCTATAGCAATTTTATAATGGCCTCTTCCAAGTTCTTAATTTTTAGATCCACTGTTTTCTAAATTACTTTATTGTTTGAAACACAAAATTAAATCCAAAAATAGGTTCAAAATATACATTGTAACTAACAAATTATGTGTGTGCTGCAGGGCAATTATACCTGTAATACAGCTTTTCAAAAGATAGCAAGGTGAGCATTATTGCTCTATTAGCTTTCAATGAGATGAGATGGTGAGCTTTTATCTTGAACCTTCTTGTAAAGGCATTCTTACACTGCTGTTTGGGGGGGGGGGGGGGGGGGAGAATATCCAGGATTTAAGCAGAACAATAGTTAAGCCCAGTTAGTAGAGTTTGTAACTTGCAGGGGAATCTGTAGGTCATTGTATTACCATACACTTGTTACCCTCAAGCTTCATGTTGCCAGAAGCTGAGAGTTTGGAAGTGATCTCAGAAAAGCACGGGCAGGTAAATGCAGTGCAATTTGTTGGTAGTCCAAGGAGCTACTGGCAGGGATGTCAGCAGAGCAGCAATGGTGTGTGTTTCTGGGAAAAATAAGGGAGGTGCAGGACACATGTATTCCAAAAATGAAGAAATACTCAAATGGTCAAATAGTACAACCATGGCTGACAAGGGAAGTCAAAGCAATTGTAAAAGCAAAAGAAAGAAAGTCAAAGTAAAAGCAAAAGAAAGGGCATTCAACAAAAGAAAAATTAGTGGGAAGATAGAGGATTGGTTGAGTTGGCAGTGAGGAAGGCAATTGCAATGTCAGCATTCACTTCAAGAGACCTAGAATACAAGAGCAAGGATGTGATGCTGAGGCTTCACCTCGAGTATTGTGAACAGTTTTGGGCTCCTCATCTTAAAAGAGATATGCTGGCATTGGAGGTGGTCCTCAGGTGATTCACAAGGATGATTCCAGGAATGAAAGGGTTATCATATGAGGAATGTTTGATGGCTCTGGGTCTGTAGTCACTGGAATTCAGATGGATGCGGGGGAATCTCATTGAAACCTTTCGAATGTTGAAAGGCCTAGACCAGGGGTCGGCAACCTTTACCACTGAAAGAGCCATATGGACCCGCTTCCCACAGAAAACACTGGGAGCCACAAAACCAGTTTGACATTTAAAATGAAATAACACTGCATACGTTTTTTTTTGCCTTTATGCTATGTATAAACAAACTATAATGTGTTGCATTTATGAAATCGATGAACTCCAGCAGAGCAAACGAAATTACATTTCTGCATGCAACAAAAACATTTTGAACTCCGAAAAAAAGACGTTGGGTTGAAGGTTACTACATCGTTAGCCTGCCTTAGATCGAAAAATTAAAAGAAACTGCGCACTGGCGGGTGTCAGGCATTGGCAGTGGTGATGTATATTAATAGCGATAAAAACACGTAACGGTGTGCTACACACAGCGCTAAAATAACGACACGGCGTGGGTAAACTGCAGTCAAAGATAACTTTATTCAAACTACACAGCCTTGCTTTTAAGCCTCTCTCAACCTGCCCCCCGTGGGCGCGGATGCTCCAAAAGACACGTACTCACAAACCCCTGTGGACTATCACCCTTAGCCGGAACGCTGGCAAATTGTGAGCCGGTTCGGATGTACCAGGAAATGGGTTGCCACAACGTTTTATTTAGATTGTACAAGATCACCATAATCTTCAAATTTAGAATTACATTTCAAAAACTAACAAACTAACATAAAATACATTTTAATTAAATACTCATCATTTATTTTCCAAAGCCACAGGGAGACGCAGCACAGAGTTGAAAGAGGCGCATGCGGCTCTGGAGCCGCGGGTTGCCGACCCCTGGCCTAGACAGAGCAGATGTGGAAAGGATGTTTCCTATGATGAGAGACTCCAAGATGGCACAGCCTCAGGATAGAGGGGCACCCTTTCAAAACAGAGATGCAAAGAAATTTCTGTAGCCAAAGGGTGGTGAATTTGTGGAATTTGTTGGCACATACAGCTGTGGAGGACAGGTCGTTGAGTGTATTTAAAGCAGAGATTGATCGGTTCTTGATTGGACATTGCATCAATGGTAACGGGGAGAAGGCCGGAAAATGGAGTTGAGGAGGAGGGGGTAAAATAAAAAGGATCAGCCATGATTAAATGGCAGAGCAGACACGATGGGCCAGATGGCCTAATTTTGCTCCTATGTCTTGTGGTCTTATAAGTGTGAAGAGGTTCATTTTGGTAGATCAAATATGATGACAGAATATAATATTAATGGTAAGACTCTTGGCAGTGTGGAGGATCAGAGGGAACTTGGGGTCAGAGTCCATAGGACACTCAAAGCTGCTGCGCAAATTGATTCTGTGAGTTAAGAAAGCATATGGCGCATTGACCATCATCAATCGTGGGATTGAGTTTTGGAGATGAGAGGTAATGTTGCAGCTATATAGGACCCTGGTCAGACTCTACTTGGGAGTACTGTGCTCAGTTCTGGTAACCTCACTATAGGAAGGATGTGGAAACCATAGAAAGGATGCAGAAGAGATTTACAAGGACGTTGCCTGGATTGAGGCGCATGCCTTATGAGAATAGGTTGAGTGAACTTGGCCTTTTCTCCTTGGGAGTAATGGAGGATGAGAGGTCACCTGATAGAAGTATATAAGATGATGAGAGGCACTGATTGTGTTGGTAGTCCGAGGCTTTTTCCCAGGGCTGAACTGGCGAGCATGAGAGGGCAGAGTTTTAAGGTGCTTGGAAGTAGGTACAGAGGAGATGTAAGGGGAAAGTTTTTTTTAAATGCCAAGAGTGGTGAGTGTGTGGAATAGGCTGCTGGCAACGGTGGTGGAGGCGGATACAATAGGGTCTTTTAAGAGACTCCTGGACAGGTACATGGAGCTCAGAAAAAGAGAGGGCTATCTGTAAGCCCTAGGTAATTTCTAAGGTAAGGGCATGTTTGGCACAGTTTTGTGGGCCGAAGGGCCTGTATTGTGCTGTAGGTTTTTCTATGTTTCTAGTCTGATTAACAATAGTCAGCTTGGCTTTGTGAGGGGCAGGTCATGCCTCATGAGCTTGATCAAATTCTTTTCAGAAGTGACAAAATAAATTGATAAAGATAGAGCAGAGGATGTGATGTACATGGATTTTAGTAAGGCGTTTGAAAAGGTTCCCCGTGATAGAAAGTCAGGAGGAATGGGATCCAAGGAAACTTGGCTGTGTGGATTCAGAATTAGCTCCTTCCAGTTTTCTAACTGCAGGTTCCTAAGGGTTCTTTTAGCTTAAGCTTCCTAATCATCTCCAGTTCATTACACAATACCCAATCCAGTATAGCTGATCTCCTAGAAGGCTCAATGAAAAACTGCTCTAAAAAGCTATCTCTTAGGCATTCAACAAATTCACTCCTGAGATCATGAATTTCTCCAATTGACCTGCATGTTAAAATCTCCCATGACTACCATAACATTGCCCTTCTGACCTGTCTTTTCTATTTCCTGTTGTAACCTTTGGTCCACCTCCCAGCCAATGTTAGGAGGCCTGTATATAACTGCCATTAACAGCCTTTTACCCTTGCAGTTTCTTAACTCAGCCCACAATGGCGGACTCCCGGTAAGATGGCGATTGCTTAGCTGCTCCGAACTTTTGTTCCGTTACTGTCGCTATCTTTGCACTAAATGTCTCCATTTTTTAGACCTTAGTCGGGAACTTTTTCGGTACCTCTTACTTGCCTGTGAACACATCTAACTTACAATGTCTAGCAAGAGCTCTAAATCCGGGAGGAAGGAAGCTACGGCTCTCTCAGACAAGACCCTGGCTGCGCTCGGTCAGCTCCGAGACGAAATTTTAAAGGAATTCAAAACCGCTTTCAAACAGTTGGAGGACAAGCTTGATCGGATCAACGACAAGGTGGGCAAGCATGCCCAACACTTATCTCGCATCGATTAGACTTCCGAAGATTTAGAAAGTCGTGTTCGATACTTGGAGACTTTCTGTTCCAGCTTGGAGGAAAAGTGTAACAAACTCCTTTTCAAAACGGTGGATCTCGAAAATCGCAGCAGACGCTGCAATCTTAGAATTCTTGGATTGCCAGAGGCCACTGAACAGGGATCAACAGTGAAGTTTTTCGCCGAGTTTCTCTGTGAGATATTCGGGAAAGATTTGCTTCCGAACCTGCCTGAGCTCGAACAGGCACACCGGGTCCATGTTCCTGCCAGAATTCTGGGCAACCGCCCGCAACCAGTAATCTTGTGCTTCCATCAATACCAGGTAAAACACCGTCTGATCGTAGAGGCATGTCGCAGAGGTTCTTTTGCGCAGAGGTTCTTTTATTTTCCAGGATACAACCATTCGCTTTGTGGAAGATTTTGCACCCCAGACCTTAAAGATGCGCGCTGAGTTTAAAGGCGCAATAAAAGTGCTTTTTGATCGTGGTTTTAAACCCTCTCTTTGTTCCCCTGCTGATCTATGAATCAAGCTTGACACTGGGAAATACAAATGGTTTAAGTCAGCCAAGGAAGCTGAAGCATTTGTGGCAAGTCTTCCGGCTATCCAGCCATCTTCGGAACCCGATCAAACCTCCTAAAATGGTGGATAAGTACTTCTCGTAGTAAAATTACTTTTTCTGGACTCAGACTTTACTTGAATCATTCAGACATTATCCATCGAAACTCTAAGGGCTGTTGACAATCTTTCCCTGAATTTGGTGTGTGTGTAATCTATTTTTTTTATTGTTGTACAACTTTATCTACAGAGTTCTACAACTGACTTTAACTTGTTTTGGAGGTTTGAAGTCTTCAGTGAAAGCCTTCCTGTTTGTTGGTTCACAGTTTAATTGCCGATCTATTTTTCCTTCTTTTTATATTTATTTATTTTATTATACTTTTTTTTCTTCGCCCCTTTTTCTAATTTCTGAATTTTTTTCTCTCTTCTCTGTAAATGGTTGATAAATACTCGTCTTGAATTTATAATTTTCCCCTTCCTCTCCTTTTTTTTTTATCCTTTTTTTCCTTTCTCTTACTTTATTCTTCTATAATTTTTTTGCTGGCAGGTTAGTTTTGGTCCTCTTCCGATTTTCTCTGTATTAAGTTTTATATTCCTGCAGAAGGTGTTCTAATCTGTAGTTATGTTTTTTAGTGCATAAACTAGTTACTATTTGTTATAGTATTTACACGGAACTGCTGTTAATGACACAGATCTGGAAGTTGTATTTGGGTTAATTTTTTTGGTAGAGCTAGCTACTTGTTTTGGTAGCCGTCTAGTTTTGGGTTGTGTGGGTGGGGTGGGTTTTCTAGTTCCAACATCACTCACTGTATATATTATATTTCTTTATTGCTCAGGACATGTATATGTTTTGATTTTACGAATCTATGTTTACATCTCTGCTCTCAGACTGCCATTGTACTGCTTGACTTTTTACATGGCTTCTGCCTTTTATGCATTAGTAATTGATAATGGCTAGTGCACTTAAATTCGTGAGCTGGAATGTAAAGGGATTGTATCACCCTGTTAAAAGGAGGAAGGTATTCTCACATATCAAACAACTCAAAGCTGACATTGCTTTCCTTCAAGAAACTCATATTCGTTGTTCTGATAACTCCCGGCTTTTGTCAAAGTGGGCGGGTCAGCATTTTCATTCATCCTTTACCGCTAAAGCTAGGGGAGTCTCCATTCTTATTAACTCAAATATTCCTTTTGAACTCCATAATAAAATATCTGATATAAATGGCCATTTTATTATTGTTTCTGGCAAACTATATGACACTAAAGTTGCACTAGCAAACCTGTATGCCCCCAATTTGATGATGTTAATTTTTTTGAACGGTTTTTTTCCTCACTACCAGACTTAAACTCATACTCTCTTATACTGGGTGGTGACTTTAATTGTTGGTTAGATCCTAATTTGGATCGATCGTCCTCTGTTACTAGACCACCTACTAAATCTGCCTTAGCTATCGAATCGTTTCTCTCTAATTATGGTATCTCTGATATATGGCGTTTCCTCCATCCTACGGAGAGAGATTATTCTTTTTTCTCACATGTTCACCATACCCTCACTAGAATTGATTATTTCTTACTCGATAACCAACTTATTCCATTTGCCCACTCTTGTGACTATCAGAGTATACTGATCTCTGACCATGCCCCAATTACTCTCTCTCTGAATTTGCCTGGTCTCCCTCAGAGGAATAAACACTGGCGGTTTGATTCAACTTTACTATCGGATGATGATTTTTAAAAATTTATTAAGGATCAGATAACCTTTTATTTTAACACTAATACATCACCTGAAGTGCCATCCCAGATTGTCTGGGATGCCATGAAAGCAAATCTGAGGGGGCAAATAATCTCTTACACAGCAAATCTCAACAGAAGATCCCATGCAGATCGATTAGACCTCATTAACCAGATTATATATATGCCCAAACTAAGAACCCTGAATTATACAAGAAGCGTGTTGAACTCCAAACTAAATTTAACCTTCTGTCCACTCAACCTGTCGAACGCCAACTTCTTGAAAGCAAGAGTTGCTTTTACATTCATGGGGATAAGTCTGGTAAATTCCTAGCCAATCAGCTGAGGCGTTCCAAAGCCAAACAACATATTACAAAGATCCGGAAGGAGAACGGAGACTTTACATCGGATCATTTAGAAATTAATGATTTTAAAATTTTTATTCTCTGCTTTATTCCTCTGAATCTCTGAATGACAATATCTCTGTTGATCAATTTTTACAGAATCTGAATATCCCCTCACTTTCATCTGATTTCAAAGCCAAACTCAATGCGCCTATGTCATTAGAAGAAATATCTACTGCAATTTCTGCACTGTCCTCAGGGAAATCTCCTGGACCTGATGGGTTCCCTGTAGAATTTTATAAATCATTTTCTTCTCTTCTTTCTCCTCAGTTACTTTCAGTATTATCTGACTCGTTTAATTACGGCAAATTGCCACCCTCTTTCAGTGAGGCATCTATTATTATTCTTTTAAAAAAGGGCAAAGACCCAACAGAGTGTTCTTCGTATAGGCCGATCTCTCTGTTCAATGTTGATGTAAAGATCTTAGCTAAAGTTTTGGCTCATAGATTAGAAACCGTCATTCCCTCCATTATCTCTGATGACCAAACAGGCTTTATTAAAAACTGTCTCCCTTTTTTTAACATTCGGCGTTTATTTAATATCTTATACTCACCTCCAACTGGGATTCCTGAATGTGTTATTACCCTCGATGCGGAGAAAGCATTTGATCGTATAGAGTGGAACTACCTTTTTGCAGTTTTAGAAAAATTTGACCTTGGCCAAAGTTTCATCTCTTGGATTCAATTGCTGTACCTGTGTCCTACTGCCTCTGTTTTAACCAATTTTCAGAAATCCCAAGTATTTAATCTCAAACGTGGCACCCCCCAGGGATGCCCCTTAAGTCCCTTTCTCTTTGATTTGGCTATGGAACCTCTGGCGATAGCATTTCGAAACTGCCCTGAATTGACTGGGATTTGGAGAGGGGGTGTTGAGCATAAAGTTTCTCTCTATGCTGATGACTTATTATTCTTTCTCTCAAATCCGTCTACATCCTTACCTCTAATGTTTTCACTTCTTGACCAGTTTAGCCAGATCTCTGGCTATAAACTTAATTTACATAAGAGCGAACTTCTCCCAATTAATAAAGAAGCACAAGAACTAACATTTTGTGATCTCCCTTTTAAAGTAGTCCATAATCAATTTACTTATCTTGGAATTACAGTCACAAGGAAGTTTAAAGATCTCTTTTGTGAAAACTTTGCCAATCTTTCATATGCTATAAAACAGAGTCTGGTACAATGGTCACCTCTATCTATGTCTTTGGTAGGTCGTATTAATGTTGTTAAAATGTATGTTCTCCCCAAATTTTTATACCTATTTCAATCTATCCCAATTTTTATTCCTAAATCTTTGTTTGATTCCTTAGACTCTATTATTTTGTCATATCTGTGGCAGAATAAGCGCTCTAGAATTAATAAAATCCATCTCCAAAAATCTAAAAAAGAGGGTGGCATGGCTTTACCTAACTTTTGTTTATATTATTGGGCAGCTAATATACGTTGTGCTACCTTCTGGTCTTTCTTCCATGGCCAACCCGAGTGCCCTAACTGGGTGGCGATGGAGCTGAGCTCCACTAAAGAATTATCTATCTCTGCACTTCTTGGCTCTGCACTCCCTAGTAGTCTGCCCAGGTCAATAGCTAATCCTCTTGTTAGACACACTTTGCGTATATGGGCTCAGATCAGGAAATGCTATGGTTTCCAGGGGTTTTCCATTTCCAGCCCTGTTGCTCATAATCATCTTTTTTTACCTACTACATACGATTCAGCATTCCAGCTTTGGTATAGGAAGGGCATTAGACATTTTGAAGATCTTTTCATTGATAATCGCTTCGCTTCTTTTCAGCAGCTCTCTGTTAAGTTCAATCTGCCCAATGCTCATTTTTTCAGATATCTCCAAATCCGACACTTTATTGCTCCCTTAATTCTTAACTTTCCTGAAATGCCTGCGAAAAATGCTATGGACCTATTTCTTTCCATGAATCCACTAGGTAAAGGCTTAATATCAATCATCCGAGATAAACTAGCGGCCTTACGACGGGCCCCCATGGATAAAATCAAAATGGCCTGGGAGCAGGATTTAAATATCTCCTTATCTGAGGAGAGCTGGGATTCAGTTCTCAAATCGGTTAACTCAACCTCTCTTTGTGCTCGCCACTGCCTTTTACAGTTTAAGATAGTTCAGATTTAGAGATATGGGCTCTATGAACAATCTCGATTCCACCCTAGCGTTAGTCCGCTCTGTGATAAATGCAAGAGGGGCGTGGCCTCTCTCATCCATATATACTGGTTCTGTCCTAGCTTGGAGAAATTCTGGAAAGATGTCTTCACTACGTTATCGTGTATTCTGAATCAGCACCTAGAACCAAACCCCTTAATTGCTCTGTTCGGTTTTTGGGGCGAGACAGATTTATGTCTGGATCCGACCAAATGCCGAATATTATCCTTTGTCTCTCTCTTGGCTAGACACTTGATCCTCCTCAGATGGAGAGATGTTGCCCTGCCCACTCATGCTCAATGGCTTAACGACATCATGGCCTGTTTGGACCTCGAAAAAATTCATTATTCAGTTCTCAATTCGGATCTAAAGTTCCATAAGGTCTGGGGACCTTTTATCGAGTACTTTCATAACCTTCCTCTTGACTAGGGTTTTTTTTCTTTTCGGTCCCTTGCTTTCAGCTCCTTTTTTTTTCTGGTAGAAGGCATTATTATCCTCTGTTGCTGAGTGTATTCACAGTCTGGGAGTTTGGCTGTCCTGACTTATACTCTCTATATTGTGTTGTGGTTGGTCTGGAGTTACTGTTGTTTTTTCTTGTGTTGTGGGGCTTGGGGAGGACACTAAGCTTACTTGTCTTTAATTTAGGTGCTTTTTTTTGTTAAATTCTCTTCCTTTGTAGCATATTGTTATTGTATGCTTAATTTTGCACTGTTTTAATGTTCCTCATTGGGATTTGGGGTTTTTAATTTGTAAAATGTTTTGAAAAGCTAATAAAAAACATTTAAAAAAAACTCAGCCCACAAGAATTCAATACCTTCTGATTCTATGTTACATCTTTCTACTGATTTGATGCCATTCTTTACCAGTAGAGCCACACCACCCCCTCTGCCTAACTTCCTCTCCCTCTGATATAACATGTAACCTTGGATGTTCAGCTTCCAACTACAACCATCCTTCAGCCATAATTTAACTTATCTAGGTTGAAGTTTATCTGCCACTTAGCCCAGCTCTGCATCCTATCACTGTCCCGCTATAACTTCTGACAACCCCCCAGACTACCCACAACACCCCCAACCTTTGTGTCATCAGCAAACTTACTAACCCACCCTTCTACTTCTTCAACCAGGTCATTTATAAAAATTATGAAGAGAAGGGGTCCCAGAACAGATCCCTGTGGAACACCACTGGTCACTGACCTCCATGCAGAATACGAACCATCTACAACCACCCTTTTCCTTCTGTGAGCAAGCCAATTCTGGATCCACAAAGCAAGGTCTCTTTGGGTTCCATGCCTCCATACTTTCTGAAGGAGTCGTGCATGGGGAATCGTATCAAATGCTTTGCTGCAATCTGTATACACTACATCCACTGCTCTACCTTTTTGTTACATCTTCAAAGAATTCAATCAAGCTCGTAAGATAAACCTGCCCTTGACAAAGCCACGCTGATTACTGCTTGCGCGGATTCAACCAACCATGGATCGGGAAAACCCATAAGTTCTCTCTCCAGCACTCGATGTTTGAGCATGTACAGACTATTTTTTCTTGTCATCATTCCCTAATACAGTATAACAACTAGTAACATAGCATTTACATTGTATTAGGTATTATAAGTAATCTAGAAATGACTTAAAAGTACAGGCAATCCACGGGTTATGAATGAGTTCCGTTCCCGAATCCGTCTTTAAGTTGGATTTGAAGTCGGAACAGGTACATTTGGTATTATTTAGCGTCAGTTAGTCAAACGTTTTTCTTAGTATATAGTACATATTTTACCTTTCTATGCATATAAAACACTTAAGAAACATGCGTATTTCAATAATTAAACCACTGCGTTGCTTAGTAATAATTGTAGCTTTCATCGGGGTGGGGCCTTTCACATGCTCCATCAAAATTGTTCCAATCATTGACCAACTGTAGCCTAATGCTTTTCCAATGACCAATGGCGTTTCACCTCTTCCCGATCACTTTATTACTTCCACCTTATTTTCAAGCGTGATCGTGATTATTTTTGTGAACAGAAACACCGCGGATTCAGAGCTGCACTGCTAGGTGCTAATGCCCAATGCAAGGAGACATGTTAAATAAAGTCTGGGGTTCCGCAGGGTCCTAAAGACCACCGTACTGAGACAGGTTAAATAAGGGACTTGAGCATCCGTGTTTTTTGGTATCTACGAGGGGTCTCGGAACCAATCCCCTGTGGATAAGGAGGGCCGACTGCAATAGCAAATAGACGGGAAGGAATAAAATTGATGGGAAAAATCTTAAATGGATTTTTTGAATCTGTATTTATTTGGGAGATAGACCCAGAGTCTATAGAACTGAGGGAAAACAGTAGTGAGACAGAGGAGGAGGTGCTTGCTGTCTCAAGGCAAATTAGGGTAGATAAATCAAAACTATGCAGGGGCCCCAGCAGATATTTTAAAATATCCACAGGCAAGGTGCCAAAGGATTAAAGGATAGCTAATGTTGTTCCATTATTTAAGAAAAGCTCAATGAATAAGCTGGAAAATTATAGGCCAGTGAACCTGACATCAATAAAGGATAAATTACTGGAAGATATTCTAAGTATTTGGATACACAGGGCCTGATTACAAATAATCAGCATTTGTTTGAGGATGATAGGTAGCATCTAACCAATCTTAAGAGGTTTGAGGAGATTACCAGGAAAGTTGATAAAAGAAAGACAATGGATGTTGTCTCATGGTCATTAGTAATAAGGTCCTGCATGGGAGAGTCATCAAGAAGGTTTGGTCATTTGCCATTCAGGATGAGGTAGTACACTGGATTCAACATTGGTTTTGCAGGAGAAGCCAGAGAGTGGTGCTAGATCAGGCATGGGCAAACTACGGCCCGGGGGCCATATGCGCCCGTTAAGCTTTTTAATCCGGCCCGCAGAACTTGATGAAATTATATTAATAAACCTTGTTAATGTTTTTTCCCCGCAAATCTGGCGTTTTCCCAATAGATGATGCACTCTATATACATTGACCTTTGTTGAGGTGCAGCGTATTACTCCACATTTGCACTTTACTCTTTGTTCGGCTCGACCTATTTGTGTGAACAGGCGTTCAGCGTCATGAACATCAACAAAGCCAGCCACAGATCCAAGTTAACTGACCAACACCTCAGATCCATCCTGAGAATCGCCACAACAAAACTAAATCCAGACTTAGATGAGCTGGCTAAAAAGGGAGACCAACAACACTGTTCCCACTGAAATTAAAAATAAGTTTCTTCGTTGTGTTATGTAAAAAATGCATTTGAAAATATTTTTTTCAATAAGCCTTAAATGTTACATGTCATTTCTGTTAAGTGATGGACATGAGTAGTGCGCAGGTGCACATACGTTCTCAAAATAAAAAATGCACTCCAGATCAAATAACGTGCTCCGCATACTGGCACGCAGTCACTGTTCTGTCCTTGTGCTGGTCGTTGTTGAGTTTTGGCACAGGGGACAATTGAATAAGAAGGAGCAGGACAAGTAGACCTGCATCTCCTACCGTTTTTGAAATAAAGACAGTCAGGAGGAGAGTGATGATGATAATATCTTGAAGGACAACAGAATTTTCAGTGCTTTAAAATAATAACTGTTACTATTAAAAAAGCTGTATTTTATTCATTTAATTTTCAGTGTTTTAAAAGTCATTTCAATAAATAGCTAAATACCATGGGACTTCAAAGACATATTTTATTGTAATGCATTTGTTCATTTTCAATTGAAATTAAAGCACATGTTTTCTACATATCCCATGATATTTTATTTTCTCTTATGAGGTGTATTACCAAAACACTCCGTCCATCTGCTCCTGGTCCGGCCCCCCTGTCAAATTTTAGAACCCTTTGTGGCCCACAAGTCAAAAAGTTTGCCCACCCCTGTGCTAGATGGTTGCCCCTCTGAATGGAGGCCATTGACTAAATAGGCCAAATGGCCTGTTTCTGAGCTGCAGTGCTCTGTGACTGACAGCAACGGACCCTTCTGACCAACTGAGCCGTATTGTCCAATTACACCCAATTAACTCATTAGCCTATACTTCTTTGGAATATGGGAGGAACCTCAGAGCAAGCTCACCAGGTCTTGTGGAGAACATCCATGGAGGGGCAAAACTGAACACTGGGCAATGGTGCTGTAACAGTTATGCTGAACACTGCTACCATGCCGTTTTTCTGCATCTTCTTTTGGAACCTTCCCTGATATACATACCAAAACATACATGGCCCTTATCTCAAGTTCTCAACCATTCCAATAACCACCTAAATAAAAGCACTTTTTTACTCAACCCAGTTTCCTTGGATCAAAATCACTTTCATTCTATGCACAAGCATTTAAATAGGAATGTGGCAGTTATGGTACAGTTCATACTCTAGAGAACAACGTCTATTAATAAAGAAAGAAATAGCAGAAATGTCCAATCAATTTTATTGCATCAGTCTTCATTGTGGAAGACACTGCAAATATCCCAAATACACAGAGGGTCTAATTTCAAAATAACTGGGAGGGAGTTGTAAAAGTCCCAATCACAGGAGATTAAATATTAGAGAAATTCATGGGACTAATGCTTGGCAAATTGCCAGGACCTGATGGGCAACAAAGAGGAGGTTGCAATGATAGTGGATCTATCAATTTTATGTTTCAAAATCCGCTATACGCAGAAGGAAAACAGGAGTGAAAAAGAACCAATGTGACTCAACTTCTTCCAAAAAAAAAGGGGGCAGAGAACTCCAGGCCAGTTAGATTACCATTTACTGCTGACAAGATGCTTAGATCATTAAATAAAGAGGGAATTACTATTTCAGAAAACGGCCTGAATTACTTGAGAATGTAACAGGAGTCGAAAAGGGGATACATATAAAGCTTTTACATTTCCAAAAGTCATTTGACAAAGTGCCATGTAGGAGGCCACAGCATAAATTAAGAGCTCATGGTGTTGGATGAAGTGTGTTAACATGGTTTGATAACTGTATCACATAGAAAACAAGAATATGTAATAAATTGTTCCTTCTTCAGACTGCAGGGATTTAACTGGTTCTTGCCATCAGCTGAAAAATATTTAGCAATCTTCACTGAAATTTAATCTTATCAGTTCACAGCTAATAAGCATAAATAATCTAATTAGAAAAATTATTTTTGATGTTTAGCCATTGTACTGCATGTATAATGGTGCCTGTAAAAACAAATTGCTAAAATCTAAATTCTAAAGAGAACTCTGCTGGGAACAAGTGCGAATTCATAAGGGACAACCAGTAACTTACGTCAAGATAATTGAAGTTCCACTACATCATTATCATAAAAAGGCAGAAATATGAAAATAACCTGTGTGTGTTTTTCTGTGACGTTGTAGCTCATCACTGCGAGTGAATCGTTTCCCACAAAAAACCCAGGTACACACAAAGGGTCGTTCCCCTGTGTGCCATCGAAGATGAGCTCTAAGGTGGGATGTTTTTCCGTAAGTCTTTCCACAACCTGGAAAATGGCATATATGCTGTTTCTTCTTTCCCAAGTTACTGGAGGATCTGTGGAAAAGAAATAAATTCAAATATTATTGGCAGATTTCAGTCGTTTTCTATGAATTCTGAATGTTTAATATTATTTTAAGTATTCTTATAGATTCAAAAACAATTAAATTAAATAGTTACAGCAACTGATATCAACACACACTCTATACAGGTACTGAAATTCAACAATTTACCATGCAAGTCCCGAGCAAATTTATTTACATCAACACAAAACAGTGTAGCACAGGAAGACCCATCAGCCCACACTGTCAATACTGAACACGATGCTGATAAACTAATCACATCAGTTTCCACAACCTATCCTGGCAACATGATCCATGTACCTATCACCATTCCAAAAAGAATTAAATTTTTAAAAAATTGCCTTGTCTCCTTTACACCTCACTCACACCTCAAACTAAAGGGTTCCCAACTTTTATATATATATATATATACATATACACATACACACACACACCATGAAGCCCTACCATTACCAAGGATCCGTGAACCCCAGGTTGGGAATCCCTGCCTGAAAGCTATGCCTTCCAATATTTAACATTTCCAACTTGTGAATAACATCCTGACCATCCAACCTATCTGCATCTTGCATAATGTTATACACATTTACTCAGTTATCCCTATGCTTTCAATGCTCCAGAGAAAACAATCCAAGTTTGTCATAACTCTCCTTATACGTAATACAACATCCTGGTGAACGTCTTCCACATCCTAAGATATAGATTGGATACAGAAAATTCTGTTTGATGCCCAGAATGATGGACACTTAGCATGATATTGTGTCCTTGATGTACAGTACATGAAGATCTGAGGAAAGTAGGCAAAAGATACACGATTAAATTTGATAAGGACTAACAATTGAAGCCATATCATCATTTGAAATTGAGGAACAAAACTAATGAAGAATTGAAATGAGAGATGAAAATATGGAAGGATTTAAACAGTGGAATAGGGCTAAGAAACTGAATGAAGGACAAAGATTTTGGATGACCAAAGTGGGGGGGGGGGGGGGGGGAGAGGAGTACTGGAGTGAGGGTTATGGGAGTAAGTATCTACAGATGTTGAGAATCTAAAACAAAAAAAATGCAAAAAGCAAGTCAGACAGCACCAAGTCAGAAACAGAATCTATCTTTAAGGTCAATGACCTTATGTAGAAAAGTGAGAAAATAAACATATTTTCCTACTCTGATAAAGGTTCATTAATCTGAAACATTGATTAGAGGGTGGAAGCACTTCAGTGTCAATCAGATGCTACAACCTGTCAAGTTCTTCTGAAACTCAGTTTCCATTACTTAACGTGTCAACAATAGTTTACAAACAATAAGTTAAATGAGAATGGAGTATCACTTGTTTCTAATTGACAGCAATCAGAGTCAAGCCTCAGCTTGGAATTCAAATAGACAGTGAGGTTATGTGGGGAAAACGCTGAAAAAAAGTGGATGGATTTCACAGTAGGCAAAAGATAAGTGCTTCCAACATTCTGATCTTTATCTACAAGTAACTACTCATCCAAAACTCCCCCCAAGTCAACTGACTAATATTGGCTCAGTGTTGAGAAAGGTGCAGTGAGGTAAGTTTTACCACATATGTAGAAACAGTCCCCTTGCTTGGAAAATGCTTTGATTACAGAACAACTGAAATGGGGCAAGTTTGACCCTTGAGGGATAATGAGGATCATGTTGCAAGCAAAGGTGGAGAGGGCTTTTCCAGAAAAAGTCCTACTGATAAATGAAGTGAAGATTATACTATAGCAAGAAAGAAAGCTATGAGAAAAAAAAACTCAAGACAGGGTTTGTTTGGGAATTGTCAAAGACATTAACTTTCTTACAATTATTTGAGTGATGAGGGATCAAAGTAACAGGATAAAATGAGTAACTGGAGTGGTTTCCATGGAGCAGAGAAGTACATAAGATTATGGAAACATTGAAAAGATGCAGTCTCAATGCAGGCAAACAGGATTAGTGAAGATTGACAAGAAGGTCAGTGAGCTGAAGGTACAGTAAGATTCTGAGATATGACGGATGCACTTAAAATCGAGGGGCAGCATTCAGCCTCTAGAAGTGCTGTTCATTTTGTATGCAGTACACTCTATACAAACATCACTTCCTATTTATAAGCTTTTTAAAAAAACATAATTTCTTGTTAATTTGGATTTCGACTTGAATTACACATGGTCGAAAGACATCCCGCTCCATCCACTTTATTTGCCCTTGAAACAGCAACATCTGAGTCTTGAGCTTCTCAATATTGGTAAACATTTAGTAGATGTACTTTGAAGGAAGTATTATGTTATCACTGATCGCTATTAAGCTATCGTCATGCCACAAGTTCACTCTAGTCCACGGAATAGCAATAGAATGTTGTATGTATATATTGCCTTGTTTAACAGTGATCATGTGAATAATCCACAATGTTAGTATATTCAGACATGCCACAATTCTGTACGGAACTTAATACGTGTGTTACTTGTCTTGCGTCAGTTTCATTAAGTTTTTCTCTTTAAAAACCCTGAAGAAAGCATGTGGCTCAGGTGATTTTTGAGAAGATGTTTAACTCCATGCCTAGCTTTATACACAACAGTGTGAGGACAGAAGAGAATGCAGTAAGATAAGGGGCAGTGGAAGCAGATAGAATCCAGCCATCCAAGAAGCACTAGTTTAGTACTCTGAAGCAAAATCTTTTACAGCTGTAGGAGGAGTAAGGTACAGAATCAGTTAGATTGATTTAACTTTGGATTAAACTAATATGGATGAATTGAAAGCCTTCTTTCTATCTTGTAATTTGTAAGTTTAAAAAAAAACTTTAAAAATGAATATTTTGTATAAGCAATGAAACTTAAAATCTCAAAGAGCTGGCTCCTGTGACAATTTAAGCGGAGCTGTATTCTGAACTGCTAGAAAGTGTTTTGGCTGAGGTTCAGACTTAAGTATTCTAATGAAAGGTGATCTCACATTCTGAACTTTCAACAAGTCCATGCAAAATAAAATTAAGATTGATGATTAAAAAGGACAATGTTATTAAAATGTTTATATTTCAATTTGTATACAACAGCTCATTTGCATTTGATTTACAGTAGTTCTCTGAAAATCCAATAGCTGGCAATCATAACTGCCATGTTATTTTGAAGGTCCTGCACAGTAGCCAAATTTTAAATTAGTAAATTCCCAAGTTTAGCTTATACAATATAATTTAAGGTAATGATTTTCACTTTAAAAGGAAGCATTTATTATTTCTATAAATCCTGAGGAAGAATGGGATAATTTAATTCCGCACTGACCAATAGATATCACCAACAATAGTCATTAAACAATCACATTACAATCTTTTTATAAATGACAGATTTTGAAGGTACAACAAAAATATTTAATGAAAGGAAAAAAATTACCTAAACCCTTAAAACAAAATAAAATCTTCTGTCTTTGACAGTTTGACTAGGCATCATCAGTTAAGATCAAATTAATTTACTGTGGACTTTCTAATAAAATCTGAAGTCTAAAGGAGCAAGACTAATTTCCATAACAAATCAATATAATTCTGAAGAGCTGGTCTCCAGAACTGTGAGCACAGTAATGAAGCAGTCAAGGCAAAAAAGGGTTTCAAGGTAGCATATAAGAATTTGTATTAAGCATAATCGAACCTTCCCAAGACGTCCTTGCAGTTAGGACAGGTACACGCAACTCGGCGGAGCCGTTTTCCTGGTTGATACTGCTGGTCACTTCCATCCTCATCCAGGTTCACAGATACTTGTGATAACTCACTGGAACCGAGGACTGATGCATTTCCCACATTAGTCACTGTAGAAGGTTGTGATGCTAGTTGCCAGGATTCAGAATCATCCTCCTCTTCTTTTATTTGAATATCTGGAATAAATAAGGCCATGTTCAATCTCACCTATGTATTTTCAAGACAACAGAAGTTCTTCTAATAAGCTTTTATCAATCAATATCCTATTAAAACGTGGACACTTTATTCAATAGTTTTTATTTTGAAAAATTATTGGCAGACATTGAGCCTTTCAGTGTAATTAAATCTGACATATTGTCATGAAATTCATGAAATCAACTTAATTGCAAGTATTTGGACACAAAAGAAAACTAATCTTCTGTTGCAACTGTACAAACAAGATTGAGCTTGACATCCAAGATCGTCATCTCCCACTTTCAGTAAATGACTGCACTCAAAAAACAGCCAGTTTTAACCTAAAATTTGGTAACGTTAACTACACTTAGTGCGATAATCAAGCAACTTAAATTCATGCCTGAATAATGCATCGTACGTGAAGATTTCAAAACAGATTCAAACATATTTAGTGCTAGAAATTAGGAGGAGAAAAAGCAGAAATGTTTGAAATACAAGTCAGTCAGCATCTGTTGAAAGAAAATTTGTTAACATATCAGAATGGTGATTGCTGGAGTTACTGAAATGAACGTTGATACAAATACTGACAAAAGGGACAGGTTAAATGATGAAAGGATGTATGGCAGAAGAAATTAAGAGCTGAATAATGAACAGGAGGTATAAATAGCAGACGAATACACAACTGAAACTACAGGCAAGATCATGAGCATTTTAATAATGGTGAAGCTGGAAGGCTATAATATGCCTAATCTTAAAACAAGGTGCTGGTTCTTAAGCAGGCATTAGGCTTTATAAGGAGTTGAAAACATCTTGGAACAGTACTGTACTGAACTGAAAGGACTGTAACCACTCCCTTATTTGGCATTTGGTTTTGTTAATGGCTATTCATTTATTTACTGAGATATGTTGCTGAAAAGACCCTTCCTGCTCTTTGAGCCACGCCACCTAGCAATCCCCTGATCTAATCTTGGCCTCATCACAGGACAATTTACAATGACCAATTAACCTACCAACCTTTGGACTGTGGGAGGAAACTGGAGCACTGGTGAAACCAGAAACCCATGTGAGAACGTGCAAACTCTTTATGGGCAGTGGAAGGAATCAAACCCAGGTCACCTGTACTGTAAAGCATTGTGCTAACCATTATGCTACCATGCCACCCCATTACAGTTTGTAGTGTGTGCAATGTATTAAACAGAAAGCTGCAAATGCCTGTTTGATCCTTAAATAGAAGTTCAGGTTCCTAGACAGTAAGAAAGGAGGTGGCAAAAGTGCAGCTATAGTGTAGTATAGATGTTGATAGAAATCAGCAAAGCAGAGCATCCTGGAGGAAATGGTCTTTTAAGATTGCTGGAAGTGTATGGGAAAGACACTTTGCTGGTAACATCACACCAGAAACTCATGATATTTCTACTTGGTGGTAGAACTGGAGTACAGATACACCATCTAAAACACATTGCTAAGGTATGATGAAATACAGTGGGAAGGGTATCAGTATGATACTAATGAATAGTATTGTATACACTAATTAAATCAAGTGGTTCACTTTTATTCTTTTTATATTATATGTCAATGATTTGGAAGGTGAAATTAATGGCTTTGTTGCGAAGTTTGCAGACGATATAAAGAAAGGTGAAGAGTTAGGTAGTTTTGAGGAAGTAGAGAGGCTACTGAAAGACAGATTAGGAAAATGGGCAACGAAAATACAGTGTCAGGAAGTGTATGGTCATTGCACTTTGGAAGAAGAAATGAAAGAGAAAATGGAGAGAAAATACAAAAAGACTGATGCACAAAGGGACTTGGGACTCCTTGTACAGGATTCCCTAAAGGCTAGTTTCCAGGTTGAGTCTGTGGTGAGGAAGGCAAATGCAATGTTAGCATTCATTTCAAGTTGACTAGAATATAAAAGTAAGAATATAATGTTGAGACTTTATAAAGCCTGATGAGGTCTCACTTGGAGAGCAGTTTTGGGTCCTTTATCTTAGAAAGGATATGCTTAAACTAGGGAGGGTTCAAAAGATGTTCACAAAAATTATTCTAGGATTGAATGGCTTGTCATATGAAGAGTGTTTGATGGCTCTGGGCCTGTATTCATTAGCATTCAGAAGAATAAAGGGTGACCTAATTGAAACCGATCAAATGGTGAAAGGCCTTGATAGAATGGATAGAATCCTTGAGAGGATGTTTCCCAAGAGCAGAGGACAGGGCCTCAGAATAGAAGGGCATCCTTTTAGAATGGAGTTGAGGAATTTCCTTAGTTTAATTTCTTTAGTGGTGAATCTGTGGAATTTGTTGCCACAGGCAGCTGTGAAGGCCAAGTCTTTATGTATATTAAGGCAGAGGCTGATAGATTCTTGACTGGACAGGGCATGAAGGAATATAGGGAGAAGGCTGGTAATTAGGGCCAAGAGGAAAACTGGATCAGCCATGATGAAATGGCAGAGCAGACTTGATTGGTCAAATGGCCTAATTCAGCTCCTATACCTTATGGTCTTATTTGCACTCTTGCCTAACCATTACTCATTCCTGTGTCTGATAAGCCTCATTGTTGTTGTATCCTGGAAGTTAACTACCCTGTCCTGTTTATGGCAAGTTATTTAGTATTACAACTTTTACTCCACCAACAGCTAAATGCAGCAAGTGCAGCTATACATGAATAATAGTTTATTCATTTGTGTACAAATACCAAATTAACCTACAATTTAATAAGTTACATTATTCAAAGTATTAATGAAAAATCTTGAGTGGATTTTACAAAACAAATATAATCTGTGTCATCCAATCAAATTAAAATTTAAGATATATTTTGTCAAGAATGCTATAAAAATCATAAATACATTGATAATAATTACAAATAAGCCAGAATGCAATATATAATGGAGATGGCCAGATTTTAAAAAAAATATATAAAAATCTCTCTGATACACTTAGTCCCAATTAAAGGCCTTGATTTTAAAATCATGGTGCCTGGAAATAAACCTCACTAGTTTAAATATTGACCACTTTATGAACAAATGTAGGCTATGTGATTAACAGAACAACAATTACAGCAGATAGCTGGATAAACTAAAAACCAACACCACAGAGCAGGATTAGAAATGCCAGAATTGTCATACCTGAAAATAAAGTCCAGCAGAAATCTCATGTGGTACAAGAACTGTGGTAACCACAACCATAAATGTTCTTTCCCAATATGAGAAAATTTACCGAGTCTTTCTCTAACTTCATATGACATGCCAAAATAGATAAACCATCAACTCAAAGAAAAAGAAACAGTTGCATTTGCACAAAATTATTACTTTTTTTATTTGGGATGTAGGCATCCCTGCCAACGACAGCATTTATTGCCCAAAAATAATTGCCTTTGAGAAGCTGGTGGCGTCATTACCATACATTAATGGTGATTTTTATCCTTCTGCTAAAAATATTCCCTCAAAGCTGTTGGGTTGAGTTTAGAGCTCAGGCAAGCAAAATCTGCCACTTGGTACCCCATTTCACAACAAGAATTTATTATTCAAGAGAGAAAATACTGAACCCAAATGATTACATAGCTTTACCAATGAATGAAAATAGCCAGTATCTGCAACCAAGGCTATCAGAAACCAAAGCACAACAGATAAATTCCTCCCCCAAAAAAGTGGAAACTAGATACTACATCTTCAATGGAATAATTTTTTAAATTTTATTCCAACTGTGCAGGACAATAGACAAGTTTCTGGGGCAGTAAAAGTATTAACTCTAAATAATAGTAAGGAATAATTTCCACAGATTATTAACCATAACTAGTGAAGACAGCATCCTCGAATGACTGTAATGGTCAAATAATGTGATCGGAACATTGAACAGTACAGGCCCTTCGGCCCACAATGTTGTGCCGACCCTTAAACTCTACCTCCCATATAACCCCCCAACTTAAATTCCTCCATATACCTGTCCAGTAGTCTCTTAAATTTAACTAGTGTATCTGCCTCAACTACTGACTCAGGCAGTGCATTCCACGCACCAACCACTCTCTTGAGTAAAAAACCTTCCTCTAATATCCCCCTTGAACTTCCCACCCCTGACCTTAAGCCATGTCCTCTTGTATTGAGCAGTGGTGCCTGGGGGAAGAGGCGCTGGCTGTCCACTCTATTTCTCTTATTATCTTGTATACCTCTATCATGTCTCCTCTCATCCTCCTCATCTCCACAGAGTAAAGCCCTTGCTCCCTTAATCTCTGATCATAATGCATACTCTCTAAACCAGGCAGCATTCCTGGTAAATCTCCTCTGTACCCTTTCCAATGCTTCCACATCCTTCCTATAGTGAGGTGACCAGAACTGGACACAGTTCTCCAAGTGTGGCCTAACCAGAGTTTTATAGAGCTGCATCATTACATCGCGACTCTTAAACTCTATCCCTCGACTTATGAAAGCTAACAACCCATAAGCTTTCTTAACTACCCTATCTACCTGTGAGGAAACTTACAAGGATCTGTGGACATGTACCCCCCAGATCCCTCTGCTCCTCCACACTACCAAGCATCCTGCCATTTACTTTGTATTCTACCTTGGAGTTTGTCCTTCCAAAGTGTACCACCTCACAGTTCTCCGGATTGAACTCCATCTGCCACTTCTCAGCCCTATCAATGTCTCTCTGCAATCTTCAACAATCCACTACACTATCTACAACACCACCAAACTTTGTGTCATCTACAAACTTGCCAACCCACCCTTCTACCCCCATATCCATGTCGTTAATAAAAATCACGAAAAGTAGAGGTCCCAGAACTGATCCTTGTGGGACACCACTAGTCTCAACCTCCAATCTGAATGTACTCCCTCTACCACGATCTTCTGCTTTCTGCAGACAAGCCAATTCTGAATCCACCTGGCCAAATTTCCCTGGACCCATGCCTTCTGACTTACTGATTAAGCCTACAGTGTGGAACCTTGTCAAATGCCTTACTAAAATCCATGTAGATCACATCCACTGCACTACCCTCATTTATATGCCTGGTCACCTCCTCAAAGAACTTTATCAGGCTTGTTAGACATGATCTGCCCTCCACAAAGCCATGCTGACTGTCCCTGATCAGACCATGATTCTCTAAATGCCCATAGATCCCATCTCTAAGAATCTTTTCCAACAGCTTTCCCACCACAGACGTAGGCTCACTGGTCAATAATTACCCGGGCTATCTCTACTGCCTTTTTTGAACAAGGGGACAACATCAGCCTCCCTCCAATCCTCCAGTACCATTCCCGTGGAGAATAAGGACATAAAGATCCTAGCCAGAGGCTCAGCAATCTCTTCCCTTGCCTCGTGGAGCAGCCTGTGGAATATTCCGTCAGGCCCTGGGAACTTATCCATCCTAATGTATTTTAACAACTCCAACGCCTCCGCTCCCTTAATATCAACATGCTCCAGAACATCAACCTCACTCATATTGTCCTCACAGTTATCAAGTTCCCTCTCATTGGTGAATACCGAAGAGATGTATTCACTGAGGACCTCACTCACTTCCACAGCCTCCAGGCACATCTTCCTACCTTTATCTCTAATTGGTCCTACCTTCACTCCTGTCATCCTTCACATAACCGAAGAAGGCCTTGGGGTTTTCCTTTACCCTACTCGCAAGGCCTTCTCATGCCCCCTTCTTGCTCTCCTCAGCCCCTTCTTAAGCTCCTTTCTTGCTACCCTATATTCCTCAACAGACCCATCTGATCCATGATTCCTAAACCTCATGTATGCTGCCTTCTTCCACCTGACTAGATTTTCCACCTCACTTGTCACCCATGGCTCCTTCACCCTACCATTCTTCATCTTCCTCACTGGCACAAATTTACCCCTAACATCCTGCAAGAGATCCCTAAACATCAACCACATGTCCATAGTACATTTCTCTGCAAAAACATTATCCCAATTCACACCTGCCTTATAGCCTCATAATTCGCCCTTCCCCAATTAAAAATTTTCCTCTCCTCTCTGATTCTATCCTTTTCCATGATAATGCTAAAGGCCAGGGAGTGGTGGTCACTGTCCCCCAGATGCTCACCCACTGAGAGATCTGTGACCTGACCTGGTTTGTTACCTGATACTAGATCTAGTACGGCATTCCCTCTAGTTGGCCTGTCAACATACTATGACAGGAATCCGTCCTGGACACATTTAACATGCGATGAGCAGGTACTAAACTAAACTCATATAACCAATTGATAGTGACACCCACACTGAATAAAGACAATGGGCCTTCCAAATCGAGTTGGAACTGGTATAGCCCCATAGAAAAATCAAATCAGAAATCAGCCACTCCAATTAAATGCAATTTCAATTAAAGTAACTTCTCAAATTTGAAATTTGGTCTGAAAATCATTCTAGCAATCTGAACTCCTATAACCCAGAGAAACAATGTGTGTTACATTGTAATGTTAATTCTTTCATGCTATATCCTGTTAAAGCAACTGCCTTGTACAACCACTAATTAAGGGACTGGGTGAAATCCAATTCATAATACCCCAACATAAATTTAACATGAAGCCCATGTATTACATAATGTATATTTGGTAGCCAAACCAAGATGCAAGAGTTTCAAACACACACCTGTACAAAAACTTAAAACATCTCAATCAAACATTCCAAAAGACATGATCAGCAAGGCATTATGCCTCACCAACATCACAAGATCATAGTTTTTAATCACATAATAAAATTATAAAATATTGTTGCAATTTTACAATAATCATGCACAATTTGGTAGTCATGTTGAACTATGGTTACATTCTAGTACCTCACTGTTCAGAAAATAAAACAAGCTTCTGAAAGGCACAATGTAAATGATAACAAGTCCATATTCCATTAGCAAACAGTGGTATAAATGCCATGAGTGTGAAAGGGAAAGGCAGTCAATCTTTCTGGCATCCAGGTTACTTAGCCTGAAGTCTGTGATAGGAAGTGTAAAAAAATTAACTCATCTGTCAATAAATATGGGCAGGAAAAAGAAACATTATCACAGCGCCTGTAATATCGAGGTTTCATCTCAGAAACTCTACGACCCCAAAACACAGAAGAAATAGGTCATTCAGCCCATCAAATCTGCTCTGCCTTTTCATCATGGTTGTCCCATTTCCCTCTCAATCCCATTCTCCTGCCTTCACCCTGTAACCTCCACACCCTGACTAATGAAGAACTGCTCAACCTCCACCTTAAATACACCCAATGACCTGGCCTCCACAGCCTCCAGTGCAAACGAATTTCAGATTCATCACCATCGGACCCTAGACTCCCCCAGCAAAGAAACATCTTCTGCACTTCCATTCTATCTAGGCCTTCCAACATTCGATAGGTTTCAATGAAATACACCCTCATTCTTCTAATTCCAGCAAGTAAAGGCTGAATGCCATCAATCGCTCCTCATACAATAAGCCTTTTATTCCTGGAACCATTCTCGTGAACCTCTGAACCCTCTCCAATGTCAGCACATCCTCTCTTCAACTAGGGGCGCAGAACTGCTCACAATACTCCAAGTGAGGCTTCGCCAGTGCCTTATAAAGTGTCAGCACCACATCCTTGTTTTTATATTCTAGTCCTCTCAAAATGAATGGTAACATTGTATTTGCCTTCCTCATCCCAAACTCAACCTGCAAATGAACTATTAAGTAATCTTGTATGAGGACTCCCAAGTCCTTTTGAACCTCGGGTTTTTGAATTTTCTCTGTTTAGAAACCAATCTTTGCTTTTATTCCTTCTACCAAAGTGCATGACCACATACATCCCGATCCTGTATTCCATTTGCCACTTCTTTGACCATTCTCCTAACCTGTCCAAGTTCTTCTGCAGCCTCACTGCTTCCTCAACACTATCTGCACCTCCAGCTATCTTCATAATATCCGCAAACTTTGCCACAAAACCATCAATTCCTCCATCAACATACAATGTGAAAAAATGTGGTCCCAGCATCGCTTAGTCACAGGCAGCCGATCAGCCAATGCTCCATCCACACTAGTATCTTTCTTGTAAATACCATGGGCTCTCAACTTATTAAGCAGCCTCACATGCAGCACCTTGTCAAAGGCATTCTGAATATCCAACTGCACAACACTCACTAATTTTACTTTGTCTAACCTGCTTGTTACTTCCTCAAAAATTTGTCAGGCAAGATTTTCCAATCAGGAAACCATGCTGACTTTGGCCTATTTTACCATGTTCCTCTACGTTCCCTGAAATCTCATCCATAACAATCGACTCCAACATCTTTCCAATCACTGAGGTCACAGCAAGTGGCCTATAATTTCCTTTCTTCCACCTCCCCTCTTGAAGTGGTGTGACATTTGCAATTTTCCAGTCCTCCAGAACTATGCCAGAATCAATCTTGAAAGATCATTACTAATGCCTCCCCAATCGCTTCAGCTGCCTCTTTCAGAACCTTGGGGTGTATACCATCTGGTCCAGATGATTTACCTTTCTGACACTTCAGCTTCCCAGGCACCTTTTCCCTAGTAATAGCAACTGCACTTACTTCTGCCATGACAGTCTCGGACTTCCAGCATACCACAAATGCTATCCACAGTGAAGAATGATGCAAAATACTTATGCAGTAATTGAAGTCTGAAAATCTTGACCTCCAAAGATTTTTTATTTTGTCTAAAGGAGTATTTCTCATTCCCAGCAACATCCCATAAATATTAGATATTGAACCATTATGAAAAGGTTTCAAATTAGAAATTACATCTAATAAGTTCTTATAAGGACTTTTAGGAAATGTATATAATTGAGATCGCAGAAAGTCTCTAATTAGTGGCTATCGAAAAAAATGGGTTTTTGGTAAGCTATATTTAGCTGACAATTGCTCAAACGAAAAGAGATTCCTCCAACAAACAAATCCTGGGAACAAGATTTACAGACTTCAATTTCTGAGGAAACTTGGAATTAAATTTTTAAACTAGTTAACACTTCATTGTTATGTGCATGCCACTCCCTCCTACAATTTAAAGTGGTCCATAAAGCCCACACGACCAAGGATAAGCTATCTCGTTTTTATTCGAATGTATCTCCCTATTGTAATAGATGTAACAATGGAGAAGTTTCACTAATTCATATGTTTTGGACATACCCGAGTCTTGAAAAATACTGGAAGGAAGTATTTCAAACTTTCTCTGTACTTTTCAAAGTAAATTTTAAGCCTAACCCTTTGACTGCCTTATTCAGTATTGTTGGAGGAAAAGATATTATTTTGGAGACATCTGGTTTGTACATTTTGGCTTTTATTTCTCTTATAGCTAGGAGGGTGCTCTTGCTTAAATGGAAGGATGTCATTCTGCCTATTCACATTCAATGGTTATGTGATGTTACGACATGTTTAAATTTAGAGAAGATCCATTGTTCAGTATTAGATGTTCCTTTGCAAACTTCTGATGCTGAATTTTGTGGTGAGGACGCAGGAAAGGTTTTCTTCTGATGCCTCTTCCATGAAGGTCATATTTGTGAAGGTGTCACTGCACAGTAGAACAGTGCACCACCACTCCAGAGTCTGCTAAACCTTCCTGAAGGTCTTTTGCAGTCAAATGGGGGTTTTGATTTGCCTTTCCTATGAGCAGTTCTCTCAGAAAGTTTTCTTGGTCTTCCACACCTCAACTTGACCTCCACCGTTCCTGTTGACTGCCATTTCTTAATTACATTTCGAACTGAGGAAACAGCTACCTGAAAACACTTTGCTATCTTCTTTTAGCCTTCTCCTGCTTTGTGGGCATCATTTATTTTAACTTTCAGAGTGCTAGACAGCTGCTTATTGTTGGGACAAGGTTTGAGGAGTGAGGGTGTTTATAAAGCTTTGAAATTTGCATCACCTGGCCTTTCCTATCGATGACTGTGAACAAGCCATAGTCCTAACAAGCTAATTAAGGTCTGAGACCTTGGTAAAAGTTATCTGAGAGCTCAAATCTCATGGGGTGCCCAAACTTTTGTATGGTGCTGCTTTCCTTTTTGCCCCCACTCTAAAATTGTGCAAAACAAAAATAATACACTAATTTTGCTTAAAATGTTTCATCTTTATGAATTTTGAAGATCAGTTCATCTTTTACTCGCTTAGCTATTCACAGTAACAGAAATTTTGATCAGGGCTTCCCAAACTTTTGCATGCCACTGTATACCCTTTCTTTTGTTTTACACTGGCTTTGACTTCCCCTGTCAGCCACAGTTGTGTCATCCTGCCTTTAGACTACTTCCTCTTCTTTGGAATGTATCTATCTTGCACCTTCCAAACTGTTTCCAGAAACGCCAGTCATTGCTGCTCTGCTGTCCTCCTAGCAAGTGCCCTTTCCAGTCAACTTTAGCCAGCTCCACTCTCATAGCTGTCATTCCCTTTATTCCACTGTCATACTAATACAACTGACTTCAGGTTCTTCTCAAATTACAGGGTGAAGTCTATCATATTATGACCACTGCCTGTTACAGGTTTCTTTACCTGAAGCTTCCTAATCAATCTAGTTCATTACAAAATACTCAATCCAGAATGGCCTTTTCCCTCATAGGTTCAACGACAAACTGCTCTAAAATGCTATTGTGTAGTCATTCTACAAATTCTCTTTCGGGATCCAGCACCAATGCGATTTTCCAGGGCTACCTATGTATTGAACCCCCACTCCCCATGACTATCATAATGTTATCCTTCTGTCAAGTTCATCTCTCCCTCTGTAATTTGTAGCTCATATCCTGGCTACTGTTTGGAGGCCTGTATATAAATCCATCAGCATCTTTTTACCCTTGCAGTTTCTTAACTCAACCCATAAGGATTCACCTCTTTCTAACAATTCAATTTCATATATTTTTGAACCAACAGAGCTACACAACCCCGTCTGCCTACCTGCCTGTGTTTTTGATACAAAGTGTACCCTTGGATGTTAAACATGAGACAATGGTCAAAATTACAGACATTTTAAATTATATAGTACGGTATAGGTTACCATCTATTTTATTAAAATGTTATTTCTTAATCAAGTAAATTAACAGCAGCTTGAAATGGAGGGCACATTAATTTCCAGCTATGCATGGAAGTTTTTAAATGCACTGTGGAAGCTATTACTCAGAATGATGCAAATCAGGGAGAGGCTATCCATCAATACTTCTCAAAAGATCAGATGAAAACAGGTCTAATATTTCAGATCAAGAACCCTGCAAAGGAACCAATGCAGGATCAGTGACCTAACATTCCCTGTTTCACTCACCAAAAAATGCTACTGAATCTGCTGAGTATGTCCAGCAATCTGTTTGTAGTAATAAATTCCATCACACTTAAATCAAAAGTTAAAAATATGGAAGCATTTTGGCTTTGCAATTTAGCCTCCTTTTTAGACAATGCTAAACACAGTTTTAGACACTGATGTTAGTTTATGAAAAAGGATCTAGTGCTTTCCCAGCACATATGACTGATAAACTCTTCTTGGGTTTCCAGCTGGGTATAGGTATCAATTATAACTGAAGTTTTGATTATAACTGATGAAGCTGGGGGAGTTAGTCATCTAAACATCAGTTATAATCAGTATCTGCACCCGGCTGCAAGCCTGAGAAGGAAATAGATAGTTTGTGACATTCTATTGCCTACTGTTTCTGTCCTTCTAGTGGAAGGGGACACAGATTTGGAAGGAACAGCTAAAGAACCAATGGCAAGTAACTGAAGTGTATTAGCTTGTGGAATAAATTCCTAATATTATGCACCATTACTGAAGGAACTACAGGCTTAGGGTGGTCCTGGGTAGTCCACTTTATCCTGTATGATGGCAAGTGTTGAAACTACGCTCTTGAGCAACGAAGAGTATTCTGTAATTCCTGAACTTGTGCCTTGTAGTGGTGGAATGCATAAAAGTTAACAAATTCTTTACAAGGACTCTGCAATGCAAGTTCAAAGTGCTCTAAACAATAATCCCTAACAATTTCCAAATGAAAGCCACAAGATAAGCATACAGAAATATGACAGATTACCAGACTAAGAAATACAAATCAGTCTTGGTGCTTGAGTACAATGAAATACTCATCTTCCATAACCCTACCCCCCCCCCCCAATGCCATGTTCACATCTCAGAACTGAATAAGTTCCAAGGTTCTCTATTCTTTTATTTAGTTTTAAAGATACTTCATAAAACAATCTCTATGCACATACTGAAAACCAAATAAAACAAAGAACCTAAGTGAAGCAGGGATGCTTTTATCAGAAACATAAAATATGCATGCACCACTTAGAAGATAACCACATGACAGCCGATCTCTAACCGCCCCATGAGCTGTAGAAGTTGGCTCCTTGAACTTCCACATCCATTGTGATATTACTCACCTAGCATATCAGGAAAGGATTTCTAGAATTGTCACCTCGGCAAACTGAAAGATTATTTATTACTGTATTTTCAAGTTAGGTGGCAACATGCAACCTAAACTACAAAACCAGTTCCAAGGCACCTACTGCTTGTATAGTCAGAGTTATACAGCATAAAAACCACTCCTTTGGTAATTAAAAACTTCATTTGCAGTACTTGCCCCTAGCACTAACAACTTGATGTACAAGTTTGAAAGGGGCATGTCAAACTTCTGTTTGATGTGTGGTATACATCATTAGAGGCAGTGGTGGAATCAGATACAATCATTAAGTTTAAAGTTCAAAGTAAATCTGTTATCGCAGTACATATTTATGTCACTACTTACTACCTTGAGATACATTTTCTTGTGGGCATTCACGGAAAAACAAAGAAATACAATAGAGCCAATGAGAAACTATACTGACAAATGTCTTTGGGCCTACAGCCAAAGTATTGCCTGGTCTTACAGCCTTTAATGCATCCAATATTCCTTGTTTATTTATCTTATGGAGTGAATTGAACTGGCTTTCAGGAGGAAGTAGGTAGTTCATCTCAACACCACTACTTGAAGATGGGGTTGCAAATGCTTCAATTTTGTCTTTAGCTTCACTGAATCCATGCTCAGCAAGGATGGGAATGCTCTTGAAGCTCACCATGCTGGTTACTTTTAATTGTCCTTCTCAGCAGAATGTGACAATGACAAGACTTCAGGACTTTGATCTGATTTTTGGGTTTTCAGAATCACATAGGTCTACTGCACAATACTAGACAAAACTCAACAGTGTGGTCTCATGTTACAATTGTAACAAAACTTCCCATTTCCAAACTCTAATCCCCTAATTAAAGGCTAATATGCTACTTACCTTTTCAATTAATTGTTGGACTACGTGAAAGAATCAGTAGGCCAAGGGTAGATTTTTTGATCATTCCACTGGTTAAGATTTTACAGTCTGGGGAAAAAAACTCAACCATTCTTCGCTACGATAACCAATCTTCAATTCAAATTAACACACTCATTCTGACCACCCCCCGCCAACATCATGATGCATTTTCATTAAATTATTTTGATAATTTTTATTTATAAATGTACCCATGTGTGTTTTTTCAAAAACACTACTAATTAATCACTGAGTGCCAGACAACTGAAAACTAACAGAAAATAAGTGCCTGTACTGTGCTGCAATGTTCTATGTTTTTATATAAAAGTATGAGGGAAAACAGGAGTAGCTCCTGGTCCCTCAAACCTGAGCAAACATTCAAATATAACACTGGATAACAAACACTTTGGGCTGCTGATCATGAAAATTATCATGACATTTCCCTATCATGAACTTTTTTTTGGAATGGCCTACATTTGTTATTTCAATTCCTAATTCAAGTCAATTAAGATGTTAGCCACAATTTAAGCTGACAGCTTTTCTGACTTGTCCAGCCCTGCCCAGGAGTGCTTTGGGTTGCCAGCATGACCAATAATGGTGCCGTTTTATTGATTAACCTGAAAGCTGTGCTGCACAATGGCAATGTCCATCCTTCAATACCAAACGGCCATGCAAAACACGAGAGAAAACTACCAACATTTGGAAGTCTTGTTGAAACACAAACAATACAACAACTACAGCTGGAATATCTATGGTGATCTGAAAGTAGTGGCGCTGTTACTCGGAATGCAGCTTAGATACACAACATACCATGATTCCATTTACGAATAGGCCAATCATGCTAAAGAATCTCATTACTTTAAAAACTATTTGCAATGCAACAGCGCTCCTTAATGCCTTCACCATTGTTTTGGGAGATTTTAACAAGGACAGTCTGAAAAAAAATCACTAAGCAACTACCATCAACAGATCACTTGCAGTACCAGAGGAAACAACACACTGGACCATTGCTACACCACCATCAAGAATGCCTACCATGCTATTCCACACCCTCACTTCGGAAAGTCTGATCACCGGGCTGTACTTCTACTCCCTGAGTATAGGCAGAGACTGTAGCACCAGCAGTGAGGACCAAGAAGGTTTGGATAAGTACAGCAGCGCCTACAGGACTGCTTTGAATCGGTGGACTGGACTGGACTGTATTCAGGTATTCATCTTTGAGCCTGGATGAGTATGCTGCAGTTGTTACTGACTTCATTAAAACCTGTGTGGATGAGTGTGTGCCTACAAAGACTTACAGTACATTCCCAAACCAAAACCCGTGGATGAACCAGGAGGTACATCGTTTGGTGAAGGCTAGATCTGTGGCATTCAAGTCTGGCAACCCAGGCCTGTACCAAAAAACCAGGTATGATTTGCGGAGGGCTAATTCAAGGACGAAGAGACAATCTAGAAAGAGGTTGGAGGTGCTATCAGATGCACAGCAACTCTGGCAGGGTCTGCAAGACATTACTTCTTACAAAGCGAAACCCAATAGTGTGAATGGCAGTGATGCTTCACTACCAGATGAACTCAACGCCTCTATGTACGCTTTGAAAGGGAGAACACAACTACAGCTGTGAAGATCCCTACTGCAACTGAGGACCCTGTGACGTCTGTCTCAGAGGCCGATGTTAGACTGTCTTTTAAAGAGAGTGAACCCTCGCAAGGCAGAAGGTCCTGATGAGGATGCCCTGCACGGACTGATTGCAGGGGGCATCCTCAAGGGCGAAGGTGAACAGCCGGAAGTAGTAGTGCATGTCGGCACAAATGACGTCGGGAGGAAGAGGAAAGAAATTCTGCAGTGTGACATCAGAGAACTCAGAAGAAAGCTGAAAAGTAGGACTCCAGGGTGGATATCTCGTTTGCTTCCAGTTCCTCGTGCTGGTGAGGGCAGGAACAGGGAGATAGGGGATCTCAATGTGTGGCTGAGGAGCTGGTGTGGGGAGCAGGGTTTTAGATTCTTAGACAACTGGGATCAGTTTTGGGGTAAGGATGAATTGTACAAAAGAGACTGGTTGCACCTTAACAGCATTCTGGCAGGCAGGTTTGCCACTGCTTCACGGGTGTGTTTAAACTAAGTAGTGGGTGGGGGGGGGGGAGAGAGAGAGGAGATGAACTGGAAATATGATAGAGTTAAAAGGAAAGAGAAAATAAGTAAAGTTAAGAAAGACAACAGAATTAACTGAGCAGAAAGCTCATGAAGGGATCGGAGAGTATGGCCAAGTGCAATAGGAATCGATGTGAGAAGTGAGGGGAGTTATGGATTAAAAGTATTATACAGTATATGAATGCATGAAGTATAAGAAATAAAGTGGTTGAGCTTGAGGCTCAGTTGGAAATTGGCAAGTATGATGTGGGAATAAAAGTGACATGGCTGCAAGAGGACCAGGGCTGGAAAATGAATATTCAAGGGTATACGTCCTATCGAAAGGACGAACAGGTGGGCAGAGGGGGTGGGGTAGCTCTGCTGGTGAGGAATGAAATTCAGTCCCTTGCGAGGGGTGACATAGAATCAGGAGATGTAGAATCAGTATGGATAGAACTGAGAAATTGTAAGGGCAAAAAGACCCTAATGGGAGTTATCTACAGGCCCCCAAATAGTAGCCTGGATATAGGGTGCAAGTTGAATCAAGAGTTAAAATTGGCATGTTGCAAAGGTAATGCTACGGTTGTTATGGGGGATTTCAACATGCAGGTAGACTGAGAAAATCAGGTTGGTACTGGACTCCAAGAAAGGGAGTTTGTGGAGTGCCTCCGAGATGAATTCTTAGAGCAGCTTGTACTGGAGCCTACCAGGGAGAAGGCAATTCTGGATTTAGTGTTGTGCGATGAACCGGATTTGATAAAGGAACTCAAGGTAAAGGAGCCATTAGAAGGTAGTGACCATAATATGATAAGCTTTAATCTACAAACAGAGGGAGAAGGGAAAATCAAAGTGTCAGTATTACAGTTGAACAAAGGAGACTATGGAGCCATGAGGAAGGAGCTGGCCAGAGTTGACTGGAAGGATACCCTAGCAGGGTGACAGTGGAACAACAATGGCAGGTATTTCTAGGAATACAGATGGTGCAGGATCACTCCATTCCAAGAGGAAGAAAGATTCTAAGGGGAGTAAGGGGCAACCGTGGCTGACAAGGGAAGTCAAGAACAGTATAAAAATAAAAGAGAAGTATAACATAGCAAAGATGAGTGGGAAGCCACAGGATTGGGAAACTTTTAAAGAGCAACATAAGATAACTAAAAAGGCAATACAGGGAGAAAAGATGAGGTACAAAGGTAAGCTAGCCAAGAATATAAAGGAGGATAGTAAAAGCTTCTTTAGGTATGTGAAGAGGAAAAAATTAGTTCAGACCAAATTTGGGCCCTGGAAGACAGAAGCGGGTGTATTTATTATGGGGAACAAGGAAATGGCAGACGACTTGAACAGGTACTTCGGATCTCTCTTCACTAGGGAGGACACAGACAATCTCCCAGATGTAATAGTGGCCAGAAGACCTAGGGTAACAGAGGAACTGAAGGAAATTCACATTAGGCAGAAAATGGTGTTGGGTAGACTGATGGGACTAAAGGCTGATAAATCCCCAGGGCCTGATGGTCTGCATCCCAGAGTACTTAAGGAGGTGGCTCTAGAAATCGTGGACGCATTGGTAATCATTTTCTAATGTTCTATAGATTCAGGATCAGTTCCTGTTCCTGAGGATTGGAGGGTAGCTAATGTTATCCCACTTTTTAAGAAAGGAGAGAGAGAGAGAAAACAAGGAATTATAGACTAGTTAGCCTGACATCAGTGGTGGGGAAGATGCTGGAGTCAATCATAAAAGATGAAATAGTGGCACATTTGGATAGCAGTAACAGGATCGGTCTGAGTCAGCATGGATTTATGAAGGGGAAATCATGCTTGACTAATCTGGAATTTTTTTGAGGATGTAACTATGAAAGTGGACAAGGGGGAGCCAGTGGACTTGGACTTTCAGAAAGCCTTTGATAAGGCCCCACATAGAAGATTAGTGGACAAAATTAGAGCACGTGGTATTGGGGGACAGGTATTGACATGGATTGAAAATTGGTTGGCAGACAGGAAACAAAGAGTAGGCATTAATGGGTCCTTTTCAGAATGGCAGGCAGTGACTAGTGGGGTACCACAAGGCTCGGTGCTGGGACCACTGCTATTTACAACACATGTTAATGAGTTAGATGAAGGGATTAGAAATAACATTAGCAAATTTGCAAATGACACAAAGCTGTGTGGCAGTGTGAAATGTGAGGAGGATGTTATGAGAATGCAGGGTGACTTGGACAGGTTGAGTGAGTGGGCAGATGCAGTTTAATGTGGATAAATGTGAGGTTATCCACTTTGGTTGCAAGAACAGGAAGGCAAATTACTATCTGAATGGTGTCAAGTTAGGAAAAGGGGAAGTACAACAAGATCTAGGTGTCCTGAAAGTAAGCATGCAGGGACAGCAGGCAATGAAGAAAGTTAATGGCATGTTGGCCTTCATAACAAGGGGAGCTGAGTATAGAAGCAATAGAGTACAGAAGTATCCTTCTGCAGTTGTACAAGGCCCTGATGAGACCACACCTGGAGTACTGTGTGCAGTTTTGGTCTCCAAATTTGAGGAAGGACATTCTTGCTATTGAGGGAGTGCAGCGTGGGTTCACGAGGTTAATTCCCAGGATGCTGGGACTGTCATATGTTGAAAGATTGGAGCGACTGGGCTTGTATACACTGGAATTGAGAAGAATGAGAGAGGATCTGATTGAAACATATAAGATTATTAAGGGGTTGGACACACTAGAGGCAGGAAACATGTTCCTGATGTTGGGGGAGTCCAGAACCAGAGGCCACAGTTTAAGAATTAAGGGGTAGGCCATTTAGAATGGAGTTGAGGAAAAACTTTTTCACCCAGAGTTGTGGATCTGTGGAATGCTCTCCCTCAGAAGGTAGTGGAGGACAATTCTCTGGATGCTTTCAAGAGAGTTAGATAGAGCTCTTAAAGATAGCGGAGTCAAGGGATATGGGGAGAAGGCAGGAACGGGGTACTGATTGTGGACGATCAGCCATGATCACAGTGAATGATGGTGCTGGCTCAAAGGGCCGAATGGCCTACTCCTGCACCTATTGTCTATTGAGTACCTGGTAAGGCTCTGAAAACCTGTGCCAACCAACTAGCGAGAGTATTCAAGGACATTTTCAACCTCTCACTGCTACAGGCAGAAGTTCTCACTTTCTTCAAAAAGGCAACAATCATACCAGTCCCCAAGAGTAATGTGGACTGCCTTAATGACTACCACTCGGTAGCACACACATCAACAGTGATGAAATGCTATGAGAGGTTGGTTATGACTAGACTGAACTCCTGCCTCAGCAAGAACTTGGAGCCATTGCAATTTGTTTATTGCCACAATAGGTCAAAGGCGGACACAATCTCAATGACTCTCCACATGGCTTTAGACCACCTAGACAACACAAACACCTACGTCAGGATGCTGTTCATCAACTATAGCTCAGCATTTAATACCATCATTCCCACAATCCTGATTGAGAAGTTGCAGAACCTGGGCCTCTGTACCTCCTTCTGTAATTGGATCCTTGACTTCCTAAATGAAAGACCACACTGTGCAGATTGGTGGTAACATACCCCCTCGCTGACGATAAACAGTGGCGCACCTCAGGGGTGTGTGCTTAGCCCACTGCTCTATTCTCTGTATACACATGACTGTGTGGCTAGGCATAGCTCAAATAACATCTATAAATTTGCTGATGATACAACCATTGTTGGTAGAATCTCAGATGGTGATAAGAGGGCATACAGGAGTGAGATATGTCAACTAGTGGAATGGTGCCGCAACAACAACCTGGCACTCAACATCAGTAAGATGGAAGAGCTGATTGTGGGCTTCAGGAAGGGTAAGACGAAGGAGCCCATACCAATCCTTAGAGGGATCAGAATTGGAGAGAGCGAGCAGTTTCAAGTTCCTCGATGTCAAGTTCTCTGAGGATCTAACTTGGCCCCAACATATCGACGTAAGTTATAAAGAAGGGAAGACAGCAGCTATACTTTATTAAGAGCTTGAAGAGAGTTAGCATGCCAACAAATACACTCAAGAATTTCTATAGATGTACCATGGAGAGCATTCTGACAAGCTGTATCACTGTCTGGTATGGAAGGGCTACTGCACAGGACCAAAAGAAGCTGCAGAAGGTTGTAAATCTAGTCAGCTCCATCTTGGGCACTATTCTACAAAGTACCCAGGACGACTTTAGGGAGCGGTGTCTCAGAAAGGCAGCATCCATTATTAAGGACCTTCAACACCTAGGACATGCCCTTTTCTCACTGTTACCAGGTAGGAGATACAGAAGCCTGAAGGCACACACTCAGCGATTAAAGAACAGTTTCTTTCCCTCTGCCATCCGATTCCTAAATGGACATTGAAGCTTTGGACACTATCTCATTTTTTTTAATATACAGGATTATGTTTTATTTTTTTCTTTCTAATAGATTACATATTGCATTGAACTGCTGCTGCTAAGTTAACAAATTTCACATCACATGCTGGTGATAATAAACCCGATTCTGATTCACTTTGTTAGCAGTTGGTTCCAGGGTAGAAAAATATGGTACATGACTGACTTGTAAACCTGACAAAGATATTTTTGCCTCTTCATATAAAACTGGGGCCTGTGAAAAATTGTGTAAGCACTGAACAAGGAAGGATGCTCTATATGAGAATGCTGCTCTTGGACTACAGTTCAGCATTCAACACCATAGTTCCATCCAGGCTCAACAATTAGCTCAGAGACCTCGGCCTTGACCCTGCCTTGTGCAGCTGGATCCTGGACGTCCTGTCAGATCGCCAGCAGGTGGTGAGAGTGAGCTCCCTCACCTCCACCCCTCTAATTCTCAATACGGAAGCCCCTCAGGGCTCTGTACTAAGTCCCCTCTTTTACTCCGTTAATTAAATTTGCTGATGACACTACATTGATTGGCCTAATCTCAAACAATAACAAGGTGGCCTAGGAAGAAGTAATCTCTCTGACACAGTGGTGTCAAGAAAACTACCTCTCCCTCAATGCTGCAAAAACAAAGTAGCTGGTTATGGATTAGAGAAGGAATGGAGACAGGCTAACCCCTATTGACATCAATGAATCTGAGGTTGAGAGGGTAAATAGCTGTAAGTTCCTTAGCACCCACATCACAGAGGACCTCACATGGTCTGTTACACACAAGCTGTCAGTGCATGTCAGTGTGGCATCATCAGTGTCTTGTATTATTATAACAATACTTCTCCACTTTCTAAACTTCAATCATCTTGCAATAAAGGCTAATTTGTCATTTGTTTTCCCAACATGCTGCACCTGCCTAACCTTTTGCAATTTATGCACAAGTTCACCTAGATCCCCCAGACTTGAGTCATTTGCAATCTTTTTCCATTTAGATAACAGTCAGAGTTATACTGCATGGAAACAGTTGGTTCAGTCCATCAAGTCACATAAAGCAGTGGGCACCCCTCTGTATGAACTCCATTTTCCAGCTCCAGGCAATAAAGGCTAAAATAGCCCCTATATATGCTGTACTTTCCACACATTAAACTCCAAATTCAAGTTGACATCCACTCAACCAATTTAGATCCTATTGCAGTCATAATACCCTCATTGCAACGTCTTCCCGCATACTGTTACACCATTTGCAAATTCAGATACCCATGCTCTGCTCCCTTTCCAGTCATCAGTACAATCAAATAATCGAAGACCGAGGACAGATCTGTGGGACACTCCATTCGTTACATCCATATAGCCTAAAAAACACCTTATGCTAACCTGAGTTGTTGCAATGAAGACAATTTCTAATCCATGCTAATACACTTCACCCAGTACCATGAGCTCTTAATTTGTGCATCAACCTGTTGTACCTTGGCAAGGACCTTTCAAAAATACTAATTCATCTACAGGTTTCTCTTTCAAATCTGTTTGTTAAACCCTTGAAGAACACTAGCAAATTTATTGAACATAATTTTTCATAAATTTAACTTGATTTGATTACATTAACCTTCTCTAAATGATACCTTATTTCATGGTTAATTGTAAAATCCAACCTCTTGCCAACATCAAGATTCTAAAATAACAGACCTATAGTCATAAACACAAGAAATTTCTGCAAATGCTGGAAATCCAAAGCAATACACACACACACACAAAATCCTGGAGGAACTCAGCAGGACACACAGCATCAATGGAAATGCATATACAATTGAAGTTTTGGGCTGAGACGCTTCTTCAGGACAGGAAAGAGGAAGAAGCCAAAATTATAAGGTGTGGGGTGGGGGGAAGAGAGGAATGTGACCAGAAAGTGATAGGTGAAGCCAGGTGGGTAGGAAGGAACCAGAGAGGAGAGTGGACCATAGGGAAAGGGAAGGAGGAGGGAACCCATGGGTAGCAAATAGGCAGGTGAAAAGAGGCCAAAGTGGAGAATAGAAAAAGGGAGGAATTTTTTTTTAAACCAGAAGGAGAAACTGCCATTAGGTTGGAATTTACCCAGAAGGAGTATAAGGTGTTGCTCCTCCACCCTGAGGGTGGCCTCATCATGGCACAAGAGGAGGCCATGGACTGACAGGTTGGAACAGGAATGGGAAATTGAATTAAAATGTCTGGCCACCAGGAAGTTCCACTTTTGGTGGATTGCGCTTAGGTGCTCAACGAAGTGGATCTCCAATGTGGGGGAGACTGCATCAGGAGCACTGAAAACAATAGAGGATCCAAGCAGATTTGCAGGTGAAGTGTTACCTCACCTGGAAGAACTACTTGGAGCCCTGAATGGAGGTGAGGAAGGAGGTAAATCAGGTGTAGCACTATGGCCAGTGGCTGGGATAAGTGCTGGGAGGGAAATTGTAGGGACGACAAATGGATAAGGGAATCATGAAGGGAGTGAATCCTGTGGAAAGCAGAGAGAGGAGGGAAGGAGGTAAAGATATGTTTGGTGCCAAGATCCCATTGGAGTTTGAGTAAGTTGTAGGCAATGATGTGTTGGATGCGGGACTCATGGGGTGGAAGGCAAGACCTACAGTCACTCATTCTGACCAACACACACAAAATGCTGGTGGAACACAGCAGGCCAGGCAGCATCTATAGGAAGAAGCGCTGTCGACATTTTGGGCTGAGACCCTTCGTCAGGACCTCACTCTGATCTCCTTTTCTGAACAAAGATATTTGAGGGTTTCCAATCCACAACATTTCCTGAAACACAATGACTTTTGATAAATACTACCTACTGACTTCCCTATCCCTGCAACCACTTTAAATACTTCATAGGTTGTCCATCAGAGCCTGGCAACTTGCTTGGCTACAATCCAGTTAATTTTTTTTTTCAATACCATATCCCCAAAGATATTATTACGAGTTCTTCTACTTGGCTTGAAACTAGTCCATCAAATATCTTTGGGATATGTGTTATGTTCTCCACCATGAAGACTGATACAGTGGATGGAAAGCATCACCTGCCATATCCCAGCCGATCCCTTCTTATCTCACAACATCCAGAGTTTGTGTTGAGGAATAACGGTAACTCCCCTCTGACCACTATTGTTGATCCTGATGGAGTCCAGAAGATGTTATGAGTCATTTTGAACATGCTTATGGCATGTTGCTTGACTAACATATGGAGTTTTCCCAAATTGGCATATCTTTGGAGCTGATTTGATGGACCAAATGGCATAATTCTGCTCCTATGTCCTATTAGTGTCAATAGGCCGGGTTTGTCTTTGTCCTGTACTGGTGACGAGGACAGATAATTCTGCCTTATCTGTCTACATATATTTGTGGTAAGCAATTTTTTGTTATGTCTTTTTAAAGCAAAGTCAAAAGAGCAAACAAAATGATTCAGGCTTGGAGTCATAACTATTAGTTGATGTGAAAACACACATTTGAGGAATTTGTAGTAGCAGCTCAAAATTACTGATGCCTTTACAATTTTCTTTTTTAACTATAACAACAACATCTTCAGTTGCTAAGAACAGGACCTACATCGGGGGTTCCCAACCTGGGGTCCACAGACACCTCCGTTAATAGCAAGGCTCCATGGCATAAGAAAGGTTGGGAATCCCTAACCTAGACAGTTCTTTGGACAATGGTGGGTTTAAGAATAATTGAGACTTAATTTTGTGCATTCCAAAGACCGATGATGCTTTTGAGGATGAAACAGAGAAAAAAGGAAGCTGAAGATATAGAATATCCATAGGTAACATGGAATATTAAGCCAAGGATTTTTTGAAGTGGGTGGACGCAGATAGTGCAGGAAGCTTCATGTTAAGAGCCCAAGGTATTGCAGGAAAGAGCATTGGGTGACTGGTAGAAGGTAGAGTGGGAATAAAGGGAACCTTTTCTGCTTGGATGCCAGTGAAAAGAGGTGTTCCACAGGGGTTTAAGTTGGGACTGCTTCTTTTTATGCTATTTGTAAATGATCTGGATGACTATTTTCTAAGTGGAAAGGAAATTCAAAAATCTAAGGTGCTTGGAAGTTGGGAGTCCTTGTGTAGG